>NC_073258.2:117944318-118247348 GCF_029289425.2 Pan paniscus
AATTGTCAATGAGTTAAGCAACAGTCTCTGATCAAACTTTAATTTTTTAAAAAACTTTATTTATTTATTTATTTTTGAGACAGTCTCACTCTGTCACTCAGGCTGGAATGTGGTAGCATAATCTCGGCTCACTGCAGCCTCTGTCTCCTGGGCTTAAGTGATCTTCCCACCTCAGCCTCCCAAGTAGCTGGGAACACAGGTGCGTGCCACTATGCCTGGCTCATTTTTTGTATTTTTGGTAGAGACGGGGTTTTGTCATGTTGCCCAGGCTGGTCTTGAACTCCAGACTCAAGAAATCCACCCGCCTTGGCCTCCGAAAGGAGGCCTTTTTATTTCAGTTAACTCAAAAATAAAATTAAAGTTTGAGCCATCCATGCCCGGCTCAAACTTTAATTTTATTTTTGAGTTAATTGAAATAAAAAGGCAAGGCGGGGTGTGGTGGCTCACACCTGTAATCCCAACACTTTGAGAGGTTGAGGCGGGTGGATCAGTTGGGTCCAGGAGTTCGAACCAGCCTGGGCAACATGGCAAAATCCCATCTTTACCAAAAATACAAAAAATGAGCCGGGTGTGGTGGTGTGCACCTGTGGTCCCAGCTACATGGGAGGCTGAGGTGGGAGGATCACTTAAACCCAGGAGGCAGAGGTTGCAGTGAGCCAAAATTGTGCCACTGCACTCCAGCCTGAGTGACAGAACGATACCCTGTCTCAAAAAAAGTATTAATACTCATAGACTTTTTTTTTTTTTTGAGACGGAGTCTCGCTCTGTCACCCAGGCTGGAGTGCAATGGCACAATCTCGGCTCACTGCAAGCTCCGCCTCCTGGATTCACGCCATTCTCCTGCCTCAGCCTCCCGAGTAGCTGGGACTACAGGCGCCCGCCACTACGCCCGGCTAATTTTTTGTATTTTTTTTAATAGAGACGGGGTTTCACCATGTTAGCCAGGATGGTCTCGATCTCCTGACCTCATGATCCACCTGCCTCGGCCCCCCAAAGTGCTGGGATTACAGGCGTGAGCCACTGCGCCAGACCACTCATAGACTTTTAATAGAGAATGTTCGGATAAATTAGATACATCCATATGTTATGCAGCTATTTTTGAATTAGATCGATATTTATTGACATAATACATTCATGTCAAGTAAAAGAAATCAGAATGCAAAATAATGTATGTAAAATGACCCCATTTAAAAACAACAACAACAACAACAAAGAAATGCATACCTAAGTATACATGTCTTTGTGTGAGCATAGAGAAAGATGTGAAAGCATAATACAAAGCAGTTAACACATTGATTACTCTTATGGGTGGAAGTGGTATGAAGTTGGGGAGTGACTCTTTATCACCTTTGTATTATTTTACTTTTTTTTTGATACTGGATCTTGTTTTGTTGCCCAGGCTGGAGTGTAGTGGGTACAATCAAGGCTTACTGTATCTTTGACTTTCTGGGCTCAAGCTATCCTTCCACCTCAGCCTCTCGAGTATCTGAACTACAGGCATGTGCCACCACACCTGGCTAATATTTTTTATTTTTTGTGAGACAAGATCTCTGTATGTTGCCTAGGCTGGACTCGAACTCCCGGACACAGTGATCTTCCTGCCTTGGGTTCCCAAAGTACAAGGATTATAGGCATGAGCTACTGTGCCTGGCCTGTTTGACTTCTTATTTAAAAAAAAAAAAAGTGTGCGTTTGTACATATGTATGTCTGTGTATATATATGTGTGTGTGTGTATATATGTATGTATTTGTTGTTGTTAAAGAGTTAAACAAACAAAACCCATACATAATAAAGTAGAATCATAACAAAATGAAAAAAAACAATATTTGTTGGATGTAACAGACCCTCCCTGGTACAAGAACACCTTTCTCAGCATTCTTGACAGGTGTTCATTCAGCCTTTATTTGAACACCAGTAATGAAGAGCTTACTGCTTCACAAGGCAGTATATTCCATTTTTGAACAATTGCGATTGCTAGAAATTATTTTTCCTGTTGAGTTGAAATCTGCATTACTATAACTTTCTCCTTTAGGTCTGAATACTGGCTTTTGGAGCTACTCATCAACCACATTCTTTCAATTCAATTTGAATTCACTAAAGTCAATACGTGAATTTGTGATAGTTGAAAATAACCTTTGCATCAAAAGAACTAACTTATTTTCTTTTTTATTTGTGTGCGACTGTAATTGTGTGGAACTCAGGAGATATTAAAGGCTATTCAGGATGTGACAATAAAGCGGGAAGAAACAAAGAAGAAGATAGAGAAAGAGAAGAAGGAGTTTTTGCAGAAGGAGCAGGATCTGAAAGCTGAAATTGAGAAGCTTTGTGAGAAGGGCAGAAGGTAACTGATGTTAAGAATAAAAACCCTGTGTGTATGTATATATGCATGAGGGGCCAGACCCGTTTGTATTTGTAGTTTCTTTCCCTTCGGTTTAATTTTTATTTGAAAAACAAGTGTACAAGTAAAAACTCTCCAATAACTTTAGCTTTTTCAGTATCAAACATTAGACTTAATAGAAAAAAGTTCAGAGATTTATTAAATACTTTGAAATAATAACAGTTAATTGTTGAGTCCCAAGTGTGGTCAAGAGTTTGATACGGGCTGGACGTAGCGGCTCACACCTATAATCCCAGCGCTTTGGGACACCAAGGTGGGAAGATTGCTTGAGGCCAGGAGTTTGAGACCAGCCTGAGCAACCTAGCAAGACCCCCTCTCTACAAAAAATATAAAAAAAAAATTAGCTGGTTGTGGTGGCACGTGGCTGTAGTCCTAGCTACTTGGGAGGCTGAGGTGGAAGAATCACTTGAGCCCAGGAGTTCCAGGCTGCAGTCAGCTGTGATTACGCCACTGCACTCCAGCTTGGGTGACAGAGCAAGACCTTGTCTCTTAAAAAAAATTTTTTTTATATGAATCTAACAGCGATCTCACTTTATAACCTGATATTTGCAAGTTCAGACCATGGGACAGGCGCAGTGGCTCACGCCTGTAATCCCAGCACCTTGGGAGGCTGAGGCAGGTGGATCACGAGGTCAGGAGATGGAGACCATCCTGGCCAATATGGTGAAACCCCATCTCTACTAAAATACACAAAGTTAGCCGGGCATGGTGGCGTGCACCTGTAGTCTCAGCTACTCGGGAAGCTGAGGCAGGGGAATCGCTTGAATCCAGGAGGCAGGAGGCGGAGGTTGCAGTGAGCTGAGATCGTGCCACTGGACTTCAGCCTGGCAACAGAGTGAGACCCTGTCTCAAAAAAAAAAAACAAACAAAAAACAAAGTTCAGACCATGAGCATACTTTGAATGATTACATTTATGTTATTCAGCATCCAAAGTAAATTTCAAACAGTAACATTGTAAGCTGTTTGTGAAAGAATTATTTAGTGGATTTGTGTCCTTTTCTGGGTACTGCAGAAAAAGCAAAGTGGGCATAGAATTTGGTCAGCTTCTCAATTTTCTAAGTTTCTTTTTTTTCTTTTTTTGAGACGGAGTCTTCCTCTGTTGCCCAGGCTGGAGTGCAGTGGCACGATCTCAGCTCACTGCAAGCTCCACCTCCCGGGTTCACGCCATTCTCCTGCCTCAGCCTCCTGAGTAGCTGGGACTACAGGCGCCCGCCACCATGTCCGGCTAACATTTTTGTATTTTTAGTAGAGACGGGGTTTCACCATGTTAGCCAGGATTGTCTCGATCTCCTGACCTCATGATCCGCCTGCCTCGGCCTCCCAAAGTGCTGGGATTACAGGCATGAGCCACCGTGCCCAGCCAATTTTCTAAGTTTCTTAAAATGACCTGTTTAGAAATCATAATAGCTGTGAATACTCGGTTGATTTTATTTAAATTCTACCAAAATGTTTTTTGTTTATCAAAAAAATTTTGGCTTTTGCTAATGCGTCAGACTGCTAAGTTAGCAAGCTCATGTGCTGAATCATTTTCTGAGTCTCCAAGATAATAATTGTGAAGCTCAACATGAGGAATTGTGTTTGAGAGAGGGCTTGTAGACCAATCAGTTGTTCTGTTGAGAATCTAGTGATACTGAATGATTAGAAGGTGGGTCAGTTGTCTATAATGATAATTTTCCAGAAATTATGAGGAGTGTAGCTGGAATAGAACATTATCCCAGCCACTGTTAGTGATCAAAGCAGTTGCTCCCACCCCATGATGTGGTCTCTGCCATTGTCTTCACAATCTGTGTGAGGAAGATGACCATAGGCATGTAGCAACTTAGCAGCAGATATTAAAGTGCAGAAACTGGGAAGATGAGTCTATAATGTTATTCTAAGCCCCGCAGAAAATTTCCTTTTGATGTGTGTTCTTTACATTCTTTTTTTTTTTTTTGAGACAGTCTTGCTCTGTTGCCCAGGCTGGAGTGCAGTGGCGCAATCTCGGCTCATGCAAGCTCCGCCTCCCGGGTTCAAGTGATTCTTTTGCCTCAGTCACCTGAGTATCTGGGATTACAGGCGAGTGCCATCATGCCCAGATAATTTTTTAAATTTTTTTATAGAGATGAGAATCTCACTCTGTTGACCAGGCTAATCTCAAACTTCTGGCTTCAAGCGATCCACTTGCCTTGGCCTCCCAAAGTGCTGGGATTACAGGTGTGAGCTACCGTGCCCAGCCTTTTTTTAATTTTTAATTTTTATTGTTTTTTACCTTCAACAAACTCACTTTTACTCTTTACATTCTTTATGTGACTCTACTACCTTTTTCATCTGATTGAATTGCTACAGATGGTGATTGATACTAATAATTTTGGTGTTTGTGTTCTTGAAGATCCATTTTTTTTCTTTAAATGTATATGTCACGGTGTGAGAATAATGTTTTCTGCCATTCTTTCTGTTAAATGTGGGGTTCAGTTTTCCGGAAGCAGGGGGAATGTCTCTTGTAGGTATCTTTGTTCTAGCAGTGGTGTAGGTTTTGCTTAGCATTCCATCATTCATAGGAACCGGGACACGTAGATTTTGGTCATTATATTATTCACCTTGGCCTGCCATAACAGAATACCACTGACTACGTGGCTTAAACAGCAGAATATTTTACAGTTCTTGGAGGCTGGAAATCCGACATAAAGATGCTGGCAGGTTTGGTTTCTGGTGAAAATCTTTTCCTGGTTTGCCGACAGCTGCCTTCTTCTGGTCTCACATGGCTTTTGCGCTATGCGTGCACATTCCTGGTGTCTCTTCCTCTTCTTATAAGGACACCAATTCTATTGGATTAGGTTCCCACTTTATGAGTTCATTTAACCATAATTGCCTCCTTCAAGGCCCTGTATCCAAATACAATTACACTGGGGTTAGGGCTTCAAGATACGAGTTTTAAGGGGCACAATTCAGTCCATAACAATTGTATTTCCTGTTTATAGTGTTTTCATTCATTTGTTCAGCCAGCATTTATTGAGTATCTACTATGAGCCAGACAGTAGGGCCTGGAGAGTAAAAAGTCTTCAAAGAGATTACTGTTTATTGAGAGAGACATAGATAAACAGATGATTGCAAAATAGTGTAATGATACCATGACAGTGGTGGTATGAAAGCATCTGAAAGAGGCATATAACCCATACTGGGTAGGGGGAGTCACAGAGGGCTTCCCAGGGAATATCATTCCAGAACTGAGTCCTGAAAAATAAGGGGCAGAAGATAACCAACAAATGAAATGCATGACCCTTGGTTTGATCCTGAATGAAACAAAGTATAATTATAGGACATTTTGGAATAATTGGGAAAATTTCAATAGTGACTACGTGTTAGGTAATACTGTGTCAGTGTTATGTATTTTGGGTGTATAAACCCATGTTGTTGAAAAAAGTTTAAGAAATTAAAAAAATATTTTACATGTGATTATGACATTGTTTCATTATGTAGAAGGATGTTCTTGTTCATAAGAGATACTTGCTGAAGTTTTAGGAGTTAAGTGTCATGATGTAAATGTGGCAAAAAAAATGCAACAACTGGTAAATTTAGATAACAGGTAGACATTCATTTTATTATTTTATTAACTTTTTCTTGGTTTGAAATTTTCGAAGAAAAAGTAGCAGGGGTCAGGGTAGGTATAGGGAAGAATTAGCCAGGCAACAAATGAAGGAAAAGACACTGCCGGCAGGGGGCTCAGAGATGAGAGAGAAAAGCAAGCAAGACGTGAAGTGGGGGAGTGAGGCCAGATCAGAAAGGCTTTTATACTGTGTTAAGGAGTTTGGGTTTTTCCATGATAGAGATATCGAAGGATTTTAAGGGAGGAGAGTATCAAATGATACAATTTGCATTTTATTTTTATTTTATTTTACTTTTTCATTTTTTGAGACAGAGTCTCACTCTGTTGCCCAGGCAGGAGTGCAGTGGCACGATCTTGGCTCACTGCAACCTCCACCTCCTGTGTTCAAGTGATTCTCCTGCCTCAGCTCCTGAGTAGCTGGAACTACAGGCCTGTGCCACCATGCCCGACTAATTTTTGTATTTTTAGTAGAGACGAGGTTTCACCATGTTGGCCAGGCTAGTCTTGAACACCTGACCTCAAGTGATGTGCCCACCTTGGCCTCCCAAAGTTCTGGGATTACAGGTGTGAGCCATCCTGCCTGGCCTATGATTTGCATTTTCGGTAGATTACTTGGGCAGTTGGAAAATGGATTGGATTAGTGTATTTGACCAGTTAGGAGACTTATCTTGTCAGAGCCTAGGTTAGCATAATTATGGCTGAAACTAAAGTAATGCCAGTGGGAATGAGAGAAGTGAACACATTTGTAAGACATTTAGGGGCAGCACTGATCAATGTGGGTAGACAGGGTTGAGTTAGGGATAACTCCCATATTTCTGGCTTGGAAAATTAGGGAAATAATGGGGTTCTTTGATAAGATGTCTTATCTGTCTTATACGTTTTAACTTAAATTCTGCCTTCTTTGCAAAATTGCCTGTGCCATTTCTTTATGAACTGAATCTGAATTTTTTTTTTTTTGAGACGGAGTCTTGCTTTGTCGCCCAGGCTGGAGCGCAGTGGCGTGATCTTGGCTCACTGCAGTCTCCACCTCCCGGATTCAAGCGATTCTCCTGCCTCAGCCTCCCGAGTAGCTGGGACTACATGTGTCTGCCACCACGCCCGGCTCATTTTTTGTATTTTTAGTAGAGACGGGGTTTCACTGTGTTAGCCAGGATGGTCTCGCTCTCCTGACCTCCTGTTCCGCCCGCCTTGGCCTCCCAAAGTGCTGGGATTACAGGCATGAGCCACCTCACCTGGCCTGAAATTTTTTTTAATGTTTTATTCTTTTAGTGCCATATATCTGGTAATTATTTGATAAGTGTTTATTCTATCACTGGATTGGAAATTAAGGGAATTTCACATTAATATTAATTAAAGATGAATTTACTTAATAGAAATCTGCTAAGTGGTTTGTACTATTTGAAGGTAGTCACTATGTATTTCAATGTAATTATAATTTTTTTATTTTTAGAAACAGGATCTCACTCTGTTGGCCCAGCTAGAATGTAGTGGTACAGTCATGGCTCACTAAAGCCTTGAACTCCTGAGCTCAAGCCATCCTCCTGCCTCAGCTTCCCAGGTAGCTGGGACTACAGGTGTGCACCACCATGCCCATCTAAGTTTTTCTATTTTGTAGAGACTGGATTTCAGTTTGTTGGCCAGGCTGATCTCAAACTCCTGCCCTTGACCTCTCAAAATTTTAGGATTACAGGCGTGAGCTGTAATTCAAAGGAGACAAACTGAATTTACCAAAGTGTAAAAGATCAAATATTTAGTTTAGTCATGTATTTGATTTTTTTTCTCCTGGACACCTGGCTGCTTTGTCCTGGAAATTGTCTTGCTTTTGCAGGGATAATTTCTAGTTCTCAGCTTTTATCCTTCAGGTTATTGCTGGCATTAGAAAGGTGAGGTTTCCCTGTTAGTGCTCTTCCAGTGCAGAACCTCTTTTAAGCTCCCTACCTTTAACAGTGACTTATTGTGTGCAGGTGCGATGGCTTATGCCTGTAATCCCAGCACTTTGGGAGGCCAAGGCGGGAGGATCGCTTGAGCCCAGGAGTTTGAGACCAGCCTGGGCAATATAGTGAGACCTTATCTCTATAAAAAAATAAAAATAAAAATAAACGACAACAGCAACAACAAGACAACGGTGACTCATTGAGAATGGCAGTAAGTAAGGCTCGTGGTGACCCTATGTTTTAAAAGACATAATTGATTTATATTTTTGTGGATGTAGCTTTGGACAAGGAGCATAAAAACTGCAATATCAAGCAATATTTTTCTTCTTTAAAAAAAATTCTCTGAACTTGCCTGATCAATTCATAGGATAGGTAAGTAGCAGATTAAGGGAGTTATTCATTGGAAGCATTACTCTGGGTGTAATATAAGAGTCTATGTTGGCTGGGCGCAGTGGCTTGTGCCTGTAATCCCAGCACTTTGGGAGGCCGAGTCGGGCAGATCACCTGAGGTCAGGAGCTGGAGACCAGCCTGGCCAACATGGCGAAACCCCATCTGTACTTAAAAAAATTAGCCAGGTGTGGTAGTGGCTGCCTGTAGTCCCAACTACTTGGAGGCTGAGACACAAGAATTGCTTAAACCCGGGAGGTGGAGGTTGCAGTGAGCTGAGGTCGCGCCACTGAACTCCAGCTTGGGTGACAGAGCAAGACTCCATCTCAAAGAAAAAAAAAAACAGAGTGCATGCTAAATTAAAATTGAGGCCAGGCAAGGTAGTTCACACATGTAATCCTAGCCCTTTCGGAAGGCTGAGGTGGGAGGATCGCTTGAGGTCAGGAGTTCGGGACCAGCCTGGGTAATATAGTGAGACCTCATCTCTGCTAGAAGTAAAGAAATTTGCCGGGCATAGTGGTACATGCCTGTAGTCCCACCTACTGGGGAGGCTGAAGCAGGAGGATCATTGATCCTAGGAGTTCAAGATTGCAGTGAGCTGTGATTGCACCACTGTACTCCAGCCTGGGTGATAGAGCAAGACGCTGTCTCAAAAAATAAAATTGTCAGGTGCAAGAGGATTTGTTTTGGAAGATTTCACCAAGTGCTGTTGTATTTAACTACTTAAGAGGTATGCTTTGAAGTCCTAATAGCTTACATAGCAATCAACAAATCTAGTATTCCTTAGGTGGAAAACAGTAAGCTAGGCTGTTGCAACATCCCATATTTTGACCATAGGTTTCAGTCCTTCTTTTTTTTTTTTTTGAGACAGAGTTTCACTCTTGTCACCTAGGCTGGAGTGCAATAGCGTGATCTCGTCTCACTGCAGTCTCTGCCTCCCAGGTTCAAGCGATTCTCCTGTCGCAGCCTCCTGAGTAGTTGGGATTACAGGCACCTGCCACCACACCCAGCTAATTTTTGTATTTTTAGTAGGGATGGGGTTTCACTATGTTGACCATGTTGGTCTCGAATTCCTGACGTCAGGTGATCCACCTGCCTTGGCCTCCCAAAGTGCTGGGATTACAGGCATGAGCCATTGTGCCTGGCCAGTCCTTCTGACTTTGTCTTATTCCCAATAAATTTACACTTTGACCATATCAAGATCTCTTTCTTGTTCAGTGACCCCTCACTCCATTTCCTTTGAGTCTGTCAACTCCCTGGAAGTATTTCTTTCCATAGCCAGCCTAGATTTATGGTCTGTTACTGGATTTACTTGCTTACCATTACCATCAGTTCGCTTGGTGCCTTGTTCTTTTCATTTTATTTTCCTGTAGTACTCCAGTCCTGAGTCAAGTCAGCCACCTGACCTCTTCGTTCTTCTTCTTCTTTTTTTTTTTTTTTTTGAGACAGAGTCTCGCTCTGTCACCCAGGCTGGAGTCCAGTGGCACGATCTCAGCTCACTGCAACCTCCGCCTCCTGGGTTCAAGTGATTCTCCTGCCTCAGCCTCCTGAGTAGCTGGGATTACAGGCACCCACCACCATGCCCGGCTAATTTTTTATATTTTTATTAGAGACGGGGTTTCATCATTGTTGGCCAGGATGGTTTTGAACTTCTGACCTCAAGTGATCCACCTGCCTCGGCCTCCCAAAGTGCTCAGATATAGGCTTGAGCCACTGCGCCTAGCCCACCTCTTCATTCTTACACCTGGGCTGTTGAGTGCTGCTGGAGAAAATCACACAACTGTGTGTCTTGGGGCCAGAATACATTTATGACTTACAGCATCACCTGGATCCTCAGATGTATTTTTAGTAGAGACAAGGTTTCACCATGTTGGCCAGGCTAGTCTTGAACTCCTCTTCCTCAGAGGTCTATCCCAAATTTAAATCTCTCTTTCTAAACTTCCTGTCTCCACCATTTCTCTTCTTACCCTTAGCAGATGATCTTGTCTTTTATTTCTCAGAAACAAGGTGTCATCAATGGAAACTTCCCTCAGTTTTCTAACCATCAGCAGAGGCATTCTTCCTTTCTTCCTGTCCTTGTATCTGAGTCTATAATTCTACCTGTGTGTGCATCCCACTCCCTTTTCCTTCTGCTATTTCTCCATAGATGACTCCACTTTTTCCTCTAGTGTGTAAGCTGAATACTGGGGCCATCCTAAATTCCCCTCTTAGCCCTTTCCATCACATCCACTTTACTATGTCTTGTAGGTGCTCTTATTTTTATTCTTTTTACAATGTCATTGTCAATATTCAATATAATTTCTTGTTTCTATTCTTTAATTTTTTTTTCTTCGTAGAGACAGGGTCTCAACTCTGTTGCCCAGGCTGGTCTTGAACCCCTGGGCTCAAGTGATCCTCCCACCTCAGCCTCCCAAAGTGCTGGGATTATAGGAATGAGCCACTACACCCAGCCTCTTGTATATTCTTAGTATTAATTATTCTTTCTCTCTGTCACTGTCAAGTTCTCTTTAGTTTTCGTAGAGTACCGAGGTGGGCTCCTAAACTTTCTTTGCTTCCTACCTGCCTCCTTTCTCATTGTCTAATTCACTGCTACCATTGAAATCATTCCAAGATACAAATCTGATAATGTCATTTCCCTGCTTAAATTTTTTCATAGTTCTGTATAGTATTTAGGGTAAAGTTTTAACCCTTTACTTAGTATAAGAGGCCTTCAGTTACCTCTTCCACATTTATGTCTCTAGGTATGACCTTATTACTTGCCCACACAACCGTGCTGGTTTATACCTAACTACTATATGCAGTATTCTGAACGTACTTAAAACTCAGCCTGTGCCACCTGCTCTAGAAAGCTTTCCCAGACACTCTCCCTCCCTCCCCTTTACACACCCTGACTGACTAATATAGCTAATCCTCCTCTTCATTCACCTAGCATGTTGTGTATACTGCTATCATAACACTTCTTCGTGGCCTTTTTTGTTTACTTAACTGCTTCCACCATTATATAGTTAGCTTCTTGAGGACAACTGTTTTGATTAGCTGTCACTGTGTAAAAATACCACTGTAAAAGTTAATATCTTGAAACAATAGTATTTTATTATTTCTCACAATTCTTTGGGTGGATTGCTTCTCAGATGGATGGTTCTGTTGACCTTGTTTGGAGTCATTCATGTGGCTCCGGTCAGGTTGTGGCTGGGGCTAGGATATCCAGGATGGCTTCATTCATATCCCTGGCACATTGTGGGGGACTCCTGGAAAGCTGAGCTCAGCTGGAACATTGGGATGCCATGCCTTTCTCATTCTCACTCTTGCCATATAGTCTCGGGGCTTTTCCCTCTCCAGGTGGTCTTTCCAGCAGATGAGCCAGATTTCTTACATGGTAGCCCAGAGCTCTGGGTTCCAAAGCAGAAGCTGCCAGGCTCTCTTAAGGCTTAGATTTTGAACCAGTACAGTGCTAGTTCTGTGACATTCTGTTGGTCAATATGAGTCACAAGACTAACCCAGATTTGTGTGGGAAAGGACTACACAGAATGTGATCACTAGGAGGCTTGGTTCATTGGGAGGGGCTCATCTTTGGAGACTTGCTACCACAGCAAGTAACACATTTCACTTTTTCTGCTTAGTATATAGTAATATCTTCTAGATATGGGAAATAATAAAAGTTACACAAATAAGAGATACATAATTAAAGATCTTTTAGAAATATTCAGGATGAATTGTAGGGAGAGACAGAGACTGGGACATCAGCCAGTACACTCTTTGCAATGAAGTGAGTATAATTATAAGAATCATTATGGCCTGCCGCAGTGGCTCACATGCCTATAATCCCAGCTCTTTGGGAGGCCAAAGTAGGAGGATTACTTGAGCCCAGGAGTTCGAGACCAGCCTGGGCAACATGGCGAAATCCCATCTCTACAAAAAATACAGAAATTAGCTGGGCATGTTGGTGTGTGCCTGTAGTCCCACTACTTGGGGGGCAGAGGTGGGAGGATTGCTTGAGCTCAGAAGGTCAAGGTTGTAATGAGCCATGACTGTGCCACTGCACTCCAGCCTGGGCAACAGAGTGAGATCCTGTCTCAAAAAAAAAAAAAAATCATTATCAGACTAGTGGTGGAATGAAATGAAATGGAGAAGAAATGGATTCAGGAAGAATTGTCTGATTATTTTGAGAAATAAAACAGAAAAAGTAAAAAATAACATCACTGTTGGAATTCTTGTTCTCAATTTTGAGGGTGAAGTCATGCATTTGATGATATGGGACATTCAAGTACTCAGTAGGTCATTGGAAATGAGAGACTTGAATGTAGAAGAGATGCTCTGTCTTGATTGAGAGTTGACAACATAGAGACGATAGTTACAATGGAAGGGAATTTTTGGTGGGAAAATAGAGAAGGGCTTAGTACTACACTCTGAGTTATACTTACAGTTTGGGAGTAGAAGTAAGTAGGAAAGACAAAAAGAATAATGAGAGAAAGAAAGGGAAATAGTTTAGAATAGTAGTATACATTTTCCAAAGGAAGAGGATGCTTAATAGTATTAGAATCTGCAGGGAAATAAATGAGAACCAAGTCTGAATAATACTAATTGGTAATTGTTGAGTGTTGTGATGCTATTCAGTAATCAACTGGGATTTTTAGGCAAAGGAATTAAATTACTGGATTTACTTCTCCCCTAATATTTTGTTATGAAAATTTTCAAACATTGAGAGAAGCTGAAAGTATTGTACATTAACACTGACCACCTGGATTCAACAATTAATATTCTACTACAGTTGTTTTTGTCAGCCTTTCCATCTGTCATGCCTCTATCTATTCATCAATCTGTCTTTTCTTTTTCTTTTTTTTTTCTTTTTTTGAGACAGAGTCTCGCTCTGTCGCCAGGCTGGAGTGCTCACTGCAACCTTTGCCTTCCAGGTTCAAGCAATTCTCCTGCCTCAGCCTCCCTAGTAGCAGGGACTACAGGTGCATGCCACCACACCCAGCTGATTTTTGTATTTTTAGTAGAGATGGGGTTTCACCATGTTGGCCAGGATGGTCTCAATCTCTTGACGTCATGATCCACCCACTCGGCCTCCCAAAGTGCTGGGATTTACAGGCGTGAGCCACCACGCCCAGCCCCGTCTTTTCTTTTTCGTTCAGAGGAGACACCACATGAGGTCTTATTTTTTCTTTCTTTTTTTTTTATCTGAGGTCTTATTTTTTCATTGCATATCAGAATAAGTTGCAGTCATCAGTAACTTTGCCCCTGAACATATATACATGTACATAATTAGAGTTTAATATTATTTATTTGCATTTTTGGGTAATAAAATGTATATGCAGTTAAATATACAAATCTTTTTTTTTTTCTTTTTTCACTTAGCAAGTCCACTGGTTGAAAAATACATAAATCTTAAGGGAACCATTCAGTGAGTTTTGACAAATGTATGCTCTTGTGTAATTCAGACCCCATCAAGATATATAAAATACATTACTGTTAAACCTGAAAGTTCACTCTTGTGCCTTCTCAGTCAGTCCCTGCCCCCACTCTCCCCAAACCAACCATTGTTGTGGTTTTTTACCATAGTTTAGTTCTGCATGTTCCAGTGCTTCACATAAATGGAATCAATCTTACACAGTGTACTCTTTTGTATCAGAATTATTTCTTTCGGCAGAATGCTTTTAATATTCATGTTGTCCGTTTTTACTGTGTTTATTTTATTTTGTTTTATTTATTTATTTTTGAGAATGAGTTTCACTCTGTCGTCCAAGCTGGAGTGCAGTGACATGATCTTGGCTCACTGCAACCTCCGCCTGCCGGGTTTGAGCAATTTTTCCACCTCAGCCTTTCGAATAGCTGGGATTACAGATGTGCACGATCATGCCCAGCTAATTTTTGTATTTTTAGTAGAGACAGGGTTTTGCCATGTTGCCCAGGCTGGTCTCAAACTCCTGACCTCAAGTGAGCTGCCTGCCTCGGCCTCCCAAAGTGCTGGGATTATAGGCGTGAGCTACCGTGCCCGGCTTTATTGTTGAATAGTGCTCCTCTTACTAATGTATTGGAGTTTGTTTATTCATTCTGCTGTTGATGATCATGTAGTAGTTTCCAGATTTTGACTGTTAATGAATAAAGCTGCCATGAACACTCAAGTGCAAGTCATAAAGACTTCAAACATATTCTTTTATTTCTCTTAGGTAGATTCCTAGCATAATCTGCTGGGTTGTAGGGTAGATGTATGAACAGTTTTATAAGAAATGGCCAGATATGCTTCCAAATTGCATATACCATTTTACACTCTGTCAACCATATATGAGAGTTCTGGTTGCTCCACATCTTTGCTATTCAAGGGCTTGCATAGTGGTATTTCATTGTGTGTGTTTTTTATTTTTTAGAGATTGCAGATGGTTTGAATCATTGTGGTTTTAATATCCCTAATGACTAATGATGGTATCTCTTTTTCTACTTGCTTATTGGCCGTTTGTATATTTTATTTTGGGAAGTGTCTAACTTTTTTATCCCTTTTCTTGGGTTGAGTTTTTGAGTTTTTATTGTTGTGTAGTAGAAGTTCTTTTTGTATTTTGAATATAAGTCCTTTGTCAGATATATGTTGTGTAAAAATTTTCTTCTGCCCTCTTACATGACTGTTTACTTTTTAATTGCATTTTTGATGAAATAATGTCTAATTCATTAAAACTTTTCTTTTATAGTTAGTGCTTTCTCTGTCTCCTCTAAGTTACCTTTGCCCACCCTGAAGTAGCAAAGATGTTCTCCTGTATTTTGTTATGGACGCTTTATCATTTTAACTTTTATATTCATGTCTCTGATCCATCTCAAATTCTTTGATTTTTTTTTTTCTCCCCCTGGGAGGCACAACATTGGAATGTATGTTTGTTTTTTTATAGACTAGGTCTCACTATGATGCCCAGGTTGGAGTGCAGTGGCTATTCACAGGTGCAGTCATAGCTCACTGTAGCCTTGAACTCCTGGCCTCAAGCAATCCTTCTGTCTCAGCCTCCCAAGTAGCTGGGACTACAGCCATGTACCACCACACTCTTCAAATTAATTTTTGTGTATGGTGAGAAGTAAAGGTTGAGGTTCATTTTTTCCATGTAGATATCCAGTTGTTCCAGCACCATTTATCGAAAAGACTTTCCTTTCCCTACTTGATTGCTTGGCACTTTTGCCAAAAACCAAATGACGGTATGAGTCACTTGTATGAATAGTAGGTGTAATTCTGAATACTATTCTATTGTGTTGATATACTTGTCTATATACTACATTACACTGTCTGCTGGGCATGGTGGCTCATGCCTGTAATCCCAGCACTTTGGGAGGTCAAATCACTTGAAATCAAGAGTTTGAGACCAGCCTGGGCGACACAGTGAGACCTAGTCTCTATTTCTTTTTTTTTTTTTTCTTTTTCCTTTTTTATTTGAGACGGAGTTTCACTCTTGTTGCCCAGGCTGGAGTGCAATAATGGCACGATCTTGGCTGACTGCAACCTCCACCTCCCAGGTTCAAGCGGTTCTCCTTCCTTAGCCTCCCGAGTAGCTGGGGTTGCAGGCATGCGCCACCACTCCCGGCTAATTTTGTATTTTTAGTAGAGACGGGGTTTCTCCATGTTGGTCAGGCTGGTCTCGAACTCCCGACCTCAGGTGATCCACCTGCCTCGGCCTCCCAAAGTGCTGGGATTACAGGCATGAGCCACTGCGCCCAGCCGATCTCTATTTCTTTATTAAATTTTTTTTGCTAAATAATTTGTATAAATAAAAAATTCAGGCCTGGTGCGGTGGCTCATGCCTGTAATCCCAGCACTTTGGGAGGCTGAGGCAGGTGGATCACCTGAGGTCAGGAGTTTGAGACCAGCCTGACCAACATGGAGAAACTCCGTCTCTACTAAAAATACAAAATTAGCCGGGCATGGTGGCGCATGCCTGTAATCCCAGCTACTAGGGAGGCTGAGGCAGGAGAATCCCTTGAACCTGGAAGGCGGAGGTTGCAGTGAGCCGAGATCGCGCCATTGCACTCCAGCCTGGTGACAGAGTGAAACTCTGTCTCGAAAAAAAGAAAAATTCACACTGTTGTGATTATTATATCTTTATCATAAGTCATGAAATCAGATAATACAAGGTCTTCTACTTTTTTTCAAGACATTCTAGGTCCTTTGCATATTCTAGGTTCTCAGCATGTTCATGTACTTATTTTTTATTTTTCTGAGACAGTGTCTCAAGGCTGGAGTGCAGTGGCATGATCACGGCTCACTGTGGCCTCGACCTCCTGGGCTCAAGCAATCCTCTCATCTCAGCCTTCGCAGTAGCTGGGACTACAGATGCTCGTTACCACACCTAGCTAATTTTTTGTCTTTTTTGTAGAGACAAGGTTTCGCCATGTTGTCCAGGCTGGTCTTGAACTCCTAGACTCAAGCAGTCGGCCCGCCTCAACCTCCCGAAATGCTGGGATTACAGGCGTGAGCCACCGTACCTGGCCTCATGTATTTTAGAATCAGTTTGCCAGTTTCTACAAAAAAAGATAAAACTGGTAGGAACATATATCAACTTGGGAAAAATTGACATCTTAACAATATTAAATCTTCTAATTCATAAATATGAAATATCTTTTTGTTGATTTAGGTCTTTATCTCAGCAACATTTTATTGTTTTCAGTGTACAGATCTTGCACATTTTTCTTTAAACTTATTCCTAAATATTTTATGTTCTTTGATGCTATTGTAAATGAAATTAAGAATTTTTTAAAATTTTTAATTGCTGTTAAGTACAACTTATTTTTGTTTTTGGCCTTGTACCTGCTATTTTGCTAAATTTCTGTATCAGTGTATTAGTTGTTTTGTATATTCTTCAAGATTTTCTTTTTCTTTTTTTTTTTTGAGACGGAGTTTTGCTCTTGTTGTCCAGGCTGCACTGCAAAGGCGTGATCTCAGCTCACTGCAACCTCCGCCTCCCAGGTTCAAGCAATTCTCCTACCTCAGCCTTCCGAGTAGCTGGGATTACAGGCATGCACCACCACGCTTGGCTAATTTTGTATTTTTTGTAGAGACGGGGTTTCTCCATGTTGGTCAGGCTGGTCTCGAACTCCCGACCTCAGATGATCCGCCTGCCTTGGCGTCCCAAAGTGCTGGGATTACAGGCGTGAGCCACCTCGCCCGGCCAAGATTTTCTACATAAACAGTCATGGTATCTCTGAGTACACACAGTTTTATCTTCCTTTCAAACCCTTAAACCTTTTATTTCTTATAAATATTATTGCACTGGCTAGGACCTCCAGTACAATATTGAATAGAAGTGGTAAAGTGGATATCTTTGCCTTGTTCCTGCTCTTAGAAGATAAGTCTTTAATATTTTACCATTAAGTTTGATGCTGACTATAGGTTTTTTGTGTATGCCTTTTGTCAAATAGAAGAAGTTACATTCTATTTCTAATTATCTGAGACTTATTAAAATGAATGGGTACTTCATTTTGTCAAATGCTTTTTCTGCATATTTATAAATTATTGGCTGGGCTCAGTGGCTCATGCCTGTAATCCCAGCACTTTGGGAGGCCGAGGCGGGTGGATCATGAGGTCAGGAGTTGGAGACCAACCTGGCCAACATGGTGAAATCCCATCTCTACCAAAAATATAAAAATTAGCCAGGCATGGTGGCAGGCGCCTGTAAACCCAGCTACTCAGGAGGCTGAGCCTGAAGAATCTCTTGAACCTGGAAGGCGAAGGTTGCAGTGAGCTGAGATCACGCCACTGCACTTCAGCTTGGGCAACAGAGCAAGACTCCATCTCAAAAAAAATATCAAATGATTTTTTTCCTTTATTATGTCAATACAGTGTATTACTTTATTTTATTTAATTAATTTTTGTGTGAGTGTGACAGAGTCTCCCTCTGTCGCCCAGGATGGAGTGCCGTGGCATAGTCTCGGCTAACTGCAGCGTCCGCCTCCTGGGTTCAAGCAATTTTCCTGCCTCAGACTCCCGAGTAGCTGGGATTACTGGTGCCTGCCACCATGCCCAGCTAATTTTTGTATTTTTAGTAGAGACGAGGTTTCGCCATGTTGGCCAGGCTGGTCTCGATCTCCTGACCTCAAGCCGTCTGCCTGGCTCAGCCTCCCAAAGTGCTGGGATTACAGGTGTGAGCCACCACACCTGGCCCATTGATTTATTTTTTCAAATGTTAAACCAACCTTCCATTTGTGAGATAAACCCTACATGGACAAGACATTGTTTTTATATGTTGCCAAATTTGTGTCTGTTTTTTTTTTTTCAGTTTGTTTGGTTTTTCTTTTTTTTTTTTTGAGATAGGAGTCTGGCTCCGTCCCCCAGGCTGGAGTGCAGTGGCGCAATCTCGGCTCACTGCAAGCTCCGCCTCCCTGCAAGCTCCGCCTCCCGGGTTCACACCATTCTCCTGCCTCAGCCTCCTGAGTAGCTGGGACTACAGGCACCCGCCACCACGCCCGGCTAATTTTTTTGTATTTTTAGTAGTGACAGGGTTTCACCATGTTGGCCAGGATGGTCTCGAACTCCTGACTTCGTGATCCGCCCGCCTCGGCCTCCCGAAGTGCTGGGATTACAGGCTTGAGCCACTGCACCTGGCCTGTTGGGTTTTTGAGTTGGGGTCTTGCTCTGTTGCCCAGGCTGGGATGCAGTGATATGTCATAGCTCACTGGAGCCTCAAACTCATGGGCTCAAGTGATCCTCTCACCTCAGCCTCCCAAGTAACTGGGACTACAGGCATGTGCCACCATGCCTGGCTAATTTTTAAAAATTTTTTGTAGATACAGGGTCTCGCTATATTGTCTAGGTTGATCTTGAACTCCTGGCCGCAAGTGATCCTCCTGCCTTGGCCTCCCTAAGTGCTGAGATTACAAGCGTGAGCTACCATGCCTGGCCCTTTGTCTGTGTTTATTGAGGAACGTTGTGTGTGTGTGTGTGTTTAATTTTTAAAATTTAGTTATATCAGTTACTTAGGCCAGAGGGATGTTAAAATCTCTATGATTATAGCTCTTTTCTTTTCTTTTTTGTTTTTGAGACAGAGTGTTGCTCTGCCACCCAGGTTGAAGTGCAGTGGCACAATCATGGCTCACTGCAGCTTCAACCTGGGTTCACACAATTCTCCCACCTCAGCCTCGTGAGAAGCTGTGACTACAGCTGTGCGCTACCCCACCTGGCTAATTTTTGTATTTTTCATAGAGACGGAGTTTCACCATGTGGCCCAGGCTGGTCTTGAACTCCTGGGCTCAAGCACTCCACTTGCCTCAGCCTCCCAAAGTGTTGAGATTACAGGTGTGAGCCACTACGCCCAGCCACTTTTTTTTTTTCCTTTTTATTCAGTCAGTTTTTGTTTCTTATATTTTGAAACTGTATTGTTAGATACACATACATTTATGATTGTTGTTATAGGGGAGGGAAAAATGGTTTCCCTAAGTTCTTTAGCTGGGTCATTAATTTAGTTTACATGAGACAGATTAACAGGAGAAAAAAAAACTTTTTTTTTTTTTTTTTGAGATGGAGTCTCGCTGTGTCTCCAGGCTGGAGTGCAGTGGTGCAGTCTCGGCTCACTGCAACCTCCGCCTACTGGGTGCAAGCGATTCTCCTGCCTCAGCCCTGCAAGTGGCTGGGATTACAGGCACGCGCCACCATGCCCGGCTAATTTTTGTATTTTTAGTAGAGATGGGGTTTCACCATGTTGGCCAGGCTGGTCTTGAACTCCTGACCTCATGATCCACCCGCCTTGGCCTCCCAAAATGCTGGGATTACAGGCGTGAGCCACCGCACCCAGCAGAAAAAAATTTTTAATTATGTGTGCATGCGTGCATACATAGGAGTCCCACAAAAATATCAGATTAAAGGGCCAGATGATTGACACTTATGTAGCAGCTTGAGCTATAGAAAGGAAGAGAGGCTTGGGACTTCTAGGGGGTGGCAGAAACAAATTATGGGTAAGCAAGGGGAAGAAACATATGGTGAATACAAATTGCCTTGTTATGTAGGTAAAAATCTCTGTGATTGTCCTGGCCTATGCTTTTTCTACTCCCCTCTGCTTTTTTGGTCCCCCTGTGCTCAGTTCTAACAAGGTAGTCTGGCAGGACACACAGCAGTCTCCTTCAGTTTAGGAGGACTGTCTTTAGAATAGAGCTGTCTCAAGGCACAAGAGTACAATTTTTAAAAAAATATTTTTCAGGTGATAAGTGGTATTGGAGCAGCTCTCTTCTTGGTAGACTTACTTTTACTGATGAAAATTGTTTTGGGGCTGGGCGCGGTGGCTCACGCCTGTAATCCCAGCACTTTGGGAGGCCGAGGCGGGCGGATCACGCGGTCAGGAGATCGAGACCATCCTGGCTAACACGGTGAAACCCCGTCTCTACTAAAAATACAAAAAAATTAGCTGGGCGTGGTGGCGGGCGCCTGTGGTCCCAGCTATTTGGGAGGCTGAGGCAGGAGAATGGCGTGAACCCGGGAGGCGGAGCTTGCAGTGAGCCGAGATCGCACCACTGCACTCCAGCCTGGGTGACAGAGCGAAACTCCATCTCAAAAAAAAAAGAAAATTGTTTTAGAGATGGCAGATTTTCTTTACAGAAGGGAAAGTTTTCAGAGCTATTCCTATATCTGCAGTTTCTCAATATACTCATCTTGAAATAATTAGTATGTCAAAGGGGTATATTTTGGAATGACATATTCTGGTCTCCTAAAGTTGTATTTTGGATACACCTACTATGTACCCACAAAAATTAAAAATTAAAAAAATTGTTTTAAGTTGTATTTTGGGGTGGAGTGCCCTGAGCCCCAACATTGATAAGTTGGCTATTTTGTCATTATGAAATGTCCCTCTTTATCTTAGTCATACTCTTTATATTACAGTTTACTTTATGTGATATTGCTATAGACACTGCATTTGTCTTATACTTACTTTTTACATGGTATATGTTTTTCAATCCTTTCCCCTTCAGCCTTTCTATGTTTCTGTATGCTTTGTAGACAGCCTATAATTGGGTCCTCTTAGGTGATTCATGACTGTAATCTCAGCACTTTGGGAAGCCAAGGTGGGCGGATCACCCGAGGTCAAGAGTTCAAGACCAGCCTGGCCAACATGGTGAAACCTCGTCTCTACTAAAAATAAAAAAAAAAATTAGCTGGGCGTGGTGGCATGTGTCTGTACTCCCAGCTACTTGGGGAGACTGAGGCAGGAGAATTGCTTAAACCCAGGAGGCGGAGGTTGCAGTGAGCCTAGATCACGCCACTGCACTCCAGCTTGGGCAACAGAGTGAGACTTTATCTCAAAAAAAAAAAAAAAATTGGTCCTCTTAATCTAGCCTGATAAGCTGCCTTTTAATTAGAGCCTTTAGTTCATTTATATTTAATGTAATTATTGATTTGATTGGATTAAGTCTATACTTTTACTATGTAAATTGAAAATTAATTGGATGTTCTTTAGAATTCCATTTTAATTTGGTCGTCTTCTTCCTTCCCCATCTGCTTCTCTAATTCACTGGCAATGGACATCATAAAAAAAGACTACGTGCCAGTGGATTCAGAAAGATTTATAATTTTCTTGGATAAAGTACCTGGAAATTTTTTAGAGTCATAATTGTAGAAACTTAGAATTATCTCTTAGTTTTTTTTGTTTTTTTTTTTTCTTTTTTTGAGACAGAGTTTCATTCTTGTTGCCCAGGCTGGAGTGCAGTGGCGTGATCTGGGCTCACTGCAACCTCTGCCTCCAGGGTTCAAGCCATTCTCCTGTCTCAGTCTCCTGAGTAGCTGGGATTACAGGCCCCCACTACTATGCCCAGCTGATTTTTGGTATTTTTAGTAGAAATAGGGTTTCACCATGTTGGCCAGGCTGGTCTCAAACTCCTGACCTCAGGTGATCCGCTCGCCTTGGCCTCCCAAAGTGTTGGGATTACAGGCGTGAGCCACCGCGCCTGGCCATCTCTTAGTTTTTTTAAAAAATCAACTTCTTTGAGATATAATTTGTATACAAAAACATACTTATTTTAAGTGTACATTTTGATGAGTTTTGACATATTAATTATGCATGTAAACACCAACACAGTCAAGGTATAGCACATACCTATTGCTCTACAATGCTCCCTGTATTCATTTTCAGTCACTGCTCTCTCATTCTGCCGTTCCTAAGTAAACACTGAGCTGTGTCTGCCACTATAGATTACACTTATCTTTTCTAAAGATTTGTATCTGGCTTCTTTTACTCAGTATATTTTTGAGATTCATCCATGAGGTGGTAGATATCAATAGTTTATTCCTTTTTAATGCTGAGCAGTAGTCTATTGTATGAATATTTCACAATTCATTTACCCAGTTAAAGGTATTATAATTATGGCTCCTGTTTGTAATGAGAAGTCAGGGACAATTCACATTCTCTTTCCCTCTGTGTATTGTGTCATTTTTTTTCTGTAGTTTATTTCAAGATTTTCCACTTATCTTTAGTTTTCAGCAGTTTGACTTTGATTTGCCCACATGCTGTTTTCTTTGTACTTTTCCTGTTTGGAGTTTTCTGAGTTTCTTGATCTGTAAAGTTACGTCCTTCACCAAACTTATGAAATTTTCTTTCTTTCTTTTTTTTTTTTTTTAAATTTGAGACAGGGTCTCACTCTGTCACCCAGGCTGGAGTGCAGTGGTGCAATCTTGGCTCACTGCAACCTCTGCCTTCCAGGCTTAAGCGATCTTCCCACCTCAGCCTCCCAAGTAGCTAGGACCACAGGCGTGCACCACCATGTCTGGCTAATTTTTGTATTTTTTTCAGAGACAGGGGTTTGCCATGTCGCCCAGGCTGGTCTCGAATTCCTGGGCTCAAGTGATTTGCCTTTGTTGGCCTCCCAAAGTGCTGGGATTACAGGTGTGAGTCACCACACCTGGCCAAATTTATGAAATTTTCTGACATAATTTTCAAATATTTTTTCTGCCCTATTCCCCTTTTTCCTCCTGGGACTCCACTGTCATATGAGTTAGACCTTTTGATATTGTCCGACAGCTCACTGAGGCTCTCTTCATTTCTTTGCAATTTTTTGGTTCTATTTCTCATATTGGATAATTTATTTATTTTCTTTCTTCTTTTTCTTTTTCTTTTTTCTTTTTTTTTTTTTTTTTTGAGACAGAGTCTCACTTCTTCACCCAGGCTGGAGTGCAATGGCACGATCTCGGCTCACGGCAATCTCTGCCTCCTGGGTTCAAGCAATTCTCCTGCCTCACAAAAAAAAAAAAAAAAAGGTCGGGGGCCAGACATGGTGGCTCATGCGTGTAAACCCAGCACTCGCTGTGGTGCCCAGGCTGATCTCAAACTCTTGGGCTCAGACAGTGCTCTCATATCAGCCTCCAGAGTATTGAATTATAGGCGTTCTTTATACATTCTCTATAAGTGATTTTATCAGATATGTATTTCACCAGTATTTTTTTCTGGTTTGTGGCTTGCCCTTGCATTTTTGTAACAGTGTCTTTTGAAGCACAAAAGGCAAAATTTTGATGAAGTCTCGCTTGCCAGTTTTTGTTGTGGTTCATGTATTTTGTGGCCCAAGAAATCTTTGCCCAACCCAAGATCACCTTCTTCTTGGAGGTTAATAGTTTTAACTTTTACATTTAGACCTATGATCTATTTTGAGTTAATTTTTCAATCGGGTATGAAGGGTCAGGGTTCATTTTGTTGGTCAGGTGCAATGGCTCACACCTGTAATTTCAGCAGTTTGGGAGGCCGAAGTGGGTGGATTGCTTGAGCTGAGGAGTTTGAGACCAGTTTGGGCAACATAATGAAACCCCCGTCTCTACAAAAAATACAAAAAAAAGAAAAAAAGAAAATTAGCCGAGAGTGGTAGTGCATGCCTGTGGTCCCAGCTACTTGGGAGGCTGAGGTGGGAGGATTGCTTGTGCCCAGGAGGTGGAGGTTGCAGTGAGCTGAAATTGCACCACTGCATTCTAGCCTGGGCGACAGAGCAAGATCATGTCTGAAAAAAAAAAAAAAAGGCTTATTTTTTTGGTTATAAATATACATACATGTTCCAGCACCATTTGTTGAAAAGATTATCCTTTCCCCATTGAGGTACCTTGGCACTTCTGTAGAACATAAAATGACCACTGTTGGGGAAATACAATTTAAAAAATGCAAATCTTCTTGCATCCCAGAAAACCTCTCACTAAGGCGGTAGAGAAAGACAACAGTTTTATTATTGAATAAACATTAAATCAGATGTGATGCACATCACAAATCCACTGAGATATTGCAAAGACTGATAGAATCTTACTCCCTTATGTAGGTAGCCAAGCCAAGGTAACCCTTTACAATACACACTTTTAAGATAAACAATTGTTAGTCCTCAAGTAAGAGGACTTGACAGCACCATTTGTCACACATAGTTTGTCCTAACTTTATTATGGTAATTGGGGAGACCACCTGTACTGGCTTTATCTGGAGGAGAAACAAACTGTTCTTAGTCATATTGTTCTGACAGGAGGTGGTTCTGTAAATTGGAGCAAGGTGCTCTTCAGAGTTAGGCTCTTACCTTCCTACTGGGAACTGGGAGATAGGGAAGCTGTCTCCTTTGATGTTTGCATTTCAAAAAGATGGCTCCCAGGTCCTTGAAACATTCCTGATTTGTGTGACTATTTTTAGCCTTTAGAAAGATTTACATATATTTGAAAAGGAGAGTGAAAGAAAATTTGAAAGACAAGATTCGGGTCGGGGGGAGTCTTTTTTATTATTTTCAACAGGGAGAATTAAATCTCTTATTTTTAATTGTATTTTCCCTTATACCACATAAGTGTGGCTCTGTTTCTTTACTGTCTATTCCATTACATCGATCTGTTTGTCTTTCCTTGTAACTGTGTAGTAAATGTTGAAATCAGTGCATCTTCCAGCTTTGGTGTTTTTTCCAAAATTGTTTTGAATATTCTAGAGACTTTATTTTCATATACATTTTGAAATCAAATTATCAGCTTTTACAAACAGCTTGCTTGGAATTTGATTGGGTTTGTATAGAATCTGTAGATCAATTTGGGAACAATTGACATCTTAACAATATTGAGTCTTCTGATTCATGAACATGGAAGAGCGCTCTTTTTCTTCTTGGCAATGATTCATAAGTTTGAGAGGCTATAGGGTTAAAGAGGGAAAGCGTTCTCTTTGCCCTCTAAAAGTTCACTAAAAATTAACTGACAGAAGGTAGATTAATAGGATAAAAAAGCATATAAAATTTATTTCATGTGCATAGTAAGCACAGGGGAATTGCAGGAGAATGATAACCCAATAAAGTCCAGATGCTTATATACCTACCCTTCTTTAACAGGGAAGGGGAGATGAAGGTTATAAGAGTAAATTATTTTCAGGGGATAAGAATGAGCCCAAATGCTGGGTGTAGTTGCTCATGCCTGTAATCCCAGCAGCTGGGAGTCTGAGGGAGGAGGATTGCTTGAGGCCAGGAGTTTGAGACCAGCCTAGGCAATGTAGCTAGAATTCATCTCTAAAAATAAAAAATGAAAAAAAAAAGAATGAACCTAAACAACAATGGCCTGGGACAAGGTTCTTTTGAACTTTGGGGGAGGTGGCAGGAAGATGAGGGGCAGAACTTCACTGTGAACAAAAGTTGTCTTTCTTTTTTTTGAGACAAGGTCTCACTCTGTCACCCAGCCTGGAGTGCAGTGGCATGATCATGGCTCACCACAGCCTCGACCTCCCCAGGCTCAGGTGATCCTCCCACCTTAGCTTCCTGAGTAGCTGGGACAATAGGTGTGTGCCACCACGCCCTGCTAATTTTTGTGTTTTGGGTAGAGATGGGATTTTGCCATGTTGCCCGGGCTGGTCTCGAACACCTGAGCTCAAGCAATCCACCCGTCTCGGCCTCCCAAAGTACTGGGATTACAGGCGTGAGCCACTGGAGCCACTGTGCTCGGCCTAACAAAGGTTGTCTTATGCCTGTTGTCTCCCAGGTAATCTGTCTGAACTGTCCTCAGAAGCATACAGATGTCCCTAACTTACAGTGGTTTGACTTACGATTTTTCCACTTTATGATACTAGGAAAACAGTACACATTTTGTGTACTCCTTGACTTACTATGGGGCTATGTCCAGAAAATGTCATCATAAGTTGAAACTATCATGAGTCAAAAATCAACTTACCCAATCAATTTACAATGGGTTTATTCGGATGTAACCTCATCACAAGTCAGGGACCATCTATAAATGAAAAGTCTTACCTGGACATGTTGATGACTTCCAGTCTCTTCTCTTCTCTGGTAGTGAATCTTTCATTGTTGTTTGGTGAGATTCCTAGGTGGGGGATCTTAAGACAGTTGCATTTCTTTTGCAGAGATAAGAATTTTCTTAGATAAGGAAATTCCAAAGATAATCCCTCTTGGTGCTTCTGGAAAGAGGACCAGAGAGATGGGCTTGGGGGAAGGTTGGAGACAGACCTTGGTTCTGAGGCTTATTTCTGAGGCTTTTCAATTTTCTTTTCTTTTCTTTTCTTTTTTTTTTTTTTTTGAGTCAGGGTCTTACTCAGTTGCTCTGTTGTCCAAGCTGTAGTATAGTAGCACGATCACGGCTGACTGCAGCCTTGACCTCCTGGGCTGCGATGATCCTTCCACCTTTGCCTCCCAAGTAGCTGGGCCTACAAGCATGTGCCACCACACCACTCTAATTTATTTACTTATTTTAATTTTTTTGAGATGGAGTCTCTGTCTGTCACCCAGGCTGGAGTGCAGTGGCACGATGTGGGCTCACTGCAACCTCCACCTCCCGGGTTCAAGCAGTTCTGTCTGCCTTAGCCCCCCACCCCCCACCCCCCCGGTAGCTGGGACTACAGGTGCCTACTACCACACCCGGCTAATTTTTGTATTTTTAGTACAGACAGGGTTTTGCCATGTTGGTCAGGCTGGTCTTGAACTCCTGACCTCAGGTGATCCACCCGCCTTGGCCTCCCAAAGTGCTGGGATTACAGGCATGAGCCACCTCACCCAGCCTAATTTATTTTTATTTTTTGTAGAGACAGGGTCTCACTGTGTTGCGCAGGCTGGTCTCAACTCAAATGCCTGGACTCAAGCAGTCCTCCTGCCTGTGCCTCACAAAGTGTTGGGATTACAGGTGTGAGCCACCACATCTTGCCTCAGTTTTCTTTTTTCTTTTTTTTGAGACAGAATGTGGCTTTGTCCCCCAGGCTAGAGTGCAGTGGCGTGATCTTGGCTCACTGTAGCAGCCCCTGCCTTTTGGGCTCAAGTGATTCTCCTGTCTCAGCCACCCAAGTAGATGGGATTACAGGTATGTGCCACCACGCTTGGCTAATTTTTGTATTTTTAGTAGAGACAGGTTTTTGCCATGTTGCCCAGGCTGGTCTCAGACTCCTGTGTTCAAGTGATCCGCCTGCCTCAGCCTCCCAAAGTGCTGGGATTACAGGTGTGAGTCACTTCGCCCAGCCAGTTTTCTTTAATTCAGAGCACAAAGCATACCAAAGCATCGTATTTTGGGGTATCGTTTTCTGTACCCTAACAAGGCCAAGAAGACAGCTCCTACTCTTTGTATTATGCCCTCAAAATTCTAGCCACCTTGGCCTCTGTGAACCCGTTTTTGTCTCTTATTTAGCAACAATGCCAGCTCTGTTTGCATTTGCCGTCCCTGTGCTGCAGACTGGAAACTGCCTCCAGGCAGTGAGCTGGAGCAATTGTAGAGCTGCTTTCATGTGTATTCCTTTCTCAATGATCATAGTCCTGTGCTGCCTATTGTCCAGTGTTTGAAAACATTGTTTCATATGTTTTGTCCAGTTGTTTAGTTCTTTAGGGCCACAGGATAAATCTGTCCCTGGTACTCCATTTCAGGCAGAAGCAGAGTCCTAAATTATCTTCTGGACAGGTTAAATTTGAAGTATTTGCAGGATATCCATGCTAGTATGTGTAGTAAACATTAGCGGAAAAGGAGCTAGAAATGAAGCTAATGGCCTGGATAGTGTACTAGGAGTTGATCAGTTCTCATTAATTCCTTGTGAAGGGTTGGAATGGTGATTAGAAAGGAGGTCGTGGTCACAAAATGACAGAACAAAGTTTGAGGTGTTTTTTTTTTGTTGTTGTATTTTGTTTTGAGACAGGGTCTCGCTGCATCATACAGGCTGTAGTGTGATGATAGCTCACTGTAGCCTCTACCTCCTGGGCTTAAGCAGTCCTCCCACCTCAGCCTCCCAAGTAGCTAGGACTGCAGGAGCACACCACCGTGCCCAGTTAATCTTTTTATTTTTCTTAGAGGCGAGGGTCTTGCCATGTTGCCCAGGCTAGTCTTGAACTCCTGGGCTCAAGTGATCCTCCTACTTTGGCCTTCCAAAGTGCTGGTAGCCAGGCATGGTGGTATATGCCTGTAGCTACTTGGGAGGCTGAGGCAGGAGAATCACTAGAGCCCATGAGTTCGAGGCTCCAGTGAGCTTACGATTGTGCCACTGTACTCCAGCCTGGGTAACACAGTGAAACCCTGTCTCTAAAAACAACCACCAACCACCACCTTGAGCCACCTTGCCTGGACCAAAGTTTGAGGTTTTCAGTGTAGACTATCCGTGTGTTAATATGGTTTAAGAGGTGGCTTTGCTGCCAGAAAACCAAACACCGCATGTTCTTACTCATAAGTGGAAGTTGAACAGTGAGAACACATGGCCACAGAAAGGGGAACAACACACACCAGGGTCAGTTGGGGGGGTAGGGAGGAAGAGGAGGGAGAGCATTAGGACAAATAGCTAATGTATGCGGGGCTTAAAACCTAGGTGACGGGTTGATAGGTGGAGCAAACCACCATGGCACATGTATACCTATGTAACAAACCTACATATTCTGCACTAGTATTCCGGAACTTAAAGTAAAATTTAAAATTTTTGTTTTTAAAAAAAAGAAAGAAATGGCTTTCCTGGTAGGCAATTGTCAAGGAATGAAGTTTAGGAGGAGGAAGGACTCCAAGGTCTTAGTCTCAAATGGATCATGAATATGGATATTGAGTTCACAAAGGTTGTTGTAAAGGGTAGAAAATAAGGAATATGACTAGATGCTAAAAATTATCCATGTGGGTAGAGATGAGATGGGAGTATAGTAGATTAGAGGTGCTGAAACATTTTAGTCTAAGGACCCCTTTAAACTCTTAATAATTAACAAGGACCTCAAAGAGGTTTTGTTTATATGGATTTTATCTATCAGTATATACTGAACCAGAAATTAAAACTGAGAAAAAATTTAATATTTATGCATTAATTTATTTTAAAATAATAAACCTATGTGTTAAATAGCATATTTTCTATGAAAAATATTTTTCAGATAAAGATCAGTTTAGTTAGAAGAATAATATTGTTTACATTTTGTAAATCTCTTTCATGGAAGAAGCTTACTTATCTGCTATATTTAATTGATTGCAATATATTGTTTTGGTTGAAATATATAAAGAAAATCTGATATGCAGATAAGTAGTTGGAAAGCAAAGAGTATTTTAATAGCTTTTAAAGATAATTGTGGATATTCATCTTTGATACTATGCCAAAACTTGATGTGTTGGTGTCTTAAAGTTAAGTTGCATTGTGGAATCTGAAACCACATCAATAAACATTTTGCTTTTATTTTCAAATTTGTTTTATTATTATTATTATTATTATTATTATTATTATTATTATTATTTTAGTTTTATTCCTGGCAAGCTGTGAAGTTTTTTATACTAGTACATTAAAATCTATTTGTTTACCTTGAATTTTGAATGGATATTTTGTATGTTGTATAGGGGAAGAGAAACCTTTTCTCTACCTTCTTACGTTCAGAGATTAGGGCCCGAAAATTAAACTGACAAAATGTTATACAACCAACAAGTTTATATGACCACTGTGCAGTAGTAGATCAGTTACATTGAAACAGCAGGGTTTGCAGCAGAGAAAGAGTTTAATGATTGCAGAGCATTGAGTGAGGACATGGGAGGAGACCCTCAAATCCATTTCCCCTGAGGAGTTATGGGCTGGTATTTTAAGTTTTAAGGGGATTGTGGAAGGTAAGGGGCTGGAAAATTGAGGTCGTTGATTGGTTGGGATACGGGGGATGAAATCATCAAGAAGTGGAAACTGCATTCTTTGGTGAGTCAGCTCCTCTGGGATCCTTCAGACCAACTGGCGTCAGTGGGGTCCTTCAGACAGGCTGATGTCAATAATTTCACTGCTATGCAGGATCTGAAAGGATATCTTAAAGGGAAAACTTAATGTTTTATAATGTTCATGTTGTCTATAGAACACTTAAGGGGAACTTTAATCTCGTGGCAGGGTCTGTGTGATTCTGAGGCAGCAGGCGCAAAACACTGGTGAAGTAGCTAGTCAGAGAGCAAGCTGACCTCATGATAAACACTGCATGTGCTGCAAGCCTCGTTTATTTTCGTTTCTCCCCCCTCTTCTTCCCTGATGAATTTCATACAGTTTATAGGGACAGTTTCAAAATAACAGATTAACAGGAGGAAAAACAGTTTATTTACATGTGCAATGTTCATACACATGGAAGAACTCAGTGGTGGGTAACTCAAAGGAGTAGTTAGTTAGAATTTGGGGCCAATATGCTATCTTACTAGATGAAGGGGAGAGAGGAGAAAGCCCCTAGTACTGGGAAAACAAATGACTTCTTTTTTTTTTTTTTTTTTTTTGAGATGGAGACTTGCTCTTGTTGCCCAGGCTGGAATGCAATGGCACAATCTTGGCTCACTGTAACCTCCGCCTCCTGGGTTCAAGAAGTTCTCCTGCCTCAGCCTCCTGAGTAGCTGGTATTACAGGTGCCCACTACCACACTCGGCTAATTTTTTTTTTTTGTATTTTTAGTAGAAACGAGGTTTCACCCTGTTGGGCCAGGCTAGTCTCGAACTCCTGACCTTAGGTTATCTGCCCACCTTGGCCTCCCAAAGTTCTGGGATTACAGGCGTGAGCGACCGTGCCCAGCCATGACTCTTTTTTTTTTTTTTTTTGAGACAGAGTTTTAATCTTGTTGCCCAGGCCAGAGTGCAATGGCACAATCTCAGCTCACTGCAACCTCCGCTTCCCGGGTTCAAGCAGTTCTTCTGCCTTAGCCTCCCAAGTAGAACACAGATGGGCGCCATGATGTCTGGCTAATTTTTGTAAATATTTTTTTTTTTTGTAGAGACGGGGTTTTGCCATGTTGGCCAGGCTGGTCTTGAACTCCTGACCTCAAGTGATCCACCCACCTCAGCCTCCAGAAACAACTGAGATTACAGGTGTGAGCCACTGCACCTGGCCTAGTGGCACATTTTCAAGATAGGCCATATGATAGGCTACAAAACAAGTCTTAATATTTTTTAAAATAGAAATAATATTAAGTGTTTTCTCAGACTCTAGCAGTATAAAACTAGAAATCAATTTGAAGAAGAACTCTCAAACCTATAGAAATTAGAAATTAAACAACCTGTCCTGAATGATCTTTGAGTTAACAATGAAATCAAGATAGAAATTAAAATTTTTAAAAAATGATTGATAATGGTGACAGAAGTTATCAAAATCTCAGATACAGCAAAAGCAACACTAAGAGGGAAGTTTATAGTGCCAAATGCCTTCATCAAAAAGACAGGTCACAAATTGACAGTCTAATAATATCACACCTCAAGGAACTAAAAAAACAGGAAGAAACCAAACCCAAAGCTAGCAGAAGAAAAGAAATAACAAAGAACAGAACTAAACAAAATTGAAACCAAAAAATACAAAGGATCAATAAAATTAAAAGTTGTTTCTTTGAAACGATAAACAAAAATAATAGACCATTAGGTAGATTAGCTGTGAGAGGATTCAAATAAACTTAGTCAAAAATGAAAATGGAGATACCATAACTGATACCACGGAAATAGAAAAGATCATCTGAGACTACTGTGAACACATATATGTACACGAACCAGAAAACCTAGATGAACTGGATAAATTCCTGGAAACACACAACCCCCCAAGCTTGAACCAGGAAGAAATAGAAATCTTGAACAGACCAATAGCAAGTAGTTTGATTGAATCAGTAATTTAAAAAATCTCCCAACCAAGACATCCCAGGTCCAGATGGATTCACAGCCAAATTCTACCAGACATTCAAAGAACTGATACCAATCCTACTGGAACTATTCCAAAAGATCAAGAAGGAAGGAATCCTCTCTAACTCATTCTACAAAGCCAGTCTCACCCTGATACCAAAGCCAGGAAAGGACACAACAAAAAAAGAAAACTACAGACCAGTATCCCTGATGAACATAGATGCAAAAGTCCTCAAGAAAGTACTAGCAAAACCAAATTGAACATCATATCAAAAAGATAATTCAGCACAATCGAGTGGGCTTCATCCCAGTGAGGCAAGGATGGCTCAGCATACACAAGTCAATAAATGTGATTCACCACATAAACCGAATTAAAAACCATATGATCATTTCAATAGATTTAGAAAAAGCATTTGATAAAATCCTGTATCCCTTTGTGGTAAAAAACCCTCAACAAATTAGGCACAGAAGGAACATACCTCAAAATAATAAAAGCCATATATGACAAACTCACAGCCACCATCATACTGAAGAGAGAAAAGCTGAAAGCATTCCCCCTCAGAACTGGAACAAGGCCAGGCACAGTGGCTCATGCTTGTAATCCCAGAGCTTTGGGAGGCCAGTTCAGGAAGATCACTTGAGTCCAGGAGTTCCAGACCAGCTTGGGCAATATAGTGGAACTCTTTCTCTCAAAAAATTAAAAAATTTGCTGGGCATGATGATACATGCTTATAGTCCTAGTTACTCAGGAATTTGAGGTGGGAGTTCAGGAGTTCAAGGTTACAGTGAGTTATGATCATGCCAGTGTACTCCAGCCTGGACAATACAGTGAAACCCTCTCTCTTAAAAAAAAGAAAATAAGAAAATAATTTCTTAACCATTTTTGCTATTGCTGCATGTAGTTCCTTTTGTTAGATCCCAGTGAGGTGAATGTGGCAAAAAACCCAAAGGAAAAGATTTTTTGTTTGTTAATATGTGGAATGTTTCCATTGACATAAGAGGATTTTTCTAATATAAGTTTATATTTGTAGTTGACAATGTGTTTAATGAAAGTTAGAGATGTTCAGTGAGCATCTATAATCTTCAAGGATAACATCAGTCACAGAAGGCAACTGTCATGTTTTCCTACAATTATCCGATTGTCAGAGTGAATAGTAGGCTAGATGGATTGACTCTGTAATGTATTTCACATATTTTTATGGTAAGAGCATTCTGACTCTTCATATATTTTGGAACTGAGGGAATATGTGTTGTAGCAAGAAAACACAGCTGCCTATAAAATCTTTGTCTAAAGAATTATTAGGCTGGGTATAGTGGCTCACACTTGTAATTCCAGCACTTTGGGAGGCTGAGGCTGGTGGATCACCTGAGGTCAGGAGTTCAAGACCACCCTGACCAACATGGCAAAACCCTGTTTCTACTAAAAATACAAAAATTAGCCAGATGTGGTGGTATGCATCTGTAGTCCCAGCTACTTGGGAGGCTAAGGCAGGAGAATTGCCTGAACCTGGGAGGTGGAGGTTGCAGTGAGCCGAGATCCCGCCGGTGTACTCCAGCTTGGGTGACAGTCTTAAAAAAAAAATTGTTAGATAATGTGTTTTCTGCTAGGAAGTTAATTTGGGGAGGCAATACCTGGAGATTAAGGCAGAAAATGCCCACCTACTTCTCATTTCTAATAGATGAATATACCTTGTCAGTAGAGGGCTGATGTCAGAGATTGAATAAGTGTGTAACACACACACACCCTCTCTACCTATACATGAAATAGAGAACCAGGGATATGTGGAGAATTGGGTCAAAAGCAAGAATATGTGAGAGGAAAGGGCCTCATAAACTTCTGTTAAGCAGATTGCTCTCTTTCGTATATGTGAGGTTACTACAAAAACAGAAGGGGAATAAAAGTTTCTCTCACTGAAGAAAAGTGGGGGCCAGGCGTGGTGGCTCACGCCTATAATCCCAGCACTTTGGGAGGCTGAGGTGGGTGGATCACCTGAGGTTAGGAGTTCGAGACCAGCCTGGCCAACATGGCAAAACCCCATCTCTACTATAAATACAAAAAAAATTAGCTGGGCATGGTGGTGGGTGCCTGTAATCCAGCTACTCGGGAGGCTGAGGCAGGAGAATCATTTGAACCTGAGAGGTGGAGGCTGCAGTGAGCCAAGATTGTGTCACTGCACTCCAGACTGGGCAACAGATAGAGACTCCCTCTCAAAAAAAAAAAAAAAAGAAAAGTGGGAACATTTCTCTTAAGATGTAACTCTTGGCCAGGCGCAGAGGCTCACACCTGTAATCCCAGCACTTTGGGAGGCCGAGGCGGGTGGATCACGAGGTCAGGAGATCGAGACCATCCTGGCTAACATGGTGAAACCCTGTCTCTACTAAAAATACAAAAAATTAGGTGGGTGTGGTGGCACGTGCCTGTAGTACCACCTACTCGGGAGGCTGAGGCAGGAGAATCGCTTGAACCCAGGAGGCGGAGGATGCCATGAGCCAAGATCACGCCATTGCACTCTAGCCTGGGTGACAGAGTGAGACTCTGTCTCAAAACAAAACAAAACATGTAACTCTTCCCAAGCTTTTCTTCTTATTTTATTTTTACTTTTCTAAAATGTCGGGGAGATAATTTAAGTATTTTCATCCTATTCTGTCCACTGATCTTGGTAATCCAGGCTTCCAGCTATAAAACTTACCATAATCAAATGTAATATAAGGAAATTCCTTTGCCGGCTGTGTTGCTTAACGGCCTCTATAGTTCTGAGTAGGGTGATCACCCATCCCAGTTTTAGCACTGAAAGTCATCCATCCTGGGAAATCCCTCAGTACTGGGCAAACCAGGAGAGTTGGTCACTGTCATGCTGAGTGGGGGGAAAGCATGTAAGGAGGGAGGAAACCAAAGAAAATGAGAAGTCCTGAGGTATGAAGAGAACATTTTTTTCCTTTTGAAGCATATTTACTATAGCTAGGAAAACTTGAAAATTAATAAACTTGTATCACTGTGCTTAGTAGCGAATTAGTGATTTGCTGCATTAAGGATGAATATTAAGTAGGCTTCTGGCCAGGCACAGTAGCCTGTAATCCCAGCACTGTGGGAGGCCGAGGTGGCAGGATTACTTGATCCCAGGAGTTTGAGAATAGCCTGTAGAACAAAGTGAGACCCCTGTCTCTACAAAAATAATAAGTAAGCATCAGCCAGGTGTGGTGGCTTGTGTCTGTAGTCCCAGCAACTTGGGAGGCTAAGGCAAGAAGATTGCTTGAGCCCAGGGGGTTGAGGCTGCAGTGAACCAAGGTCATAGCACTGTACTCTGGTCTGGGCAACAGAGTAAGACCCTGTCTATAAAAAACAAACAAACAAAAAAGTGGACCCCTGTGTTTGGTCCTGCATTCATTCTTCAGGACCCATACTAAAAGACATGTTGGGAAATAAGAATGCAGAATGCCATAATGGTTTTGAATCCTCTTGAACGTAGAAGAACGTTCTGCCTTCAATGGAGGGCTTTTGTTCTAAGATGCAGTCTTTTTCCTGCTGTAGGTAACTTTATTTTAGCAAGTGGAGATACAAACTTTTTTTTTTTTTTTTTTGAGACAGAGTCTCGCTTTGTAGCCTTGGCTGGAGTGCAGTGGTGCGATCTCGGCTCACTGCAACCTGCGCCTCCCAGGTTCAAGCAATTATCTTGCCTCACCCTTCTGAGTAGCTGGGACTACAGGCGTGCGCCATCACGCCCAGCTAATTTTTGTATTTTTAGTAGAGATGGGGTTTCACCATGCTGGCCAGACTGGTCTCAAACTCCTGATTTCAAGTGATCTGCCCATCTTGGACTTCCAAAGTGCTGGGATTACAGGCGTCAGCCACCACGCCTGGTCACAACATTTTTACTTTCAAATATAGGGCCATTATGCAACTGCAGACCACTGTAAACATTATTTGTCTGTATCTATATTTGATACTTATACTCCAGCTCTCTTTTGATTAGCAAAGAATAAAGAAGAAAGAAAAATAAGTATAGTTAATACTTAGAGTAAGACTTCCTGTAACATACTTGGCTGACCAATTTTGGGTTGTACTTTTGCCCTGGTATCTCTCAACAAGCTTATCTTTCTTCCTTAGTCTTGTTCTTGGTTTCTTATCTTACAGAGAGGTGTGGGAAATGGAACTGGATAGACTCAAGAATCAGGATGGCGAAATAAATAGGAACATTATGGAAGAGACTGAACGGGCCTGGAAGGCAGAGGTGAGAAGAGGAGCTGATATCTTGAAAGTCTTAGTTTCAGGCTTCCAGATGGTATCTACTTTTGGCATTGTAATAGGAGAGCCAGTAAGCATTTGTTTTCACTACCTAGAGGTACCTTTGTGTATGTAAAATTAATAAAGTATTTATATGTGTGTGGCTTCCTTAGATCTTATCACTAGAGAGCCGGAAAGAGTTACTGGTACTGAAACTAGAAGAAGCAGAAAAAGAGGCAGAATTGCACCTTACTTACCTCAAGTAAGTACCTTTCCGTTCTAGAGCTTTAATTGTTTTGCAATTTGTTTGTTTGTTTGTTTAGGTTTTTTCATTCCTAGGCCAGCTAGTCTGACACTTATTCTATCTGCACAAGAATTGTAAGGCTATCTCTGTCTGCAGTAGCAATTGCTCAGTGATTTTTCCTCTCACATTCTAAAGTTCTGTACTGTAACTCTTCCCTGCTACAGTTGTGTAGTTTTGCATTTTTTAATGTTTTGTTTCCATTTGGATAAACACTATCTGTTAAAGCCAGACGTAATAGCATGCTCCTGTAATCCCAGCACTTTGGGAGGTCGAGGCAGGAGGATCACTTGTGCCCAGGAGGCCGAGGCTGCAGTGAGCTTTGATTGCATCACTGCACTTCAGCCTAGGTGACAGTGAGACCCTGTCTCTAAAAAATAAAAAATAACCAGCATCTGTTAACCTGTAAAGCATAACAATGATCTTTGGAGATTCATTTCCTATGTAGTCATTTATTTTCTTTCTGCCATGGAACTTGGAGGACCCTTGTGGCATTTTCAGGCAGACAAGAACCCTCTCTCTGTTGTTGGTTCTCTTTCTCAATTACTTAAAAGATACTGGAGTTAAAGTGAGGCAAAGGAATTCGAATCTTGGGCTTCTCCTGCACCTGCTCCCACCTCTTCTCAATGGCAATTAGCCAGCTACTATTTTGCTTTTGCTATCTCAGAGAATTAGGAATAGGGCTTTTTTTTTTTTTTTTTTTTTTTTTTTTTTTTAAATGACAGGGTCTCCCTCTGTTGTGCAGTGGTGCCATCTTGGCTCACTGCAACCTCCGTCTCCTGAGCACAAGCCATCCTCCTACCTCAGCCTGCCAAGTAGCTGGGACTATAGGCGTGAGCCACCACACCTGGCTAATTTTGCATTTTTTTAAGAGACAGGGTTTCGCCACATTGCCCAGGCTGGTCTAGAACTCCTGAGCTCAAGTGATCTGCCCGCCTTGGCCTCTTTGTGCTGGGATTACAGGCGTGAGTCACTGTGCATAGCAGGGCTTTCTTTAAATCTGTAAATTCCTGTTGGTTTCTTGAAAGGTCAACTCCCCCAACACTGGAGACAGTTCGTTCCAAACAGGAGTGGGAGACGAGACTGAATGGAGTTCGGATAATGAAAAAGAATGTTCGTGTAAGTGTATCTATGAGTCATCATTCAGTCAGTGTTAGTCTGTGCTTAACACTTCCAGCAATTGGGAGGTAGCCTTTTGCATTGCCATTTGGGGCCTATCCTACTATTCCTTTTGTTTTCCTGATAATGGATGGTGCTGTCTTTCTAGAGAGCCTCAGTCAGTTCAGCAGTAAAAATAATCCTTTTTTTTTAGGACCAATTTAATAGTCATATCCAGTTAGTGAGGAACGGAGCCAAGCTGAGCAGCCTTCCTCAAATCCCTACTCCCACTTTACCTCCACCCCCATCAGAGGTAAGAGAGTGGCTTTGGGGGGGAAGTTCACCTTTCTGTGTTGGTAGCAGCAGCAGAGTCTTCTGCGTGTTCTTTTTATGAAGATATTGGGCCATCCCTATTCAGTGCAAGAGTTGTTCATTGATTTCTTCTCCAGTTTCCTAAACTTTCTTTTTCTTCCTTTCTCTCTTGTCCTCTACCTCTTCTCCTCTGCAGACAGACTTCATGCTTCAGGTGTTTCAACCCAGTCCCTCTCTGGCTCCTCGGATGCCCTTCTCCATTGGGCAGGTCACAATGCCCATGGTTATGCCCAGTGCAGATCCCCGCTCCTTGTCTTTCCCAATCCTGAACCCTGCCCTTTCCCAGCCCAGCCAGCCTTCCTCACCCCTTCCTGGCTCCCATGGCAGAAATAGCCCTGGCTTGGGTTCCCTTGTCAGCCCCCACGGTCCACACATGCCCCCTGCCGCCTCCATCCCGCCTCCCCCAGGCTTGGGCGGTGTTAAGGCTTCTGCTGAAACTCCCCGGCCCCAACCAGTAGACAAACTGGAGAAGATCCTGGAGAAGCTGCTGACCCGGTTCCCACAGTGCAATAAGTAAGTACCTTCAAGGACTGATTCAGATGTCTTTATCAGAGAAATGCTTATGGGTTAAAATAGAGGAGGTTACATGGGTGTTCCCCGTGGGTATAGCATAGGCTTTCTCTCCCTCAACATTTTTTTTTCTCAGGGCCCAGATGACCAACATTCTTCAGCAGATCAAGACAGCACGTACCACCATGGCAGGCCTGACCATGGAGGAACTTATCCAGTTGGTTGCTGCACGACTGGCAGAACATGAGCGGGTGGCAGCAAGTACTCAGGTGAGAAAAGCCACTTGGGAGAGAACTTAGGCCTGTTGAGGGCTGGGGAAGAGGTAGATTTCAGAAAAATGTGGGGTGGGAAGAAGCATTCCAGTCAGAGGTAGCTAGTCTGCTTTTTTCCTTTGCTGGACTGGGAAATAAGTGATTTTTGTGATATGCTCTGTTACTCAGACTCTCTTCCCTTACTCTGACAATGTTTCTACCTACAGCCACTTGGTCGCATCCGGGCCTTGTTCCCTGCTCCACTGGCCCAAATCAGTACCCCAATGTTCTTGCCTTCTGCCCAAGTTTCATATCCTGGAAGGTCTTCACATGTAAGACTCTTTTTCTTTGAACACTGTGATATGGAGAAGCTGGAGGTGAGGAAGGAGTGGGTTTACAGGTGGAGTGCAGGAAGAAACCATCAGTTGGGTTATTTGCAGCCCTACTGGGAAAATGCAAATATTTTAGGCAAGAATCTATATTTGGATTTTTGTTTCTTTTGATATAAATCTTTTTGCTGCATGGAATTATGGGCATAAAAGGCAAGGAGACCCAGAGATTCCTTACCTTTTGATCATGCCGCCTCTGTTCTACAGGCTCCAGCCACCTGTAAGCTGTGTCTAATGTGCCAGAAACTCGTCCAGCCCAGTGAGCTGCATCCAATGGCGTGTACCCATGTATTGCACAAGGAGGTAGGTGTTACAGACCTTCCTCATTTTCTACACTTTTTCTTCTGACAGCTAAAATAATTTTTCTTTCTCATTTTCTACTCTTTTTTTTCCCTGACAGCTAAAATAACTTTTCTTTTACTGTGTTGGTGCTCATCATTAATATCTTTTTTTTGTTTTTTTTGTTTGTTTGTTTGTTTTTAGACAGAGTCTCGCTCTGTTGCCCAGGCTGGAGTGCAGTGGTGTGATCTCAGCTCACCGCAACCTCCACCTCTCAGGTTCAAGTGATTCTCCTGCCTCAGCCTCCTGAGTAGCTGGGACTACAGGCGCCCGCCAACATGCCTGGCTAATTTTTGTATTTTTAGTAGAAACAGGGTTTCACCATATTGGCCAGGCTGGTCTCGAACTCCCGACCTTGTGATCTGCCCATCTCAGCCTCCCAAAGTGTTGGGAGTACAGGCGTGAGCCACTGTGCCCAGCCTTTTTTTTGTTTTGTTTTTTGAGATAGGGTTTCTTTCTGTTGCCCAGACTGGAATGCAGTGGCACGATTATAGCTCACTATAGCCTCAATCTCCTAGGCTCAAGGTGCTTCAGTCTCTTGAGTAGCTGAGATTACAGGCACATGCCATCATGCCCAGCTAATTTTTTTTTTCTTTTTTAGTAGAGACAAGGTCTTGTTATGTTGCCCAGGCTGGTCCCAAACTCCTGGGCTCAGGTGATCCTCCTGCCTCAGCCTCCCAAAGTGCTGGGATTACATGCGTGAGCCACTGCACCTGGTCTCTAATATCTAATCACAAGGTTTTCAGTAAATTGTGGCTTAAACATTGGCAGAATTCAGAATACTGCAGTTAGGATCTCTCAACTTTTTACCCCATTCCCTTCAGGGGACTGGATAAGCAATTGATACTGCGCACTAAATAACTTTCTTGGAAAATTGACAATGAGTGATAATCCCACATATCTAACTATTGTTCAAAATATAGCATTGTCAGAAGACTTTGCCTAGATGAGAGGAATGGAATGGAGGACCTGAGTACCTGAGTATGAGATTAGTAACTCCATTAACAGAACAGCTTGGAGGGCTTGCCGGTTAGAGATTATCTTCACAGACTGACAAGTCATTCCTATTTTTTTATGTTGCCAGCAGAGTTAAGTCTCTTAGTAGCAGGGATGATTCCCTCTTAACAACATTTTGTTTTGTTCATTTTGCTTTTCCAAGAGGTAGAAACTGAATTTACATCTAAATTCTTGGTAAGAAAAATTCCTGAATAAGATTTGAGGGTGTCAGGTCTTAGAACAGAGATGCTCATCTCAGGCAAAATGGATCCTAAGGGGGAGCAAGCCACACTAGACATTCAACAAAAAGCAGCATGATGAACACTTTCAACAGCTCATTGTTAATGTTCCTCATAAAAAGGACAGGTTCACTTGCACTGAGGATTCTTTTAGGGTAAGAGCCATTGAATAGCCCTTCTTGGGGCCAGGCGCGGTAGCTCACACCTGTAATCCCAGCACTTTGGGAGGCTGAGGCAGGCAGATCACTTGAGGCCAGGAGTTTGAGACCAGCCTGACCAACAAAGTGAAACCCCATCTCTACTAAAAATACAAAAATTAGCCAGGAATGGTGGTGAACGCCTGTAATCCCAGCTACTCAGGAGGCTGAGGCAGGAGAATAGCTTGAACCCAGGAAGCAGAGGTTCCAGTGAGCTGAGATCACACCACTGCACGCCAGCCTGGGCAATAGAGTGAGACTCTGTCTCAAAAAAAGAAAAAAGAACAACAACAAAAAAAGCCCCTCTTGTACCTCAGTGTAAGAACTTTTCTGACTTAGGCCTTGTTGAACCTTACTGGCATTCTCTCCTTCCTTCCCTTTGTTTTTCCAGATAAACCTGAGGTGTGTCTTTCTTTCTTTCCAGTGTATCAAATTCTGGGCCCAGACCAACACAAATGACACTTGTCCCTTTTGTCCAACTCTTAAATGACGGACCTGACTGGGGAGGAAGAAGAAGAGAAACTGATGTGAACAGGAAGCGCGGGTTCAAGATTTCTAAAACTCTATATTTATACAGTGACATATACTCATGCCATGTACATTTTTATTATATAGGTAATGTGTGTATAGAAAGTCTGTATTCCAATGTTCGTAAATGAAAGTATGTATATTATGCAGAAACAGTCTGTTCCCCCTCATCTTGCAATTCCTTTGGGGGATGCAGATTGTAGGGAAGATGATGTTTAGTTTGGCCTTGAAATTATGATATCCCTGCCCAGGGCTGTTTTCAAATACAATATAAAAACCACCTAGGAACCTGCTGTTGCTCTAAGGCCATTCTGCTTTGGTTTGGCTCAGCCTCTAGTCCATTTCCTTAAGGCTCATGTATGCAGATTTAAAGCCTGGTGCTCACCCACTGTCCAACCAGATGCCTTGCTTACCGAAAGCCTCCAGAAGCCTCAGTATTGTTTTAGCCACTCTACTCCAAATGGATAAAATGAGACTCTGATTGAGGAAAAAAAAGTAACCCTAGTAGTTTGACTTCTTATTGAATATTTTACTGTGTTAACGCTCATTATTTATACAGACATTAGGTTTACAGAATATTCTGTTTTACATCACCAAAATTCACAGTCTGAGAATAACAACATAACCAGGTCCCAATTCCTCCATGCACCCCACAAGCTTCTGTCCACCCTATTTTCTGGACAGAAATTAGCACAACCCACAGGTTTTTCCTGGGCCAAGTCTTCCTTTGCTGCCACTGGCTTGGCTTCTAATCAAGCTCTGACAGGCCAACATTGTGAAGTCCTCACCCTTTCCCATTCACTTCTGGTCTCCTAGTCTAGCTAATCCCCCTCCCCCAGAAGGTTAAGGCAGTTGGTTCACAACCAAGTTGTTTGGTGACCTTGGGTGAGCTCCAGACAGGCACTGGGGTGAGGAGATGTCTGTGCAAAATTACTTGTAGAATGATCTTGGGATGCTGGATTTTAATTTTTGAAGCAAGAAAGTTAGCGGGGGACATATTTCCTGTCCTGGGAAAAATGGAGACCAAAGTGATATTAAGAAAGTAGTTTGGATTTCAAATTTATAAATCACTTGCTCTGTGGGTAGCTATCAGGAACTAGATCATTTTCCACCTCTGCTTATTGTACTTCTTAATTTTAGGTTTTATACCTGGGAAAGCTGTGACTCTATTAGAGCTTTGAATCTTTTCCTATCCTTTTATCTTTACTCCTACAGGGAATGGCCTCAGCTCCCTTCTCTTTTAGAATTAAACAAGTAAAAACTAAGAGTTAACTTTTTAAAAAAACTGACTCCAGGGAAAGGACATTATTATATTACCAATAGCTGATTTTTTTTTCCATTCTGGGACCTAAAATGCTTACAGGTACTAGCAGTACATGTCGGATAGCAAAGACTTTTCCTTTCAGACCCAACTAAATGATCTCCTTTCTGCCTTTGATACTTTTTTCCTTCTTTGTCTTTCATCCTTGCCTGTCACCTCACAGATGGATTCTTTCTCATTTCTCTTGCCTCATTTGCCCAGGTTTATTGACTAGCGTCAGTTTAAGGAGCTGGACTTCCTGGGACCTCCTTGGCATCTTGTAGGGTGATTGGAGTGGCCTGAGTACTCAGCTCTTCAGAGGTCAGGTGACCCACTTTCTTTGGTTAATGAAATGTTACTGTCTCCAGGTTAGTAGCTGTCATGAACAGGAAAGGTGGCAAAATGGAAGACCAGTTCTATTGTTCTTTTTGTTTAGGGGATTCGTTTTTTATCTTGTAATCTTAAGATTTCCTCTCCCCTCAACTTTACAGCAGCCTTAGGCCACCTGCTGTATTTTTCAGTATCCCCTGCAAATTTAGAAATTGAAAATGAGTGTAAAGCATATTGTTTCTTTTCCAAAATCCTTTGAAGCCAAAGGAGTAAAGAAAGAAAAAAGGAAGGGGTGAGGAGGGGGCTTAACTGCTTCCCAGTAAAGACTCTGGAAAGCCCACTCTTGCAGGAGGATAAGTGTTTTGGAGAGTTGTGCATGGGAGCGAGCGCCTCAGTGTTACTCTTTCTTGTTCAGGATCAGTCAGAAAGCAACACAAGTGTTGGCGACCCCTGTTCTCCCTTCTCCCTCTGTCCACTGGCCTGCAATGATAAAAGACATGCAGACCAATGGGAAAGGCCCCAAATGCAGTGAGTGGAGAATGGGACAGTCATTTTTCAGGAGCAGAATTTAAAAATAGAGATGTATAATACATATTTTTACAAGCAAGAAGCTGTTGTTAAGACTTTTTTTTTACACTTAGAGTTTATAATTTTGGGGCAGGAAGGAAGTAACTGTAAAAAGAAAAACAAGTGCAAGTTTTCTTTAAAAAAATAATAGGCTGATGGGACTTGCTATTGAAGGGGTTGAGTTTTATGCCCTGGAAAGGGCTGGGAAAAAGCCAGTTTTTCCCAACATGGGTAGAAATTATAAAGCAAAATGTGGCATTTTCACTTCATGGTAGCAGTTCTGAAAGTTTATTTACACAGTAAGTTCCGAGCTAGAAGTGGACAGTCTCCAGTCTTCCTGTCAGACTCTGTAGTTATGGGGTGTTCCCAGTCAGCCAAAGCAGCACCAAGTGCAGTGGGAATGAAGAGAACCCAGATAAAAAACTGACTCGGTATTCTTGTTTTATTGGTTTATGGCTTGTGGGCAGCTGGCTGAGGCCAGGAACACCAGAGGCCCTCCTTGTATTTCCCTCTCCCTTATCAGGTAATTCCACACTTAGCAGGTCCCATACCTGGAAGCAGCGGGTTGACCAGGTAGGAGTAGGATGCAGTGGGTATACTAGGAAAACCCAGCTCTTCCCACTAACACTGGTACCGTAGTTTACTATGCTAGAACTGATAGGGAGGTAATGAACTTGGTCCCCACTACCTAGCCCAAGAACCAGCCTGGGTACCCACGTACCATTAGGAGCGGGGAGGGGAAGAACAGGATAGGGGAAAAAGATGACCTTCATCAAGGAGCTCTTGTGGTGGAGGACATAAGGAAGCCCTGAGGCTGCCATCCTTTCTCCAGGCAGCCTTGATACTGAAGGCAATAATGTTAGAGCCATAAAGCACTGTATTTCTCATACTCTTGGTATAATGCTAGTGCCACTGTGTGATGCTTTAGTCAAATAAATGGAGGGGCCATTAGAGAGGGTAGGAAGGCAATGAAACCACTCTGAATTATGTAAAGATCTTGCTACTTCTTATAGCCTAATAGGAAGAAATCCAGGCAGGGGTTATAGGGCATCAGCTGTTGAATGAATCTTCAACATTATGCTTTTAAGGATTAGATAGAAGAAGTCTCCTACCTATTCCTTTTAGCACCTTGGCTGCAAAGCTCCAGAGGAAGATTTGGGGGAAAGAGTGAGCCTATGACCAGGAAGACAGAGCCCAGCCCTGCTATAGTCCAGTTGCTCTCCCACAGGGCACCTGGAGCTTAGGGGGTTAGGATATTTCAGTGCTGCCTATCATATGTAGAATAAAGGGTGGTTCAGATAGAGACAATGAAATTAATATGGCAGAAATTCATGTGTTAAGTGGAACTTCTTAGTGGGCACTTCATTTAAGAGAGCTAAAAAAGAGCTCTTTGGCTAGATAAGCCCTTCCCATCTCACTTTTGGTCAGGCTGCAACCACAGAAAAGAAAACATTGAAAACAGCACCCATCTTCTGAGATGGGATGCTATCTTGGAGATGAGGTCTAAAACTAGGACTGGTGAGTGGTTGTGTTTCTGCCTTTCCTAGCTTTGATCCCACTATTCCCTGTCTTTGTACTCCCTCTCCTTCTCTTCTTTCCAGCCGCCCCCATTTGTATAAATAGTCAATCTAGTTTTTTTTTTTTAATTCAAGAGGCAATCTTTGCACCAATGTTAGGCTTGTTTATACAGTCCCTGTCCCTAAAGCAAATAGCAAACTGTGCATCCTCTCCTACTGACTTTGGCCAGCAGGGAAACAAGCTTGGTCTCTTCTCTGCCAGGGTACCACAGGGACACACGCCAAGGTAACCTGCGTGTGATGCCAGTACTTCTGAAACTAAGAAAAGAAGAATACTTTGGGTTGGAGAATTTAAAGGAATGGTGGACAAAGGTTCAGGGCTGAAGTTTCAAGCAGCAGAATTTCCCGACTTAAATTTGAGGTGACCAAGAGTATTCCCGCCAGCAGAGTGCTTCTTTCTTCTCTTTTCTGTTTCCTACAGGTACAGTCCCTGGAACCCACCTTGCCAGCCTTTTCCTTCTTCTCCATCAAGGCAGAGGCATTTGGTGGGTGGGGAGGGTCCTGAGGTGCTCTGGCCACAGGTGCCATCTGTGTCTCCTACTTGTGACCAAAGTGAACCACGGAGGTGTGGTCCAGAGGAATCTCTATCTTCTGCCCATGGGCCTCCTCACTTCAGCAGGGAGATGTCATCAGCAAAGTCATCATGCTGCTGGCGCAGGCAGCGGAGGCAGCGCCACTGACACACCATGAGGCAGAGTGGCAGCATGAAGAGGGCGCAGATGGCAGCCATGACATAGGCTATGGTCATGAGGGTTGACTCATCTGTCTGTGGAATGTTGTAGCCACAGTCTTCCATGTCCAAGGTGACAAAAGGGCCTTCCACCGCTGCCGTCCTGAACTCATCGTGCACTGGGGAGAGGGCAAATGTGAATGGACAGCTCTCATTGTCATAGAGGAGTTAACAAAAAGAACTTCCTGATAGTGAGGCCTTGAAATTAGCCCATGCAGAAGCTATCTAATCTCCTTCCCAGGAGATATTTAGGAGCAGGCTGGGAAGCCAGCACCAGGTAGAGGCCTGTCTCCCTTCCCAAGTCACTGGGAGCAGCAGCCCTTCCTTGTATACCCAGCTGGTAGGAGTGATAACTAAAAGTCAGTAGTTCTGAGTTGACCAAAAGCCACCCCCTTGACCAAAAGCCACATCTAGTAAACTTAACTTTCTGCTGCTGAAATCCAACTGCAAAACCCTGCCACCTTTCTGAAGTAGCATTCAGCCTCACCATGTGGCAGCTGACAGGGTCACTATAGACTCAGTCTGCTACCCTTGCATCAAGAGCTTCCCAAGGTACCCAGGTAACTCTTGCTGCTCTGGGTTTCCAACAGAGGTTACCAATCCAGGCAGTGGTCATTATGGCAGGCAGTACAAAAAAAGGACGAGCATTGACACTAGCTTTTGCACAACTGTTGACTTGGGTTTGAGGCAACTGTTACTACCCTCCCCTAAACTGACAGGGACCCAGGTATACTAACTGTTGTTTGACAAGGAAAATATGGAGAGACTGACCCCAAACCCTCAGCCCTGGCACTCTCACCATGGCAAGCGCTGACAGCAAAGCCAATTCGTTTTCGGGCCCGATCAAAGACAACGTAGAAGCCCTCCATGATAACAGCTCCCATAACAGTGCCCGTGGATGACTGTGAGATGGCAAACTTATAACAGTCGTCTTGGGACGTGGCCACATCTTCCACTGGCCGCAGGTATTGCTAGGGGTAAGCAATCACAGGGTGAGTGTCTTCCTCACTCTCCTTCACCCCATCTCTGCCTTCTAGGCATCTATGCCCTTCCCTTTACCATCCCTGAGCTCTAACGGGTTTTCTGAGACCCCTTTACTGCTGGACACTACTCATCTGTTTTGTCTTCCAAGTTCTGGCAAGCCATACCTGCTCACTGTCTCCCAGTGTGTACTTTTAAGAGAGATCCCCCTGACTCAGGCTGGGACATACCTGCGGAAGGATGGTGATGCGGAAGGACTGGTTGGTAACCTCACCCATTAGGTAGAGTGAGATGACTGGGAAAATGTTCCAAGGGGTGGTGCCCGCTTGCCAGCACACCAGCTGCTCTCCTAGCCAGAAACCATCAGGGAACTTCTCCGTCTGTGTTGGCAAGAAGGGGATAACAATGAGGAAAAGCCTCTTTATCATCTCGCCCCTCCCATGTTCAGATACGTTAACTGGGCCCTTCATTTGCTTTTCCAGTGAAATATCTAAAGTGGGGAGGGGTAAACCAACCAGAGGATTACAGGGAGAGAGTGGGAGTGTGATGTCAAACTTTTGTACCGGGGGATTGTGTGATGAGCAAAGTGACAGCCATAAAGGGGAAGAGTTTTTTTTTTTTTTTTGAAACAGTGTCTCACTCTGTTGCCCAGGCTGGAGTGCAGTGGCGCGATCATGGCTCACCGCAACCTCCACCGTCCTGAGTTAAAGTGATTCTCCTGTCTCAGCCCCCTGAGTAGCTAGGATTACAGGCACGCACCACCACACCCAGCTAATTTTTGTACTTTTAGTAGAGATGGGATTTCACCCTGTTGATCAGGCTGGTCTTGAACTCCTGACCTAGTGATCTGCCCACCTTGGCCTCCCAAAGTGCTGAGATTACAGGCGTGAGCCACCATGCCTGGCTAGGGGAAGAGTGTTTTAAGAGCTCTAAGTAGAAGGGTCTAAGTGCAGACATCTTGGCTGTTGCTGAAGAATGTGACTCTCACCGCCTCCCTCTGACACTGTACCATCTCTTTTACCCCCATCCTTAGTCCACTCACAGAGGAGGCTGCCTTGATGGATTTGACTGCAGCTTCAAACACTTTCTTGGGCAAACGAAGGTTGGTGGTGCCACTGTCCACAATGCTCTTGTCATAGTTGTACTAAGAGGGAAAAGAGAGAGTTAGAAGAGTCAAAAGGTTTTTGATGCTGGGCTCTGGGCAGTAGGGGGTTACTGCTGGGGCCCCAGCTGGGTTGGCATCTTGGCTTTGGCACCTCCTAAGTGTACCTGCTTGGACAAGTTAACCTCTGTGCCTCAGTTCCTTCATCTCTAAAGTGAGGATAAAAATAGCACCTACCTAAAAGGGTTATTGTAAGGATTAAATAAATCAGCAATGTAAAGCACTTAGAATGGTGCCCAGCAGAGAGAAGGCACTTGGTAAATGTTTATTCTTGTTATCTTGGGTGGGCAGGTAGTCTCCAAACTTGAAAATAAAAATACCTTGTATAGTGCTTTTAACTTTTCTTTTCTTTTTTTTTTCTTTTTGAGACGGAGTATTAGCTCTGTCACCCAGGCTGGAGTACAGTGGCGTGATCTCGGCTCACTCTAACCTCTGCCTCCTGGATTCAAACCATTCTTTTGCCTCAGCCTCCCAAGTAGCTGGGACTACAGGTGCCTGCCACCACGCCTGGCTATTTTTAGTAGAGATGGGGTTTCACCATGTTGACCAGGCAGGTCTCGAATTCCTGACCTCAAATGATCTGCCCCCGCCTTGGCCTCCCAGAGTGCTGGGATTACAGCCACGCCCGGCCGCTTTTAACTTTTCTTAGTACATGTATATCATTCTAATTTAACATACATAAGAATCTAGGGAAGGAAGACATAAATGATTTAGTTACCTTTTATTGAGTACTGCCAACCACAGAGATAAACACTTTACACATTATCTCTGATATTCTGAGAAAGTTGTTTTTACCTGTTTTGCAGATAAGGAAACTGAGACACAGAATAGTAACTGGCCTAAGGGTACATAGCTAGTACAAATCAGAGCTAGATTCAGATCTGGGTCTTCCCGACTCCAAAGACAAGACTCTTCATTCTATCACCCTGTCTCACAAAAGACTTGCCCAAGGCTACAAAGCAAGGCAGTGACTAGAGTCCAGACATCAGAACTAGTTCCATGTTTTTTTTTTCACTACCAGTCCCTAGGCCCCAAACCGCAGATCCTGCTTTGTGACCATTAAGCCCCTGACTGTTCTAGGCTCAACTTCCAACCCTTTCTGCAGGTCCTATTACCTCTGCCTCATCCTCCCAACATGATAACCAGAGTCTTCCTTCACATTGTACTGCCTACCCCCTTACGTTCCCTGGCTCTCCCTTGGTTTTATTACCTCCTTGCAGTCCATTTTCAGATCCTGTCCATTGATCTCCACCCGCACAATGATCACCTCATAATACCACTCCCGCCGGATGGGTGTATACCAGAGACTGCCTGTGTACAGCGAGTGGTCGATACCTCCAATGATCTAGGGAAAAAAAGAGGCAGGTACCCGTGTCCTGGCACAGAAGGAGAGTGAGTCCCCCAAGGACCAAGCAATAAGATCAGTGATTTTTTGGGGTGGCAAGGTCTTCTACAGGCTACCCTTTTCATCTTCCTGCTTCTAAACAAATCATACCCAAAGTGATTTCTAGTTTCTTAAATGTGTTCAGGAGAAAAGACTTTCCGGGATTTTTAATTATTTGTTTCAGAATCATATAGCCCTTGATATAAAGTTATTTAAATCTAAACTGCCACAATAAATGTTGAATGAATGGTTATTTGTTTATATTATAAGTTTTATTTTCTCTGCTTATTGGAGAACCATTCACCATTGTTCTAATTAATTAATAAATAGACAAACTTCTTATATCTCTGCCTTCTGACCATCAAACAATAATTTTAATTCAACAGGTCTTATTTTCATTTCCTTTGAAATTTTCCTAATTGCCTTCCTTTCCAAGTTTACCATAGGTGCCTTGATTCCTTTCTGGAATAACGCAAAAAAGAAAAGAATGGAAAAATAAAGTAAGGGTAGGGAATATAAAGAGGTTCCTCCTGATTCTAAGTATTGGAGCCAAAACTGTGGTGTAGCTTTCAGGAAGGGGGGAGGATGGCACCCATCTCTCCCTCAATGCCAGGACCTCCCCTCTCTGAGGACCTACTCACCATGCTCCCTCCGACAGAGGCCAGCACTTCAGACTGGTTGAGGGGGAAGCCAGCACCACAAAGCTGCAGGGAGAAGAGGTTGGGAACGTGGGTCTGCTTTACCAGAGAGTCAAAGAAAGGCTCCAGGGAGTCGTCAGGCTTTGGCAGAAAGAGACAAGGAGTGAGTCCTCATACGGCCCTAAAGGCAGAGGCCAGCTTCCTGTCTAAACTGGAAGGCAAATTTGAAGGCTTGGGGGATGCTCCTTGGGAAAGACCATCTTAAGGCACTGAGATTTGGCAGAGGAAGGGTTAGCAGGAGCCCTGGCAATGCAAACAGGACAGTATTGATAGGTTCACAGATTCATAGATCTTTTTTTTTTTTTGAGACAGAGTTTTGCTCTTGTTGCCCAAGCTGGAGTGCAATGGCGTGATCTCGGCTCACTGCAACCTTCACCTCCTGGGTTCAAGTGATTCTCGTGCCTCAGCCTCCTGAGTAGCTGGGATTATAGGCATGCGCCAACATGCCCGGCTAATTTCTGTGTTTTCAGTAGAGATGGGGTAGATGGGGTTTCACCATGTTGGTCAGGCTGGTCTTGAACTTCTGACCTCAGGTCATCCGCTCGCCTTGGCCTCCCAAAGTGCTGGGATTACAGGTGTGAGCCACCACGCCTGGCCAGGTTCATATATCTTTGATCCCCCTATGCCTAACCTGCTTCACATTTATGGGGGCCTTTATTAAAGATCTTAGAGTGGCCGGTCGCGGTGGTTCATGCCTGTAATCCCAGCACTTAGGAAGGCCGAGGTGAGCGGATCACCTGCGGTCAGGAGTTCGGGACCAGCCTGGCTAACATGATGAAACTCCATTTCTACTAAAAATAGAAAAAATTAGCCGGGCGTCATGGTGGGCGCCTATAATCCCAGCTACTCGGGAGGCTGAGGCAGGAAAATCGCTTGAACCGAGGAAGTGGAGGTTGCAGTGAGCCAAGATTGCACCATTGCACTCCAGCTTGGGCAACAAGAGTGAAACTCCGTCTCAAAAAAAAAAAAAGATCTTAAGAGTACATAGAAAGCACAGCCTATTCTTGTACCTATCACAGCTTCTGTCACTATGGTTCTGCCCTCTATAGGGCTAAAATTTAGACTGCCACCCTATACCCCTGTTAAATAATCCTTTAAACTGATTGTTGCCCTCCTTCTGCTAATTCCCCTTCTCTCTCCTAATTCCTTCTCTGTATAGTGCAGTGTGCATACAGTGTGTAGGGCCAAGCCCTGTTCCTCTCACCCTGGCAATCTCAGCGTAGGCCAGCCCCAGGATGCCTTCCCAGTTGGAGCCGTTGATGAAGAACTTGTCTGATTCAGTGATGGCAGCAATGTTGGCACGCACAGTGACGTTGGGGCCATGGGGGATGCTTACCAGGTCGGTGCCCAGCTCCCCTTCCCACTTGCCCTGGGTGTAGGGCACATACACACCCTTCCGGAGGTCCCGGTATGTGCTGGACCTGTGGAAAGAAGGCAGAGATCTGTGGATGCATAACCACAACTGGTATAAGGATCTAAGTTAAACTTACTCCCAAACACCACCTTATCTCATCTCAGGGGAATCCTAGAGTCTGCTTTCAGGCTGCTCAGCAAAACATCCCTAGACTCACCACCCAGAACAGAGTGTAAAGTGGCCTTGCAGATAGATGAAGGGAACCATTGGTGAGGTTTGCTCTCCTATCACTCATATTCCTAGATCTTGAGCTCAGGCCCTGTGAAGAACAAGCCTGGGCTTTGTGCATTGTGCCTGCTGCTGCTGCTGCTGCAGGGACAGCTAGTGGGCATCTCTTCCGCCCTCTGGCTCCGTCAAGCTCCCAGAGAAAAGGAACCATTGACTCTCTTACTGCCTTGGAACCTAGTGGTACCATCCGAGTGGTAGAGAAAGTGCAAGGCAGTGTGAATGTGGAACCTCTACAGCAAGTTCTAGAGAAGGGGTTTGTACAAGCATCTCAGAAAAGCAGGTTGGTATTACACACCACTTCTGTGAAACGTGCTCAACATGTGGCAGCCCCACCTGTGTTTAATCACACCACTAACCAGGGCTTCTGTGTGTGGTGGGGGCAGTGATGGAACTGGAACGAGGAACTGGAATGAATGCCCTTTCATCGATCCTACCTGCACCCTCCTCCCTGACTGCTGCTTTTAGATTGGGACATTAGAGGAAACAGGGAAGGTGCGTTTTGCAGCTGCCTACAAGTCCAAGGATAGGATTTAAGCCTCTACTCACGTTTGCACACACTGATGTCTCAGACATTGGTGTCCTCTCATCCCTTCTTCTTCCTGCTTTTATGCTAAGGGGGCTTCCAGATTACCCCTCACTGCCTCTTATCTTAAAGCCCACTTCAACCCCCCTTTCACCAGTCCCCCACTTTCACCAGTCCTCTTCAACCCTCCTTTCACCAGTAAGCAGAATCCAACTGGTGGCACCCTGGGTGGTGCATGGAGGAGATATTTCAGCTTTCAGTTCCGATACTGGTCTAGGCAGAGGGGTTTATGGAAGACCCTTTCCTTCATGTCCTTGGACTATGCAAAGCCACCTAGAGTGGCCCCTGGGTAAGAACACAGCAAGGGGAGCTATCACTGAGGCCTGTTCAGCTTAGACTTAGCTGGTGTTAGAGAACTGAGAGACACCGAGGGGATGTGGGGTTTTCGTCTCCCCATTCAGGCAGAGAAAATGGGCCCCCTAAGATTGTTCTGTGGGCTATGGGCTCTTCTTCCTTTCCCTCCCGCAGGAGGCTGCCCTGTCTCAGCACTGAAGCACTTCCTGGCTACCTCTCAATTCACCCTTTCCCATGGTATAGCTCCTCTCACCACCCACTTCACCCTGTCTCTCCTGGTCACTGTCTTTTTTTCGCGCTTCCCCTTCCCTGGCAAGAAGAAAATCTGAGGATCAACTCTTTCTCTCTGTACCGCTCCCCTGACCCTTCTTAGCCCTGGATCCTTGGAAAAGGTACTTCCCCCGGGCTCTCCCCAGGACTCACAGCTGCCTCTGGTAGTAGCGATGCAGGAAGGGGTGGGGGGCAGCACCCACTGCAAAGTTACTGCTGCCTGTATCCACCAGGATGTTGAGCTGTCAGAGAAAGGGGAGAGAAAAGACAGTATAGACAGGAGGCTTCGGTCACACCACCTTTATTATCCCTCACGCCCCAGCCAGTCTGCCCCTTAGAATGTCCAGAGTGAAGCTCCACGATGCAGGACTGGTCCAGGCTGGCACCCATTACCACCATGACCACAGACAGGACCTGGGGTCCTGTGGTGCTGCAGGGGCCAAAGGAACACTTCCCCTGTGCCCTCTGAAGGTCTGCTGAAAAACCAACTGAAAAAAGGCAGATTAGTAGAAGAACAAATATGCAAGGGAGTCAAAAAAATATAGGAAGTCAAAGAGATAGCCAGATGGTTGATGATTTTATACCATCTTGAGGTTACAGAAAGAATGGGAGCTTGGGCAAGGTGAAGTGGCTTACCCCTGTAATCCCAGCACTATGGGAGGCTGAGGCAGGTGGATCACCTGAGGTGAGGAGTTTGAGACCAGCCTGGTCAACAGGGCGAAACTCTGTCTCTACTAAAATTACAAAAATTAACTGGGCGTGGTGGCACATGCCTGTACTCAGGAGGCTGAGGCATGAGACTCACTTGTCCCTGGGAGGTGGAGGTTGCAGTGAACTGAGACCATGCCACTGCACTCCAGCCTGGGCGACAGAGACCCTGTCTCAACAAAAAAAGAAAAAAAAAGGGACTTGGACTTTGGCAAAAATAATTATGGGAGGGATAAACAGAGGCCAGGCCAGTAAAAGTGGTCTTTTTATATGAATGAAACCTCATAGGTAACACCCCTCAGAGAAAACAGGTGATGTATGTGTCTTTCAGACCTTTAAACATGTCAGACTTTCAGTTAATCTTTCCTAGATTTGGACCAGGGAGGGCCTCAGAGAAAGCCAGGTGGCATCAATGCAGATTCTCTGCAGATGCAAATCTCCCTCAAAAGTCAGCTTTGCAGGGCCACTTCTGTGTGCTGGCCCTCTGACAGACGACTCAAAATACGTCAAAGTAGTATATTCTGGGGTAAAATATCTTGGTTTCCTTTGGCACCCTCAACATGGCCTTAGAAATGCTGTGTCTGAGGCCAGCACAGTGGCTCACAACTGTAATCCCAACACTTTGGGAGGCTAAGGCGGGTGGATCACTTGAGGTCAGGAGTTCAAGACCAGCCTGGTGAATGTAGTAAAATCCCATCTCTACTAAAAATACAAAGATTAGCCGGGTGTGGTGATGCACGCCTATAATCCCAGCTACTTGGGAGGCTGAGGCAGGAGAATCACTTGAACCCAGGAGGCGGAGGTTGCAGTGAGCTGAAATTACACCACTGCACTCCAGCCTGGACGAGAGCAACACTCCATCTCAAAAAAGAAAAGAAAAGAAATGCTGTGTCTGCTTCAGTCTATGGAGTCATAACATTTTGTGCGTCATCTCAGAGCTATGTGGTATGTGTGCTGTCTCTGTTCCCATGTCTCTCTACCATCACATCGCCCCTGCTCACTGTGTACCTGACTGATTCTGTCTTCAGAGCCCCCTGCTCCTTTTCTATTCTCCCAGGAAGCAGTCTGGCTTATCCCCTCCAGCTCAGAGAGGACCTATTCTAGGAGCTGTACTGGTCAGGGGACCTGTGGGGACCAGGATGGCACATCAGTGTCCATGCATGTGGTTCTGTCCCTGCCACCAGAATGTGGCTCCCCTTCTGTCTCACAGGTGACACAGACCTAGGAATCCTACTGTCAGAAATAGTGGGGAGCCAGGAGCCCCATAAAATGTCCTGGTGAAAACCCATCTTGTCAGGGCCCTGGATTTGGCTAAGTGAAGATGGACAGGTGTCTTGGTGTTCCCTTCTGTCCAGCTCTTTCTAGCATCACTTCTTTTTTTTGAGACGGAGTTTCGCTCTTGTTACTCAGGCTGGAGTGCAATGGCGCGATCTCGGCTCACTGCAACCTCCGCCTCCTGGGTTCAAGTGATTCTCCTGTCTCAGTCTCCTGAGTAGCTGGGATTACAAGTGTGCGCTACCATGCAGGGCTAATTTTTGTATTTTTGGTAGAGACGAGGTTTCACCACGTTGGCCAGGCTGGTCTCGAACTCCTGACCTCAGGTGATCCACCTGCCTCGGCCTCCCAAAGTGCTGAGGCGTGAGCTACCATGCCCGGCCTCTAGCATCACTTCTACTTGGCCCTTTCTTCCTCCTTTGATGGCCTGACCCCACCTTCAGTCAGACCAGAGCCATTTTTTGAAAGTCTACTACATCCTCACAGGCAAAAAAAGGAAAGGCCCCACCCTCAGAAAAATGGTAATTTGTAAGTTGCATCTCGCCTCTTGCCGACTTTCCATCACCTCAGGTTCTCCTCTGCCCCAGGGGCCTTCATTTCTGTATCTTCTCTCCTCAGTCCAGTGAAATCAACTGACCTCAGTTTTGGTGCAGGCCCTGACCCTGTCACCTTGAGCAGATCACTGTGCTTCTCTGGACTTCAGTTTCGTCCTCTCTGCCAGATCCTCTCTGGCTCCTTCCTGCTCTCCGTGGTGCCTCTGTGGCTGTGCTGACTGCGCCCTCCCCCAGTGCCTGCTTAGACTTCCTGGCCTCCTCACATCCCCAAAGACTCCTCTGACAATCTCCTGGCCCTCAGACCTTGTCTCCTCCCTCCTTCCCAGCCCCCCACTCCTGGCCTGGTTTCCATTCCCCTCCCTGCCCCTCTTCCCCTACCTCTACCCGTGGTCTCTCTCCCCGGTCTCTGGGCAGCCACCAGCTCCAGATGCTGTGCTTTCAGAGAAAATCAATAGAGCCGGGAGGCTCAGCAGTTCAGATGAAATCAACCAGGTTAATGATTAAGAAGGCTTCTTCACCCACCCTCTCCCCACGAACCCTCTTCCCCATTCTCAGGACTCAGCTCCCAGCATGGGGGGCTGGCCTCATATTACAGGGCTCCCTGCTATCACTGGACCCCAAAGAAAGAGGATCTCCTCCACAACAAGTCTCTGTGGCCTGTGCAAGGGAGGGAACATCCGGCAAGTTCTAAGCAAATATGGCTACTGCTTTACACTGGAGTGGAGCTTTGACCTGGGGGCTCCTGCTGTCCCTGCCCCTCCCTGCCTCCCCCTTCCTCTCCTGCGAGGCGGGAGGGAGCTCTCTGCAGGGTACTCCCACCCCAGCCCGGAGGCCCTGGGCGCTCTTGCTGTCCTTCCAGCCCCAGCCTTTCCCCCTTCCACCTCAAAGGGGGCCAGGCCGAGCCCAGGAAGGAACGTCCCCCTCCACTCCCATCCCTCTCACCCACCCCAATACTACGATTTCAGGTCCCCACTGCTCTCTGCCTCCCCTCTCCACCTTACACACACACACAAAAGAAAACCAGAATAAACAGTTGGGCTTCTCTCCCGAGCAAATGTCGACCCATCTGCCCTCTGCGGTGTGCTCCCGCCCGAGAGAAGTAATTCTGGTCCTGTCCTTCAGCGCTTCGAATCGGAGCCCTGGCCAGTCCCGGCAGCCTTTTCCCCACCCCTGCTCCATTCCAAGCGGGGGGATGGGGGGGCTCTTAACAGGACGGGCCCGAGGCAAGGCTGAGGCACTGCTCGCTCATTATGAAACAGGGCAGTTCAGGGGGGCCTGGGCAGAGGCAGCGGTGGAGGGGCTGCAGCCGCCGAACCCCAGCAGCCGGGTTCCCCTCTTGGGTCACTGAACCGGGCCAGGGGATGAGACTGCCCTCATCTCCCACAGCCAACCACACCAACCTGCCTGCGGCTGCCCCTTCCAGGCTCCTCATGAGCTGCCACCTGTGCTGGGGAGTCAAGTCCCTCCTCCCTTCCCAGGCACCCACCTCTTCCTTGGCCCTTTTCCCTCACATAGATACAGCCACCCCACCCTGGCCCCATCTCCACCAAATCTGAATTCTTCCTGTTGACATTTACAGATGCTCATCTCTTCGTTAAAAAAAAAACAAAAACAAAAAACTTCCTTAATCTCACATCCGCCTCCAGTCCCCTCTCTCCTCTCCCTTCACAACCAAAGCGCTCAGCCAGGCTGTCTCCATTTCTTCACCTCCCACGCATTCCTCAACCCATTCTAAAACTGGGTTTCGCCTCCATTCCTCCACTATAAAACAGCCCTTACTACAGTTACCGGTGACTTCATGTCACCAAACACTGAAGGTGTTTTTCAAGTCAGCCTTCATCTTCTCAGGTCCTGTGTTCTCTGTCTCCTTGGCAGGCTCCTTTCTCAAGGCTTGAGCTTTGGCCCTCTTCCTCTCTAACGACCCTCTCCCACTAAGCCATCTACCTAGATCCTGGTGATGTCTAAGCTCCTAATTCCAGCTTTTTCCTCTCCTTTGAGCTCCCGACGCATGCACCCAAGTGCCTCAAAGATACCTCAAGGGCTGGGTGCAGGGGCTGACACCTGTAATCCCAGCACTTTGGGAGGCCAAGGCGAGAGGATCACTTGAGGCCAGGAGTTCAAGACCAGCCTGGACAACATAGTGAGACCCCCTCCCACACACCCCCATGTCTACAAACAAAATTTTTAAAATTAGCCAGGCATGGTGATGGGCACCAGTGTTCCCTGCTACTCAGGAGGCTGAGGTGAAAGGATCGCTTGAGCCCAGGAGTTTGAAGTTGCAGTGAACCATGATTGTTCCACTGCACTCCAGCCTGGGTGACAGAACAAGACCGTCTCAAAAAAAAAAAAGTCAAATTCAGGATGTCCCAAGCTGACCCAACGCAGTCCTTTCCATCTGGTGGCTGCCTTCCAGTGTTCCTTATACTAGTGGATGGCAGCATCACCCATCTGTTCTGTAGGTCAGCAGTATCAGACATATCCTAACACCTTCCTCTTCTTCACCTCTCTATCCGGTGCATCAACAAGTCCTGTCCAATTAAGCTCCTTACAAGTCTCTTGAATGTATTCATTCCTTATTTCTTTTGCTGTCCCTAGGCCAAGCTATCATCAGCTCACCCTGGAATATCACAGTAGTTTCCCAGCTGCTTTTGGCACATCTTCTCTTGACCTGTCCAATCTGTTTTGTGCACTGCAGCCAGAGTGATCTTTTCAAAGTGCAAATTTGACTGTTAACCCTCCTATGTAAACAGTTTTCCTTTGCTATTAAAAACGTAAAGCTGGCCGGGTGCAGTGGCTCACGCCTGTAATCCCAGCACTTTGGGAGGCTGAGGCGGTTGGATCACCTGAGGTCAGGAGTTCGAGACCAGCCTGGGCAACATGGTGAAACCCCATCTCTACAAAAATACAAAAATTAGCTGGGTGTGGTGGCAGGCACCTGTAATCCCAGCGACTCGGAAGGCTGAGGCAGGAGAATCGTTTGAACCTGGAAGGTGGAGATTGCAGTGAGATGAGATGGTGCCACTGCACTCCAGTCTGGGCAACAGAGCAAGATTCTGTCTCAAAAACAAAACAAAACAAAACCAACCAAAAAACCCATAAAGCTCTGCTGCCAGCCACACTGACCTCATCTCAGTTCCCCACACCAGCCATGGTCCCTCTCGCAAAGGCTGTTGTATCAGCTTCACTCTGCCTGGACCATCCTCCTCTCCACTTGCAGGTTTATCTACTTATCCCCTACACATCCTGCCATCTGAGCTCAAGGGACTTCCTTAGGGAGAGAGACCAGGTTATATTTTCTTACTTAAATGCTTCCAGGCCAGGCGCGGTGGCTCACGCCTGTAATCCCAACAATTTGGGAGGCCAAGGCGGGCAGATCATTTGAGGTCAAGAGTTCAAGACCAGCCTGGCCAACATGGTGAAACTCTGTCTCTATTAAAAACACAAAAAAATGAGCCGGGCATGGTGGCGCACACCTGTAATCCCAGCTACTTGGGAGGCTGAAGCACGAGAATCACTTGAACCCAGAAGGCGGAGGTTGCAGTGAGCTGAGATCGTGCCATTGCACTCCAGCCTGGGTGACAGAGTGATACCTTGTCTCAAAATAAAATAAAATCTTCCATAGAACTTGTCACTCTGTAATTATATACTGAATCTCACCTCCCCTCATATTGAATTTAAAGCTATTAAAATGTCTTTAGTATTCTACTAAGGTATCACAGTGCCTAGCAATAATGTTTCTTGAATGAATGAATGGTTGAAGGAAAGAAAAGGTGAAAGAGCTAATCTACCCTGTTTTTTGGGTGGTGGGGGATGGAGGGATCTTTCAGTGGCTCCCAAACCATGGGTGTTTTAGGTTATAGGTGTGGCTCTAGCTTAGACCTGCCTTCCTCTCACCTGGCCCCTGGCATGACACCTGCCTGTATTTACGCAGCCTGTGATCCTGTGATCCGGGAGTCATCGTCTTTGTCCCCTGGGGTCAGGCAGACCCAGGAGACAGATGCCCAGGGAGCTGCAGCATGGGGTCAGAACTAGGTCAATGTCAATCATTTAACAAACAAACGTGTCCCTGGGGGCCTCAGAGGGAAGGCAGCTTCATGGGAAGTGCTAACAAGCCCCACAGGGAAAGGCACACCTGCCCAGGTTTCACTCTGCATGTTCCCCTGCAGTTCTCAGCAGTAGATCTTGGGTGATGAGGCAGGTATGGAGCTGGCAAGCTTAGGGTAAGCTCTTTGTTCCCCAAATCCCACCTTTCTTGGCCTCAGCTCTCACCAGCAGACAGCGATAGCTCAGATTCTTCTGGATGAAAAACGCCTTCAAGGGGCATCTGTTTAGTGGCCTGGAGAGATGGAGACTCTTTCCAATTCTGAACCATCTCTCATTATTAAGAATCCACACCCTTTATTGGTACTACCCCAAGGTCATAGCACTTTTGCAAAAGCCTCTGGAGTGGGGGCTCTAGCTCCAATTCTTCTTCCTATTCAATAGGAAGTCTATTTTCTTCTGTGTGGGCCTCATGGGTAAAGAGGGAAGACGCCTATATTCTTATATAACAAGGCTTTCAGCTAAAGTTGAGATTTAGAAGCCTTCCATTTTACAGAGAAGGAAAGTGAGACCTAGAGTGAGTAAGCAACTTCACCCATCTTACACATGCCACAAAGCTAGGACAAGAATCCGTTGGTTCTGACCAAGCCTTAAGTGTGGTCTTTCATCTCCTTGACCTTCCCGTCTCTCCCATTTGGAGAGGAAGTATGTGATAGATTGTTATACTAATGAACCACTCTGCCCCCCATACATGCCCTTGCGGGATCCCCTCTGACAGTGATTCTGGGCTTAGCCATGTGACTGTCTGTGGCCAACAGGATATCAGCAAATGATGCAAGGAGAGGCTTGATAAGCACTTGTGCATTGGGAATTGCCCTCTTGGAACGCTGTCCTCAGATTCTGTGTGAAGTAGCTCAGTCTTGCCTCCTTCCAAATGAAAGACTTCACAGAACCAGAGGCCCAACAGGCCTGGATTAGTCCAGCCCCCAGCTGACGTACCAGCTGAATGCAGCCACATGGGTGAGCCCAGGTAAGATCTGTAGAAAAATTACAAGCCAACACACGGAATCCTGAAAAAATGATTCTTGTTTGGGCCACTAAATTTTGGAGTAGTCTGTTACCCAGCATCAGATAACTGACACAAACTATCTGAATTAAATCCTGGGGTCCTTGACCCTGAAGGCACCAACCATAGGTCAACCCCGTGAACATCTCTTGCCAGTTCCCTTTCCTCACCAGGCTTCTTGTGAAGTTTCCCGAAAGCACGATGATCTCTCACTTGTGCATCTTTGCATATATTTGTCTGCAGCATTCTTTCCCTGTTCTCATGTTCACATCACACTTTAAATATCCTTTCCTCAAAGGTCTTGTCCTGACGCCCAGATAAGATTAGGTTCTTCCTCTTGCAAATCCTCAGTAGCACCTGTGCTTCTTTGTCTACCACTCACACTTTTAATCATGTATTTAATGTCTGCCTGTCCCACAGACTATGAGCTCCACCAAGGGTAGGGAGCATTTGTATTGCTTATTACCTAATTGTTACCTAGCCCTGAGTAGATGCTCCGTAATGATTTTTTTTTTAATTGACAGCAACTGCCTCATTCCCTGCAGTTAATTCCTATGACCCTACGGACTCTTCCTATTCTTTTTTTTTTTTTTTTTTGAGGTGGGTTCTCACTCTGTCACCCAGGCTGTAGTGCAGTGGTGCAATCTTGGCTCCTGCCTCAGCCTCCCGAGTAGCTGGGATTACAGGCGCCCGCCACTACGCCCAGCTAATTTTTGCATTTTTAGTACAGACGGGGTTTCACCATGTTGGTGAATATCCACCCAGGGTCCTGTGGTTCTTAGAGCAGTTATAGTGACTCCAGGCCTCCTTAGTCCCAGAACCTTGTGAGTCAGCTTCATCTGCTTTTCCTAAGTGATTTCCAGACCTGAGCTTACCCAAGGCTGAGAAAAGGGGGCAAGGAAGGACAAGAGGAGCCTAAAGTCAGCAGCGGGGAGGGGCTTATGGCCAACAGAGCACACAGCTCCTGCCTCAGAGTCCAGCGACTGGGTCCTGTCCAGGTTCCTCCCACCTTGAACAAATCAGCCAGCCCTGTGCAAATGGACTCCTTTTCCCAGCTAGTTCCTCTGCCTTCCACTTGCCTCTCCTGGCTGTAGCTGGCCATTGGTACCTGGGAGCAAGCAGGCTCCCTGGCGCCACTTACCCCACCTCTGGCTGGTTTTTCAAGGAGTCCCAATGTGGCTGGGTCGCCCCAAACCTTATCTAGTATACCTTTCCCCCTTTGGATGGGATGCTCCATTTCTCCGCAGCCTCTAACCCGGCTCAACTAATATTTGCCAGTGCCTCCTACTCCAATAGAACGATGGATGTCGATGGTCCAAGAGTTTATGACAGTAATTTTCAAACTTTTTTTTTTTCTAAAGCAGCAGAATCACCCGGGCGCGGTGGCTCACGCCTGTAATCCCAGCACTTTGGGAGGCCGAGGCGGACGGATCACAAAGTCAGGAGATCGAGACCATCCTGGCTAACACGGTGAAACCCCGTCTCCACTAAAAAATACAAAAAATTAGCCAGGCGTGATGGCAGGCGCCTGTAGTCCCAGCTACTCGGGAGGCTGAAGCAGGAGAATGGCGTGAACCCGGGAGGCGGAGCTTGCAGTGAGCCCAGATCGCGCCACTGCACTCCAGCCTGGGCGACAGAGTGAGACTCCGTCTCAAAAATAAATAAATAAAAATAAAAAATTAAGCAGCGGAATCCTTTTCCCCTTTTCCAATTGTATGCAGGATCCTAGTGTACAAGAGAGAAAAAGACAGAGATGTTCTGTTTGAAGGGGAGGTTTGATTTCCTCTGCTTCCCTCCCCTGCCTGTGCTGGCTCTTGAGGCATCTCTTCAGCACCTTTAGCCTCTGCGGAACCCACCTGGAAAACCCATGCTCCACAAGGTATCACAGCAACTATTCGCCACCTGTTTTTCATGGTCAGACAGTAAGTCCTTCCTGTTATTTAACCTTGTCCCACCCACAGGTTACAGTGGCTTGAATCTTCTCTTGCTCTGTCCTCAGTTGAAAATGAAGCTGACCATGGCACCTGTGTCACGCTCAGCACATGGGCTTGTTTATTCAAGCCATTGGGAGATGCTAGAACTCACTTCTTGTCCCACCTGTCAAAACCTCCACAGGCCTTGGAAAAGAGTAAGTGGTAGGGCCAGGCACAGCGACTCACGCCTGTAGTCCCAGCACTTTGGGAGGCTGAGGTGGGCGGATCACTTGAGGTCAGGAGTTTGAGACCATTCTGGCCACATAGTGAAACCCCGTCTCTACCAAAATATATATATAAATTAGCCGGGTGTGGTTGTGCGCGCCCGTAGTCCTAGCTACTTGGCAGGCCGACGCTGGAGAATTGCTTGAACCCAGGAGGTGGAGGTTGCAGGGAGCCGAGATCGCGCCACCGCACTCCAGCCTGGGCAACAGAGTGAGACCCTGTCTCAAGAAAAAAAAAGAAAAAAGGCTAAGTGATGAGATTCACTGACCTTGAAAGACCAAGCAAGAGGACACCCAGCCTACAGTGGGCAGCAGAGAGGGTGGCCCCAGAGTGACAGCAGCTCAGGAAATATGGTGACAGAGGATAAGTTGGCATGGGAGGAGGCAGAGCTTGGCCAGTTTGCTTTGAGGAAAAGGACCTAGGAGTCCCAGCTCCCCCATGTCAGAATCCCCCCAGTTCTGCTGATTTCCTCATTCTCCCCAGCACAGCCCAGCTCTCCTATTTTGGGAAACACCTGGCTATAGTACCCAAGGCTGCGGTACTAAGGATGTCGCATCCTGCCAGGAGAATCTCAGGGCAGCTCCAGAACTCAGAAAATGTTCTGGCTCCTTCCCAGAACTCTCCCCTGCCCAGGCACCTGAAAGAGAAGGCTCCCAGGAGAGACAGAGGTTAGTCATTAGGTATGGGGGCTTCCCTGGGAGGTGTTTCTCTTCCTGGATTTTCTTTTTTTGAGATGGAGTCTTCCCCCTGTCGCCCAGGCTGGAGTGCAGTGGCATGATGTTGGCTCACTGCAACCTCCGCCTCCTGGGTTCAAGCAATTCTCCTGCCTTAGCCTCCTGATTAGCTGGGATTACAGGCACGTGCCACCATGCCCAGCTAATTTTTGTATTTTTGGTAGAGACAGGGTTTCACCACGTTGGCCATGCTGGTCTTGAACTCCTGACCTCAGGTGATCTGCCTGCCTCGGTCTCCCAAAGTGCTGGGATTACAGGTGTGAGCCACTGTGCCTGGCCTCTTTCTGGATTTTCAACTGGAATTTTCTGCCAGCCCTTTATTGGAGAGGCCCAAGAAGGGTTCCTGACCTTCCACCTTAGTGCTTTTAGAGAGAGCACAGTCTTTCTCAATGCCCCCTCACTCCCAGCTAAACTCTTCTTTACTGGTCTGGGGAGTAGAGGAGAGGTTTGGAATGACAGGATGAGGGCTCCAGCAAGGGCTTGTGTGCAACCCGAGGCCCAATCCAGGAAAGCCAGTTGTGGTCGCAGGGACTGGGTAGGCAACTTATGGAGCTGGGGTCTTGCTGGCTTTGTCTAATTTGGAGGGTGGTTCTTTGAGCTCGATGGTTTTCAACCTTTTTATTGTAAAAACTTTTTTAAAAAAATATAACCCAGAAGTCCACTGTATAAAAACAATAAAAGCAAAGTTATCCTCGGAGGCTCAGGAGATTTGGGGTGGGGGGATGGGGATGGCTTGGTGACAGGAAGGGTGGGGATCTAGAGTGTTGACTGCTCCCAGCCTTCTCCCTCACCGCTGAGGTCCCTTTACAGAACCCTGCCAAGCAGGGAAGGAGAGGAAAAAAAGAAAAACCACCTGGTCCTTCTTGGTTTCTGAGACTCTGAGCCCTCATAGTTTTCTACTGCTCTGATCATTTTCTCTTGCTCCCTTGTCTATACCTAATATTCTTTCCCTAATCATTTTTCTCCTTTCCCTCTCTGTTCCCTCAAAGAACAAGTCTATTTTTTAACTTGGCCTCTCTGTGGATGAGTCCTGTCTGCCTGTCCAGTTCTAACTTCTCTCCAGATTCCCACTGTCAGCTGGTGGCTGAATACTTCCACGAGGATGACCCACTAGCATCTCAAAGGCATGTCCCAGATCGTAGAACACAGGAAGGAAAGGCCCTGGTATTTGAACCCCTACTCTGTTCTTAACAGAATCACTTTGGACAAGACACTTAGTCTCTCTGGGTCTCAGTTTCCTTATCCCTGAAATAGGTATGCTAATACCTATCCCTTATAATTAAAGCAGAATAATAAACATAAACTTTGGTAAACTATATTGTGCTTCCTGGCTGGGTGCGGTGGCTCATACCTGTAATCCTAAGACTTTGGGAGGCTGAGGCGGGCGGATCACTTGGTCAGGAGTTTGAAACCAGCCTGGCCAACGTGGTGAAACCCCCATCTCTACTAAAAATACAAAAAAAAAAATAGCTGGGGGTGGTGGCAGGCAACTGTAATCCCAGCTACTTGAGAAGCTGGGGCAGGAGAATCACTTGAACCAGGAGGTGGAGGTTGCAGTGAGCTGAGATCGCGCCACTGCACTCCAGCCTGGGTGACACAGCGAAACTCCATCTCAAAACAAACAAACAAAAAACTATATTGTGCTTCAAAAGCTTTCCCCTGTTGCTTTGTTCCCTGACAAAAAGTCAGAGAGGTTAAATAAAGCCATCATCTCCTCTTCCCTCTCTCTCACCCCATACATCTCATCAAGCGCAGAGAATAACTGGTTAAACGATGGATGAATGCTGATTCCTCCTTTCTACCCTCACTGCCACCATCCTCTTTCAGGCCCCTGTATCCTGAGATCCTTGTTTGCATGTCTAGAGTCATGATGCTAGACTCTCCAAGTCATTCTGCACACTGAAGCTGTTTTCCTGGAACTAAAATTAGACGATATCATCCCTCTTCTCGTATACCTACAAGGATTCCTTACTGTTTGCAGAATAAAACCCAAAGTCCTGTCAGCCCCATAGCATCCCCACCATGCCTTCTGGCTTCTCACCACAGTTCACGCTTTTCTTCATGAAGTGCTCCTCCTCACCACTCTCCATATTGCAAAGCTTTCTCCTCTTTCGAGGCCTTATTCAAATACCTCCTTTTCGGCTGGGCACGGTGGCTCACGCCTATAATCCCAGCACTTTGGGAGGCTGAGGCGGGTGGATCCCTGGGCAACAGAGCGAGACTCCCTCTCAAAAACAAAAACAAAACAAAACAAAACAAAACCCTCCTTTTCCAGCAAGCTGTGCCTAATACCATGTCAGAAGTAGCTGCTTCTCTCTGTGCACTTCCAAGATCCACTATTTCACTATTTGTACCAAATGCATTTGGTTTTGTGTAATATTTAGGTATTATGTCTATGTTTCACATCAGATTGTGAGCTGTCCAAGGGCTAAGACTATGGCATTATTTTTCTCTTCTACACACAGTAGGTAGGTACTCAACAAATATCTGTTAAACTGAATTGACTATCACCAAATTTCACTCCTAACAGTTACCTTATTATCCTATGTTTGGTCAGTGATGCTCATAATATCAAAATGAGATAACATCCTTTTATTTATTTATTTATTTATTTAGAGACAGGGTCTCACTCTGTCACCCAGGCTGGAGTGCAGTGGCGCAATCTCAGCTCACTGCAACCTCCGCCTCACGGGCTCAAGCGATTCTCCTGCCTCAGCCTCCTGAGTAGCTGGGTTTACAGGCATGCACCACCATACCTGGCTAATTTTTGTATTTTTAGTAGAGATGGGGTTTCACCATGTTGGGCAGGCTGGTCTCCAATTCCCAACCTCAGGTGATCCACCCGCCTCGGCCTCACCTGAGTGCTGGGATTACAGGCGTGAGCTGCTGAACCCGGCCCTTTCGTTTAAAAGAATAAAAATACTTTCTGTAAGAGCTACAGTTCTGCATTTACAACTGCCTGTCAACAGTTCTGTTTAGAGGCTTGCAGCTTATGTATTCATTCACTCAGTGTTTTTTAGGTGTATGTTCTGAGCTTGGCATTGTTATAGATTATTATAACACAAAGAGAGGATACTGCAAAATAAATAAATAAAATTAAAAAGACATTGTCCTTAAGAGCTTGAAGTTTTGTTTGTTTGTTTGAGACAGAGTCTCGCTCTGGAGTGCAGTGGTGCAATCTCAGCTCACTGCAACCTCTGCCTCCTGGGTTCAAGCAATTCTCCTGTCTCAGCCTCCCGAGCAGCTGGGATTACAAGTGCCTGCCACCACGCCTGGCTAATTTTTTTTATTTTTAGTAGAGACAGGGTTTCACCGTATTGGTCAGGCTGGTCTTGAACTCCTGGCCTCAGATGATCCTCCTGCCTTAGCCTCCCAAAGTGCTGGGATTACAGGCGTGAGCCACTGCGCCTGGCCAGAGCTTGAAGTTTTATGAGAGAAACAAACACAAAAACAGTTGTAATACATTACAAGTGTAGTAATGGAGATATAAGCAGGTGTAATGGGAGAATGGAAGAGGGATGCTTGTGATAACTTCTTCTTCCCCAAGACAAATGGCACAGTAGGAAGAACAAGGATGAAACAGGTCTTAACTTACTGGCCTTCTACCTGGCCAGTGGTTTAACCTTTCAACCCCATTTCTTCTGCCAGACACTGTGAGTGATAAAGACCTTTTTTTTTTTTCTTTTTTGGAGACAGGGTCTCTGTCATCCTCTGACAAGCTGGAGATTGCAGTGGTGCAATCACAGCTCACTGAAGTAAAGACCTTTTATATATTGCAGGAATTGCTGTAAGGGACAAACTAATAGGAGGCTAAGGTGGAAGTATCACTTGAGCCCAGAAGTTGGAGACCAGCCTGGGCAACATAGTGAGACAATTTGAAAAAATCAGCTGGGCCTGGTGACATGTGCCTGTAGTCCAAGTTACTCAGGAGCCTGAGGCAGGAGGATCACTTCAGCCCAGGAGCTATGATTGTGCCCCTGTACTCCAGCCTGGGCAACAGAGAGAGACCCTGTAATTAATAAACAAACAAATAAATTTGTATACAAGTACTATAAGCCATCCCCTCCTGCCACCTTTCCTATTCCCACAGTCTTGTTATCCTCCAGTTCACCCCAGATCAGAATCTCAAAACCATCTTTGATGCCCTCTTCCTTTCCCTTCACGCCAACGTCACCAAATCCTTCCCACCTGCCCTGGCACGTTCTCTGCATCCTGCCCTTCCTTTCTCTTTCCATCTTATTGCAGCCTCATGCCCTCCTTGTCATAGAGGGCCTCACACCTGGACTGTTGTGACAGCCCCCTGTGCCTGTGTCTTTCAGTCCTACTCTTTTTATTTTTATTTATTTTTTGAGATGGAGTCTTGCTCTGTCACCCAGGCTGGAGTGCAGTGGCGCAATCTCAGCTCACTGCAACCTCTGCCTCCCGGGTTCAAGAGATTCTTCTGCCTCTGCCTCCCGAGTAGCTGGAACTACTGGCATGCGCCACCACACCCAGCTAATTTTTGTATTTTTAGTAGAGATGGGGTTTCACCATATTGGCCAGGTTGGTCTCGAACTCCTGACCTTGTGATCCACCTGCCTTGGCCTCCCAAAGTGCTGGGATTACAGGCGTGAGCCACCACACACAGCCCGCACTCTTTTTAAAATTCAGATGTCTCTTCCTGAAAGATTGCTTTCTTCATGTCATTCCCCTGCCCCAATAAATTCAGATTTTCCCTTATATCTGAAGGCCAAAGTCCAAACCTTATAGTCTCACATTTAAGCTTTATGGCTATTTGGCTCTATTTTATTTACCCAAACTTATCTGGTCTTAGCGTAAACCTGTAATATTAACAGGACTGGCTCTCTATTGTCTCCTAAACAACCATGCTTAAGCCCTAACATCCATAACTCATCCTCTCATTCACTGTGGCCTCTCCCAGTTTTAAGGGGGTAGGGTGGGAAGGAGCAGACATGGACATACGTGTAACGTGCAATTACAGTACAGTGGGATAGTATGGTGCCATCTGCCCCCTGGGAATAGACTGCCACTCCTGTCCATCCTTCAAGACCATGCTCAGAGCACATGTCCCTGGTGTGGCTTTCCTGGATGAGTTTATCACTTTCTGAACACCTGTGGCACTCACTCTCTGCACTCCTATAAATACATTATTCTCTTTTCTTTTTTTTTTTTTTTGAGACAGAGTCTCGCTCTGTCACCCAGGCTGGAGTGCAGTGGCGTGATCTCGGCTCACTGCAACTTCTGTCTCCTGGGTTCAAGCAATTCTCCTACCTCAGCCTCCCGAGTAGCTGGGATTATAGGCGCCTGCCACCATGCCCAGTTAATTTTTGCATTTTTCGTAGAGATGGGGTTTCACCACGTTGGCCAGGCTGGTCGCGAACTCCTGACCTCAGGTGATCCGCCGGCCTCAGCCTCCCAAAGTGTTGGGATTACAGGCGTGAGCCACCGCGTCCAGCCATAAATGGTTCTCAAATTTGAGGCACAAACTACGGGGCCCCACTGTCAGAGATCCTGTCTCTAGAGGTCAGGGATGGGGCCAGGGAATTTACATTTTTAGCTGACTCCAGTGAGGGTTTGCAGACCTCGCTTTGAGTATATCTGCGTGGATGACCTTGTACTCGTCACTTCTGCCCTTCCACTTCTACTGTAACTCTATGTGGGCAGAAAACATGTCTTCTTGTCTCTTTGTGGATCAGCCCCCAAGCACCAGCAATTAATTGCCTAGCACAGAGAAAGTGCTCCCCAAATTTTACTTTTTCTTGTTCAGAATACAATGCCATCCAAGTTCTCATCTGGCACTTACAACAGCCGCGCCAGGTAGGAAGAAAGGGCGTCCTTCTTACAGACAGATGGGGAGAGAGTCCAAGCCACCAGAGAGCAGAGACTGGCTGATGCAGGCTTAGTTAGAAATCATAGTGCAAGCCACACAGTTGCTTTAGTTGTGGGCTCCCTGGCACTAGCTTCCTGGACTGGTGTTGAACTTTAAGCCCACTTTCCTCTTCTAGAAAGGAACAAGGAAGGAACTGACATTTATTGAGCAATTACTCTCTGCTAAGTACTGGGCTGCAGGATGTATGCATTATTTCAGGGGATCAGGGAAGTACAGTAATGGATACCCCAGTTTTTGTTTTTGTTTTTATTTTTTCTGAGACGGAGTTTTGCTCTTGTTGCCCAGGCTGGAGGGCAATGGTGCGATCTTGTCTCACTGTAACCTCCGCCTCCCAGGTTCAAGCGATTCTCCTGCCTCAGCCTCCTGAGTAGCTGGGATTACAGGTGCATGCCACCAGGCCCGGCAAATTATTTTTGTATTTTTAGTAGAAACGGGGTTTTGCTATGTTGGCCAAGCTGGTCTCGAACTCCTGACCTCAGGTAATCTGCCCACCTTGGCCTCCCAAAGTGCTGGGATTACAGGATACCCCAGTTTTATACATGTAAAACGTGGAGGCCCAGGACATCCGAGTTTTTATGCCTCATTGCATAGAATAGAAGAGGCAGAACAGGCCAGACAAGGATAAAGTGACTTCATATTTGTTGGAGGTCAGTTTTGTATGCAGGTGCATTGTTCTGGGTGAAAGCGCCTAGAACAATTAACCCTCACAACTTAATCCTCACAATTACCTTGCAAAGGAGGTCTCATTTCCTACTCATTTTAAAGATATGACAGTAGTTTCAGAGAGGTTATGCAATTTGCCCAAGGCCACACAGCTGAGAAGAGGAAAAGCTGTGGGTGGTAGAGCTGGGATTCGTGGACTGTCTGACCTCAAAGCTTGTGTGGATTCTGCAGCCCCGTCCTGCATCGTGCCATGGGGTCCATGCACAGTGTGCACAGCACGTCAGTCGCAGAAACAGGAGTGGGTCCCAGGTCTCTGCATACCTGCTGCTCCCTGACGATATCATCTAGCGTTCTGTTTGCTCAGGGCCTGGATTTGGCTTTTGTCCTGCCCTCCCAACTTCCCACTGGAGACTACTTCTGGGGAAGTTATGGTGCACAGGAAAGAGGATGAGAAAGTGGGGAAGACCAGGCTTTCGACTAGCTGAGAGGTAGGGCTGGGGAGCACGCACCTAGGAAGGCTGGCTTCTGTAAAGTAATTGGGAGGTGGGGGTTTGTGTTTCTCCCAGATCCAGCTGTCTGAGAAGTTCAGGAAAGTGTGGCTGTCCCCTCCACCCACCCCAAACACACTCCCACCTTCACAGACCCTCCCAAGGACAGACTTCCCAGACACAGATCCGGAGGTGGCTCACAGATGTGCAGGATCAGATTCAAGGTGACACGCACCAGCATACACAGAACCACAGGGCTGCCCGGGCCCGGACTCCCCCACAGAGGCGGCAGATGCACAGAGAGGTCAGCCACAGCACCCCACATGGAGGGCTGCTCACCCACAGAGGTGCAGAGGGTGCCACCTCCACCAGCCACCTTGAAGGTACCTTGGAGATTGTCAGGAAGGATGCGGAGGGCATACAGTGTTTTCTCTGTAACTCCCCTCTCCCCCGCCATGGAAGGAGTCCCACTCTTAAAAGGGAGCTCTGGCTCCTTTCCTACCATTTGTCCTTTCCCCAGGCTCAGTTCAGTTCCCCTCTGGCCTGGGGAGGTGTGGGGTGGGGGAGGGGCTGGAGTGTAGACCGCGAGAGGGAGAAGGGGAGGAGGAGGGGACGGCAGGAGCCTGTCCAGGGCTTCCGGGCTGAGTGCAGTCAGGGGGGCCTCGACAACCTCACTTTGCCGTACCAGTGGCAGCCCAGATGGTGGGAGCAAGGTGCTTATTCAACTGCTGCCAGGATTCCTTGGTCCTGGAGGTACTGGGAACAATGGTGGGAATCAGAGGAGGAGACAAGGTTGGGTGGCCAACCTCTAGAGTGGTGGGATTTGGGAGACTCGGACTGGGCCACTGTCAGAGGGGGCTGACACCTGTTATAGTGCCCCTGTGGCGGACCCTTCCTCCAGGTCAGGGTCCCCAGCTGATGTGTCTGTCTTGCCTCAAATCCTTCCAGAGGGCGTATGTGTCAGATGAGGAGCAAGGGGAACTAGGCAGCCAGGGGAGACGAGGAGGGAAAGGGGAGCTTGGGAACACGTCTGCCAACAACCACGTGACCCCCGGGGAATGGCTGGGGAGGGGTCCCTCCTGCTGTCCCCACCAGCCCATTTGAGCAGGGGCTAGCTTGAGGCATCCCCATCCTGTCTCCCCTCTGCTCATGCAGGCGGAGGGCTAAGGGCTGGCCTGACCACCTTACCGTCTGCGGGGGGCTGCCCACGGTCATCTCCACGTAGTAGCCCTGCCCCGACTTGCCCCTCAGGTTGTCCACCATCTCCACAAAGCTGCCCCTCCGGCCGGGCTCCTCGGGCTCTTCGTCGGTCTCCCGGGGCAGCCGCAGCCCCAGGGGGGCGCCCCCCAGGCCGCTGCGCAGGGGCAGCCGGATGCCGTGCTGGGTGCCGTGGGCAGGCAGCACTCCCGCGCCCATCCACAGCAGGAGCCAGGGCAGGGCTTGGGCCATGGTGGGCCCCGGCCTTCGGGCCCTCTGGGCTCGCACTGGCCCACGTCCGTCCCTGGCGCCTGCCCCCAAGTCTGGGTGGTGCTGGTGGCTTCTCAGGAGAGGGAGCTTGGGGGCATCAGGACGCCAGGGCCTGCAGGGCCCTGGGCCAGCCCCCGGGTCCGGGCTGTGGAGAGCGGTCAGGGGAGATCCGCAGAGCACGGGAGCAGGGGAGAGGCTGGGATCCGGAGCCCGCTACATCGGCACGGCGGCGGCCAGCCTGGGCAGCGGGCGCGGGCTCCCGGCGGGGCTGGGAGGGGCGGGCATGGCGGGCCGGTGGCGGCTTCCCTGGTCCCCCCGGCGGGCGGCGGCGCGGGCAGGGGCAAGGGCTCCGGGCTCCTGCGGCTGCGTTGGCTGCTCAGGCCACCATAATCCAGCTCGCGGCTCGCAGCTACCGGGCGGGCTGGGGAGGCGGAAAGACTTGTGGCGGCGGCTGTCAAAGCCAAAGGGTTTTCGCTTTTCCCTGGGATCGCTGGGAAGTGTAGTCTTCCCATGGCAGGCAATCCGGCTTCCGGGCCTGGAGAGGGGTCTGGGATGCCCTCTGCCGAGGTGGAGTCCGCCCTGCAAGGCCCTGGCGGGAAGGGCCAGACGGATGGAGAGGGGCACACCTCCCGTCTGTCTTTTTTTCAGCATGGAAGGAGCACCCACTGTATGCCAGGCACACTGCCAGGCGCTGGAGATACAGAGAGAAATAAGCGGTGATTCTACACGGGACAGTTAAGTGATTCCTGCCGCCGTGGGGTTTCACACTATACGATGTGGCATTAAGGAGTAGGGATTTGGAGGGACATCTAGGGGATCTGGGAAGACTCAGTGGGAGAAGGTGGTATTTAATTTGAGCGTTTAAAAATGGGTAGGATTTTCACGAGCAGAGATTGAGGGAGCAGGATGAAAGGGGATGGAAGAGTTTTTCCAGGCTGCAAACCAGCGGAGGAGGGTCCAAAAGGGGAAAGTGCAGTTGTCTTATTTTCTCCTGCGCCTGCGATCTGCGGGCAGGTAAGAGCCAGTGGGTCTTCTCCCATCTGAACCTGTTTGTGCCTTTGAGGCTCTACTTGCCTTGAATCCTTATGACCCCTCTGATTTTCTGCACCATCAGCCAGACTGAGGAGAAATGGCTGTTGATAGCTTTAAAGTGTTAACACTCTGAAAAGTATCTCTATATTAACTGGTAAGAGTTTAAAGCCTTGAACCAAAAGCGTTAGAGTTCTAATAGCTTAAAGGAGAAAAGCCGGTATGGTTTTAACAATATATTGTTTATCAAATGTGGAAAGCCATTGATAAAATTCAGCAGTTACTCTGATTTAATTTTTTTTTTAAATGAAAGGGAATCTTCTTTTTTCTTTTGAAAAGGAGACTCGCTCTGTCACCCAGGCTGGAGTGCAGTGGCATGGTCTCAAGTCTGCAACCTCCGCCTCCCGGGTTCAAGCAGTTCTCATGCCTCAGCCTCTGAGTAGCTGGGATTACGAGCATGCGCCACCACACCCAGCTAATTTTTGTATTTTTAGTAGAGATGGGATTTCACCATGTTGGCCAGGCTGGTCTCGAACTCCTGGCCTCAAGTGATCCGCCCACGTCGGCCTCCCAAAATGCTGGGATTATAGGCATGGACCACTGTACCCAGCCAGGAAGCTTTTTAAACAAGATAACGACAACAACAACAAAAGTAGTAATAACAGGCTAAGTTACTCCCATTAAAGGCAGGCTTTGGAAAGGAAAGATCATTATCTCTACTCTTTTTTTTTTTTTTTTTTTTTTTTGAGAGGGCGTCTCGCTTTGTCGCCCAGGCTGGAGTGCAGTGGTGGGATCTCAGCTCACTGCAAGCTCCACCTCCCGGGTTCAGGCTATTCTCCTGCCTCAGCCTCCCGAGTAGCTGGGACTACAGGCGCCTGCAACCACGCCCCGCTAATTTTTTGTATTTTTAGTAGAGACGGGGTTTCACCGTGTTAGCCAAGATGGTCTCGATCTCCTGACCTCGTGATCCTCCCGCCTCGGCCTCGCAAAGTGCTGGGATTACAGGAGTGAGCCACTGCGCCCGGCTGATCATTATCTCTACTCTTATCCTACACGGTTCAGACCAGTCTGATTGACTCAAAAGACAAGAAAATGGAAAAAGTGTTATATATGTTGGAAAGCAAAGGAATCATTAGTTGCAGATTATATGATATGGATAGAAAACCCTAATCAATAAGATCATTAGACACAAGTTAAAAAAATCGAAATCAAAATAGAGAAATGTATCTATGGGAATTGTAGATATGATAGAGATGGCATTCATATTAGAGGAAAATGGATGCATTATTCAAAAACTGTTGTTGGGACGTCTGGCAGCCCATTTGGAAGGAAAAAAAACCAAATCCAATTTCATTCATCTGAAAATAAACTCCAGATAGATTAAAGAATTTAACACTAAAATAAAACTACAGGAAAAATAGAATATTTTCATGATCTTATATTGAAGAAGACCTCCCTAACAAACCCTAGAAGGTAAACAAACCCAAAAACTGGATGGATTTGATGACTTAAATATTTAAAACTTCTGTAGAATCAGAAGTATTCCAATACCACCAGTGTTCTAATTCTGGTTCAATTAGTACCTGGGAGAGCCCACTCTGGTTACTTACTTTTCAAGTCCTTTTTTTTTTTTGAAATAGTCTCGCTTTATCACCCAGGCTGGAGTGCAGTGGCTTCATCTCAGCTCACTGCAACCTCCTCCTCCTGGGTTCAAGCGATTCTTGTGCCTCAGCCTCCTGAGTAGCTGGGATTACAAGCGCCCACCACCATGCCTGGCTAATTTTTTTTTTTTTTTTTTGAGACGGAGTCTCCCTCTGTCACCCAGGCTGGAATGCAGTGGCATGATCTCAGCTCACTGAAACCTCTGCCTCCTCAAGCGATTCTCCTGCCTCAGCCTCCCAAGTAGCTGGGACTACGGGCACGCGCCAGCACGCCCAGCTAATTTTTGTATTTTTAGTAGAGACGGGAATTCACCATGTTAGCCAGGCTGGTCTCTTAATTCCTTACCTCAAGTTATCTGCCTGCCTCAGCCTCCCAAAGTGATGAGATTACAGGCGTGAGCCAACTTGCCTGGCCCCTTTTTGAGACTTGATTTTATCGTTTGTAAAATGGAGATAATGACATTAATAGTTCAAACCTCAAAAGGTAAGAATTCGATGAGACAATCCATGTAAAGCATTTAGAATGGTGTCCAGCATATTGTAAGTGCTCAATAAAGGTCAGCTATTAGGATTATTACTGTTGCAACTACTGAGAAAACTGACATTTACAAAGTTAAAAGATCAGTCACAGATTAAGAAACAACATTTATCACACAATAGAGACAAAGGGCTAATGTTTATAATGTGCAAAGAGCTTCTACAAATCAATATAAATCCCAAACAACCTGATAGAAAAATGAACAAAGGGTAAGGGGAAAGAGTGAGGAAAAACAACAACAAAAAACAAAAAAGAAAAGAAAAAGAAAAATGAACAAAGAATGTGAACAGTTAATTCATAGAAGAAATTCAAATGGATGATAAACATAAAAAACCTTGAAAAAAGCTTAACTTCGTTAATAGTTGAAAGAACACAAAGTAAAACAGTAGATTCTTTGTTCCTTTTTCTTTCTTTCGTCTCCTCTCAGATTGGTAACATTTGGTATTGGTGAAGGTATTGTTTGGACTGTAAATTATTCCATTTTTGGAGAGTAATTTGCAATGCCTATTAATATGTTAAAAATGCAAACTCTTTGGGCAATGGCATTTCTAGGACCCTTTCCAACAAAAACAACAATATTTCAGCAGTGTGTACTATGGCAAAACCTTGGATTCAAAACAAATGAAGCTGGGTGTGATAGTTCACGCCTGTAATCCAAGCCACTTGGGAGTCTGAGGTGGGAGGATCGCTTGTGGCCAGGAGTTCAAGACCAGCCTGGAGACAGAGCAAGACCCCATCTCTTTAAGCAAAACCAAAAATAATCAAGCCTGTAATCCTAGCACTTTGGGAGGCCGAGGTGGGTGGATCACCTGAGGTCAGGAGTTTGAGACCAGCCTGGCCAACATGGTGAAATCCTGTCTCTACTAAAAATACAAAAAAATTAGCCAGGCATGCTGGTGGGTGCCCATAATCACAGCTACTTGGGAGGCTGAGGCAGGAGAATCGCTTGAACCCGGGAGGTGGAGGTTGCAGTGAGCCGAGATTGCACCACTGCACTCCAGCCTGGGTGACAGAGCAAGACTGTCTCAAAAAAAAAAAAAAAATTAGCTGGGTGTGATGGCACATGCCTGTAATCCCAGCTACTTGGGAGGTTGAGGCAGGAGAATCGCTTGAACCTGGGAGATAGAGGTTGCAGTGAGCCGAGATTGCGCCACTGCCCTCCAGTCGGGTGACAGTGAGAATCGGTCTCAAAAAAAAAAAAAATAGGGAATAAGACATTTGTTCAATGAAATCCTAAGTAACCATTAAAAACAATGGGATAGCTTCTTACAAACTGGCCTTCCAGGCTGGAGTGCAGTGGCACAGTCTTGGCTCACTAAAACCTCCACCTCCCAGGTTCAAGCAATTCTCTGCCTCAGCCTCCTGAGTAGCTGGGATTACAGGCGTGTGCCACCATGTCTGGCTAATTTTTGTATTTTTAGTAGAGATGGGGTTTTGCCATGTTGGCCAGCCTGGCTAATTTTTGTGTTTTTAGTAGAGATGGGGTTTCACCACGTTGGCCAGACTGGTCTCGAACTCCTGACCTCGTGATCCACCTGCCTCGGCCTCCCAAAGTGCTGGGATTACAGGTGTGAGCCACCGCGCCCGGCCTGTTTATGACAAGTTAAAGAAAGAGCATGTCAGGGGCCTGATGTGGTGGCTCACGCCTGGAATCCCAGCACTTTGGGAGGCCAAGGCGCGTGAATCAGGAGTTCAGGGCCAACCTGGCCAAGATGGTGAAACCCTGTCTCTACTAAAAATACAAAAATTAGCTGGGCGTGGTGGCGGATGCCTGGAATCCCAGTTACTCGGGAGGCTGAGGCAGAGAATTGTTTGAACCCAGGAGGCGGAGGTTGCAGTGAGCCAAGATCATGCCAATGCACTGTAGCCTGGGTGACAGAGTGAGACTACGTATCAAAAAAAAAAAAAAAAAAAAAAAAAAGCACATGTTAGAACAATAACATTATGATCTCATTTCTGTAAAAATTAAAAAGAATGGGCTGTGCATATATGCATAAATATGTAGGTATATGCATTTACATCTGCATAAGCATAAAAAAATCTGGAAGATAGCACCCACAGTGTCAACAGTGGTTTCCTTTGAAGTGTAGGGTTTAATTTCTTCCTTAGTTTGCTCATTCATTCATTCAGTAAATATAGACCTGAGTGCCTACTACACGCTAAGCACTATTTTAGGCACTGAGGATACAATGATATGTAAAATCCCTGTCCTCATGGAGCTTACACTCTAATGCAGGAAGACAGACAGTAAAGAAATAAAATTATAGTATCTTGGATGGTGATATGTGCTATAGAGAAAAATAAAGTAGAGAAAGGAGATGGGAGGGCGGTTTGCAGTTTCAAATAAAGTGGATTGAAAGGGTAGAGGGAACATTTTATATCTTTGTATCCTTAAATAATTGGTAGGATTATCAAGTGTTTTCCTTTCTTATCATGTGAGTAGTTTTCTGTATAGCCCAAATAAACAGTATAAAAAAGAGAATAAAAAGTTATTTTTTTCCCAGAATTAAAATGCTTGTTTATTTATTTGTATTTAGAGGTGGGGTCTTGCTCTGTCACTCAGGCTGCAGTGCAGTGGCATGATCATGGCTCACTACAGCCTTGACCTCCTGTGCTCAAGTGACCCTTCCACGTCAGCCTCTGTAGATGAGACTACAGGTACACACCATCAAGCCTGGTTAAATTTTTGGGTTTTTTTTTTAAGAGATTGGGTCTCACTATATTGCCCAGGCTGGTCTTGAACTCCAGGCCTCAAAGGATCTTCCTGCCCCAGCCTCTCAAAGTGTTGGGATTACAGATGTGAGCCATTGCTCTCGGCTGTTACTGTTTTTTGATTAACATTTAATTGTACATGTTTATGGAGTACAATTTGATATTTTGATACATATATATGTTGCATAATGATCACATCAGGATATTTAGCATGACCACCACTTTATTTATTTATTTATTTATTTATTTCTGAGGTGGAGTCTTGCTCTGTTGCCCAGGTTGGAGTACAGTGGCGTGATCTTGGCTCACTACAACCTCCACCTCCCAGGTTCAAGGGATTCTCCGGCCTCAGCCTCCTGAGTAGCTGGGACTACAGGCGTGTACCACCATGCCCGGCTAATTTTTTGTATTTTTAGTAGAGATGGGGTTTCACCATGTTAGCCAGGATGGTCTCGATCTCCTGACCTCATGATCCGCCCGCCTCGACCTCCCAAATGCTGGATTTATAGGCGTAAGCCACCGCGCCCGGCCCACATTATGCATTTATAATTTCTTTGTGGTAAGGACATTCAAAAGTCTCTCTTCTAGCTATTTTGAAATATACCGTATCAGTGTTACTGTTAACCATTGTCACCCTACTGTGCAATAGGATACCGGAATTTATTCCTCCTTTTCCTTTTTCTTTTTTTTTGAGACAGAGTTTTACTCTTGTTGCCCAAGCTGGAGTGCATGGCACGATCTTGGCTCACTGCAACCTCTGCCTCCCGGGTTCAAGTGATTCTCCTGCTTCAGCCTCCCAAGTAGCTGAGATTATAGGCATGTGTCACCACGCCTGGCATATTTTGTGTGTGTTTATATATATATGTATATAGATAGATTTTTTTTTTTTTTTTTTGGAGATGGAGTCTTTTCTGTCACCCAGGCTGGAGTGCAGTGGCGCAATCTCGGCTCACTGCAACCTGCACCTCCCAGGTTCAAGCAATTCTCCTGTTTCAGCCTCCTAAGTAGCTGGGACTACAGGCTCACGCCACCATGCCCAGCTAATTATTTGTATTTTAGTAGAGACGGGGTTTCACTGTGTTGCCCAGGCTGGTCTCGAACTCCTGAGCTCAGGCAATCTGCCTACCTCAGCCTCCCGAAGTGCTAGGATTACAGGTGTGAGCCACCGCATCTGGCCTAATTTTGTATTTTTAGTAGAGACGGGGTTTCTCCATGTTGGCCAGGCTGGTCTTGAACTCCTGACCTCAAGTGATCCACTCACCTCCACCTCCCAAAGTGCTGGGATTACAGGTATGAGCCACCGTGCCCGGCCTATTCCTTCTAATAGTAACTTTATACTCATTGACCAACCATTTCCCATCTTCTGCTCTCTTTTCCTCAATCTGGTAACCACTGTTCTACTCTCTATGAGATCAACTTTTTTTTTTTTTTTTAATTCCACATGACTGAGATCATGCGGTATTTGTCTTTCTGTGCCTAGCTTATTTCACTTAACACCGTGTCCTCCAGGTTCATTCATGTTGTTGCAAATGGTAGGATTCCATTTTTTTTTTTATGGCTGAATGTTATATCATTGTGTATATATACCACATTTTCTTTTTCCATTCATCTGTTGTTGGACAGCTGGGTTCATTGCATATCTTGGGTAATGTAAATAATGCTGCAGTTAACATGGGGGTGCTGAAATCTTTTTAACATACTTATTTCATTTCCTTTGGATATATACTGAGTAGTGGGATTGCTGGATTGTGTGGTAGTTCTATTTTTAATTTTTTGAGGAACCACCATACAGTTTCCATGGTGATTGTACTAATTTACAGTCCCACCAACATTTTAAGTATTCCCTCTTCTCCATATCCTCACCAGCTTTTGTTTTCCTTTGTCTGCTTTATTGTAGCCATTTTAACTGGAATAAGGTGGTATCTCATTGTGGTTTTGGTTTGCATTTCCCTCATGGTTAGTAATGTTGAACGTTTTTTCACGTACCTGTTGGCCATTTGTATATCTTCTTTTGAGAAATGTCTTTTAAGGCAGTTTGCCCATTTTAAAAATCCGGTTATTTGGTTTTTTTCCTCTTGTTTTGGCTGTTGAGTTGTAAGAAAAAGTTCTAATAGTGGTTTCTGACCTAGGAGTAGGGAAAAATTTTGTCATCAATTCTTTCCCATCTTTGAAATATGACCCCTAAATATTCATCCTTACTGTAGAAGATAACCTATGAGTGAAGTCCTCTCTCTCTTCTTCACTCATTGGGTATATTACTGGTATATCATTTAGTGTGTCAGGCTGGGCACAGTGGCTCATGCTTGTAATCCTAGCATTTTGGGAGGCCAAGGCAGGCAGATCACCTGAGGTCAGGAGTTCAAGACCAGCCTGGCCAACATGATGAAAGCCCATTTCTACTAAAACTACAAAACATAGCCAGGTGTGGTGGCACATGCTTGTAGTCCCAGCTACTTGGGAGGCTGGGGCAGGAGAATCGCTTGAACCCAGGAGGCAGAGATTGCAGTGAGCTGAGATTGCACCACTGCACTCCAGCCTGGGCAACAAACTCCCTCTCAAAAAAAAAAAAAAAAAAAATTTGTGTGTCATTTTTGTTATTTTCCCCCCAAAGTCTTACTTTTTAAATTATGTTTGCCTTGGGGGCATTTTATAAATTGGCTTGCATTTCTGAGTACAAACCTATGGGGAAACCTGATAAAATGCAAATTGTTGATTTGTGTGAAGGTAATCCTGCTAATCCCATAGTGTCTCCTATTTTTTTAGCTCTTCCCATGAGAGAGCAAGGAACCCATGCTAAGGCACAAGAGTTAAGCATTTGGATGGCAATTAAAATCAACAGGGCTGGGCGTGGTAGCTCATGCCTGTAATCCCAGCACTTTGGAAGGCCGAGGTGGGTGGATCGCCTGAGGTCAGGATTTCAAGACCAGCCTGGCCAACATGGTGAAACCCTGTCTCTACTAAAAATACAAAAATTAGCCTGGCATGGTGGTGACAGAGTAAGACTGTATCTCAAAAAGCAAACAAACAAACAAACAAAAAACCAGATTGATTGCAAAGATTGCAAATTCTTAGATATAGGGACCAAGTCTACAAATGGTTTTTTGAATCCCTGTTTTGTGCAGGTTTGTGGTAGATGAGCTGGTGAGCCCAGAATTCCTTCCCAGTCTGGTCCCTTTGGCCCCTCAGTGAGACATTTACTTATTTATTTATTTATTTATTTTTGAGACAGAGTCTCACTCTGTCGCCCAGGCTGGAGTGCGGTGGCGTGATCTTGGCTCACTGCAACCCCTGCCTCTCGGGTTCAAGCGATTCTCCTGCCTCAGCCTCCCAAGTAGCTGGGACTACAGGTGTGTGCCACCACGCCCAGTGAATTTTTATGTTTGTAGTAGAGACAGGGTTTTGCCATGTTGGCCAGGCTGGTCTCGAGCGTCTCACCTCAGGTGATCCACCTGCCTCACCCTCCTGAAGTGCTGGGATTACAGGTGTGAGCCACCGCCGCCTGGCCTATTTTTTTCTTTTTTTGAGACAGAGCTTCGCTCTTGTCAAACAGGGTGGAGTGCAATGGCGAGATCTCAGCTCACTGCAACCTCCACCTCCTGGGTTCAAGTGATTCTCCTGCCTCGGCCTCCTGAGTAGCTGGGATTACAGGTGCCTGCCACCACAACCAGCTAACTTTTGTATTTTTAGTGGAGATGGGGTTTCACCATGTTAGCCAGGCTGGTCTCAAACTCCTGACCTCAGGCGATCTGCCTGCCTCGGCCTCCCAAAATGCTGGGATTACAGGTGTGAGCCACTGTGACCGGCCAAGACTTTTAAAGAAGATGGAGAGGAAAGGGGACGATGATTTGTCATTTACAGTAAGAATAAAGGAAGTATAGGCATAACTGCTGCAGAAGGATTTAAATTTAAACATGATGACGTCAATCTAAATAACAGAGAGGGAAACTCCAAAAGAAAGTGATATTTATTTAGAAGTAGCATTGCAATAGGTATACACATGCCATAGAGGCTGGGCAAGTAGGACTTTTTTTTTTTTTTTTTTTTTTGAGACGGAGTGTCGCTCTTGTTGCCCAGGCTGGAGTGCAATGTCGAGACCTTGGCTTACCACAGACTCCGCCTCCTGGGTTCAAGCGATTCTCCTCTCTCAGCCTCCCGAGTAGCTGGGATTACAGGCATACACCACCATGCCTGGCTAATTTTGTATTTTTTAGTAGAGATGGGGTTTCTCCATGTTGGTCAGGTTGGTCTTGAACTCCTGACCTCAGGTGATCCACCTGCCTCGGCCTCCCAAAGTTCTGGGATTACAGGCATGAGCCACTGTGCCTGGCTCAAGTAGGAATTTTTATTTTATTTTATTTTTTAGATGGAGTCTTGCTCTGTCGCCCAGGCTGGACTGGAGTGCAGTGGCTTGATCTGGGCTCATTGCAACCTCCACCTCCCGGGTTTAAGTGATTCTCCTGCCTCAGCCTCCTGAGCAGCTGGGACTACAGGCGTGTGCCACCATGCCCAGCTAATTTTTGTATTTTTAGTAGAGACGGGGGTTTCATCATATTGGCCAGGCTGGTCTCGAACTCCTGACCTTAGGTGATCCACCCGCCTTGGCCTCCCAAAGTGCTGGGATTACAGGTGTGAGCCACTGTGCCCGTCAAAGTGCTACGATTACAGATATGAGCCACCAGGCCCGGTCGATAGTTTTTGTTATCAGGTATTCATGCATGAGAACCCTCTCTTCATGGTCTTCCCTGGCTCCATTTGTCAGGGTTTTAAAACAAATGACTCTATTTTGATTTTGATAATTTTCACAAGGAATATGCTCTGTATATTCCAACAATCTGAGTTTCTCATCCTGGAATCAGCCTCTGAGTGGCACTGGGACTATCCTGAGTCGGCTACATCTCTAGAACCTATCAGGAGCGGCTCTATGAGCTTGGCCTCATCATTTTCCTCCTCAACTAGCAGCATCTGTATTTGTCTGTTTCTCAGTTTTCCTATTGATGTAATGGCCAGAACTGTCTTTGCCCCTCTTAACTTCTCTAGGAGGTTGGAGATATATGAGAGAAAGGAAGATTTGCCCTCCGTGCAAGCAAAACTAAAACTCTTCGGAATTATATTAGTAGCAACCTTTCTGCCCGACAGGGTGTGTGGAGGAGCTACACATTGTGTCACTTTTTTTCTTCTTCAACAGACTCTTTGAAATAGTTATGACAGACATTACTATCCCCATCTTGCAGACATACAAACTGAACCCTGGGCTTTGGTGAAAAGATGGATAGTAGAAAATAGGTTTAACTCGTGGTCAGGTGCTTACTGGTTTAATAGGAGCACAGGAGAGCCAGCTTTTGCGGGGAGAGATGGGGAGTGGAGGCGACTCCATTACCTTACATTCACATTTGTTTTGTTGATTAAAGTAACAATGGGTTGATTATTGATGACCACTGTATTATTCACCTGATGTTAATCATACTCCTAACAAATGATCAATTAGATAATTAGATAATTCACATTAGTATAAATACTCTGAATAGTCCTTCTCTGTCCTGGCAGAAATCCTCACGTCTAAACTCGGGGTCCTCTTTTTTTTTTTTTTTTTTTTTTCAGTAGAGAAGGAGTTTCACCATGTTGGTCAGGCTGGTCTCGAACTCCTGACCTCAGGTGACCCACCCGCCTCGGCCTCCCAAATTGCTGGGATTACAGGCGTGAGCCACCGCGCCCAGCCGGTGAGGTTCTCTTTCAACCTCTTGCGGATTCCCATTATCTATCTTAAACTACACTCTTTCAACCTCTTGCGGATTCCCATTATCTATCTTAAACTACACTCTTTCAACCTCTTGCGGATTCCCATTATCTATCTTAAACTACACTCTTTCAACCTCTTGCGGATTCCCATTATCTATCTTAAACTACACTCCGATCGTGCAACGGAAAACGGACAGAGCTCCTGCGTGCACCAAAGGGACTTCGAGCCAATCCATTGTCAGAGCTCTCAGCCGGCGACCTATTGGCTCCTGCTGGAGGCGGGACTCCCGGTTGCTAGGCGGTACCTTTTCCGGAAGTGTTTGTTGCGCGCTGCAGGGCAACACCCCGGCGTCCCTGGAAGCTGGGGGGAGCGGGTGGGTGTTGGGTGGCGTTGGGGGAGCTGCGCCTCGCCCAGAGCCTCGCCCGGAGCCTCGGCCGGAGCCTCGCCCGGAGCCTTCCGGGGTGGGGGATAGTTGAGGACCTCATCGAGGGAGGGGTTGGGCGGCGGGGAAGGGAGCGAGCGTGGCGGGGGACCCGAGGCACGCTCTCGAGCCAACGAGCGTGATGCGCTCGAGTGTGGGCGGGGACTGAGGGAAGAAGTGAAAATCGGACTGCCAGGCGACAGTTCCTCCGTTTGAAATCTCGCCGGCTCCTGAGCGGGCCACCGGGCCCGGGCTGGGGGTCTGGTGGGTGAGTGAGCAGCGGGTCGGGACGCGGAAGAGGGGCACTGGGCACGCGGCGCTGGTTTGCTTGCTCTGTTCGTCGTTGGCGAGTGAGGCCAGGCCTTCCGAAGCTTGCTGGGATACTTCTGTGGCAGGCTCCCCGCGGGGTCCAAATCCGGGGCTAGCCCAATCTTATGCCATCTTTGGCCAGCTGGGAAAGTTGGAAAGCTTTTTTGTTTTTTCCTTTGCTTGCATTGGATTTAAAAATGTCCCTCTACCTCTGGCACCGCTCTCCTCACTTGGCTTCCGCGACTCCCTGTCCGTTCTCCTCAGTCCTTTGCAGTAGAAAGCCCTCCCTTCTACTCGGCGCACTCCATCTCTTGCGTAATCAGCTTTTCAGCGTTGACTCGCCAAACTACTCCAGCCAGACCTCTTTCCTGAGCTCAGACCTGCTTACTGTCATCGTCAGCCTTCCCCGGTCCCTCCGATCTGTTTCTCCTCTTGTATTTTTTATCTCAGTGAAGGGCTTCACCATTCACTCAGCCAAGTTTGTCCCTTTAATTTATTCATCTAATAAATACAGCAAACATTGTCGGACATGCCCTGTCTTCTAGGCAGTGTAGTAGGTGGGGCTGCCTATTGGAGCCATAGAAATGAACACATCTAGAAATGATAGTCACAGTGTTCTGGCTTTAGTGCTCTGATTTCCCTCCTCTCTCCCGAAGTGCAAGTCCTGTATTCTGCCTCTTAATTCCCCTAGAATCTGGCGCTTCCTTTCCATCCTCACAGACACTGACTTAGTTCGTAATTTCTTGCTTGTGCTTTCAGGATAACTTCCTAAGTGGTCTCTCTGCCTCAGTTCTTGTCCCCCTGTAATTAGTTCTTATGCAGCTGTCAGAATCATTTATTTATTTTAGAGACAGGGTCTTGCTGTGTTGCCCAGGCTGGAGTGCAGTTGGTATTCACTGGTGTGACCCTAGTACACTGCAGCCTCGAACTCTTGCCCTCAAGCCATCCTCCCACCTCAGTCTCCTGAGTAGACGGGACTACAGGCATGCATCACCATTCTTGGCTAGAATCGTCTGTCTGACCTACAGATCTGATCATGCCAGTCTCCTTTGTGAAATCCTGTGATGTCCCCTCATCATTTACAGGATAGAGCCTCAGTTCTTCCAGGCCCTTTATAATATGCTCTTGCCTTTCATTCTAGAGCTCTGTCTTGCCACTCCTCCCACTGTCCCTTGCACCCTGGTCATGTCAGAATGGTTAAGAGTTTGGGCTTTGGAGTCAGACATGGATACTTACATATTCTGCTCTACCGTTTATTAGCTGTGACACCTTGGGCAACTTTGTTTGTTTGTTTTGAAATAGAGTCTTGCTCTGTCGCCCAGGCTGGAGTGCAGTGGTGCGATCTTGGCTCACTGCAGTCTCAGTCTCCTGGGTTCAAGCGATTCTCCTGCCTCAGCTTCCCGAGTAGCTGGGACTACAGGTGGGCACCACCACTCCTGGCTAATTTTTTGTATTTTGGTAGAGACGGGGTTTCACCATGTTGGCCAGGCTGGTCAGGATCTCCTGACCTCATTATCCGCCCACCTCCGCCTCCCAAAGTGCTGGGATTACAGACGTGAGCCACTGCGCCTGGCCTTTTTCTTTTTTTTTTTTTTTAACTTTGCTAAGCCTCAGTTTCCTTATTTGAAAAGTGAAGATAATTCTATTTTGCTGAGAGGATGAAGTGAGATGATGTATATAGAGCACTCAGTACAGTTCCTGGAACATAGGAAGTGTTCAGTGGCTATAAGCTTTTGTTTTCATAATTAATTATTTGCACCCACCTTATGCTTTTCTTCTTTTTTGCCTTTGTGCATGTTGTTCCTCTGCCGTGAATTCCCTTACTCCGCTTATCCTGGGGATCACCTGCTTATCCTTCAAGAACTATCTCAATTGTCCTCTACTCTGTGAGGCTTTCCCTGATCTTCCTAAGATTATTTGCCCTTACCTTTGTGTTCTGTTATACATTATGTTACTTCCTTTAATGCATGTAACACATTTTGTAGTCATGTGTTTACATGTTTGGCTTTCCAGGTAGGCTGAGCTCAAGTTCAGGGCCATGTGTAATCAGGTTTGTAGCCCTAACACGTCGCACAATGTCTGGCCCATGGTGGGTGTTCAGTAAGTGATTACTTGGCGCGGTGACTCACGCCTGTAATCTCAGCACTTTGGGAGGCCAAGGCGGGCGGATCACCTGAGGTCAGGAGTTCGAGACTTGGCCAACATGGTGAAACCCCATCTCTACTAAAAATACAAAAATTAGCCGGGCGTGGTGGCAGGCGCCTGTAATCCTAGCTACTCATGAGGCTGAGGCAGGAGCATCATTTGAACCTGGGAGGCAGAGGCTGCAGTGAGCAGAGATCGTGCCATTGCACCCCAGCCTGGGTGACAAGAATGATACTCTGTCTCAAAAAAAAAGCAAAGAAAAAGTGATTACTTAATGTCTGAATGGCCTTAACTTATATTGCCTGGTGCTGGATATGTCCTTTGGAGCAAGGTAGAATAAACCCTTTAAAATATGTGAATAGCAGTCATAATAATGTAATGTCTAACATTTATTGAGACCTTAGTATATTTTAAGCACTTTACATGTATTGAATCATATAAGCCTCACAACACATTGTGATGGATATTGTTAGTACTCTCATTTTATAGATGAGAAAACTGAGGCTGTCCAGCTAGTAAGAGGCAGAGCTGGGATTGAAAGCCAAGAATGTTCCAAAGCCTTTGCTCATTACCACTGCGTAATCAACTCTGACATCTTCCACCTTCTCCCCTTTACCTTCTCCAGTCAATCTTTTCTGTGGTCAACCTTCTTTGTAATTGTTGGAGCAGGGTGGAAGAAATAAATATACAGAGAACCCTCATTATGTCTGTGAGTGTATATTCTCTGTTAGTGTGCAGATGTGCAAAACTCTAGCTATGCTGACAAAGTACAGGGCAAGGTAGCCACAATATTGAAGGACTGGGAAACGATATGTACTGAATGGAAGAGAACTGGGAATACTTAGCCTACCTTAGCTAGAGAATCCTAGGGTGTCCCTGGATGAGCAGAAGGCAGACTTGAGATACCAGGGAACATTTTTTTAGAACCTGATTATTGGCTTACTATTAGACCTTCTAATAGTTAAGAATTATCTAACTATGGAATTGAAAATAGAATCTGTAATACTAGCTAAATTTGTGTAACATTTTCTGTATACAGGGACTGTGCTAGGCACTTTATAAGTGTTGTTTCATTTTACTTTCAGGCTTTTTGATTTTTATTAAGATTGTTTTAATTATACACATGCAGTTACTGAGGCTGAGAGAGGTGAAGCACCTTGCCTAAGGTCATACAGCTGCTAAGTGAGAGAGCTGGGATTTGAATCCAGGTCTTCTGTCTCCAAAGCTGGTACTTTGACCACTATGCTGCCTGTCACTGGAAGCACAGAGGAAAATTTTAGCATGGGAAGGAAGGTGGACCAAAACTACTGCGGGTCTTCCTAGCTTCTGAGATTGCTGGTGTATTTTTTTTTTTTTTCAGATAGGGTCTCACTCTGTTGCCCAGGCTGGAGTATGGTGGTACAATCATAGCTCACTGCAGCCTCGAACTCCTGGTCTCAAGTGATCCTCCCACCTCTGCCTCCCCACTTTACACTCTTTGTGTAACTCTGTCTTCCTTTCCATCTGATCACATAGCTCCTGCCTCAGCCTTCCGAGTAGCTGGGACCACAGGTGCACGCCACCATGCCTGGCTAATATATATATATATTTGTGGAGACAGGGTCTTACTATATTGCTCAGGCTGGTCTTGAGCTTCTAGGCTCAAGTGATCCTAGGCCTTGGTCCCCCATAGTATTGGGATTACCGGTGTGAGCCACAATACCCGGCCTATTCCTTGGTTTTATATTAGCAGTTACAGCAGTAACTGAGCTCCGACAGCTTACATAGGCTTATTTTAGGCTTTGTTGGAAAATTCCAGAGGAGGAGACATGGCCCTCAGAAGTTTGTGGTTTAACAGGAGAGGTAAGAAGACACATTTTCATAAAAAAAGTAATATGGGCCAGGCACGGTGGCTCACGCCTGTAATCCCAGCACTTTGGGAGGCCGAGGCGGGTGGATCACCTGAGGATAGGAGGTCGAGACCAGCCTGACCAACATGGAGAAACCGCATCTCCACTAAAAAAATACAGAATTAGCCAGGCGTGGTGGCACATACCTGTAATCCCAGCTACTCAGGAGGCTGAGGCAGGAGAATCGCTTGAACCCAGGAGGCGGAGGTTGCAGTGAGCCGAGATCGCACCATTGCACTCCAGCCTGGGCAACAAGAGCGAAACTCCTCCGTCTCAAAAAGAAAGAAAGAAAAAAAATAATATTGAGAGAAATCTGTCTGGGAACACATGAAAATTATGAGCTCAGTGCTAAGGTGGTTCTGGGTTGACAGGAGAGGATGAAATTGGCCGGGAAGGCTTCCTGGAGGAAATGTGTGAGCCACTCCTTTTTTGCCTGATTCTGAGATTGGTAGGAGATGCATGAGTGCAGTTGGGTGACCCCTCCCAACTCTGGCTCACAGAAGGTCTCAGGCTAGGCAGCAAGTAGATCTCACTGGATTTCATCTCATCTATTGGTAACTGCTACATAGTGAACAATGTTGAGGGTTCTGAGGCCATGTCTAGGGTGCCATGATTGAGTAGTGATGTCCTTCACAGTTTTAGGCCTGGAGGAAAATAGTAGGACATGTCCTATTTGTTTGCCACGGCAGATCTAAGGGCTGCATTCTCATTTATTGATTTATTTTAGAGACAGGTCTTGCCCTGTCACCCAGGCTGGAGTGCAGTGGTGTTATCATAGCTCACTGTAGCCTTGAACTCCTGGGCTCAAGGGATCCTCCCACCTGAGCCCCCCAAGTAGCTGGGACTACAGGTGTGTGTCACCATGCATGGCTGATATTTTTAATTTTTTGTAGAGACAGGGTCTCACTGTGTTGACCCAGCTAGTCTCAAACTCCTGGCTTCAACTGATCCTCCTGCCTTAGCCTCCCAAAGCCCTGTTATTACAGGTGTGAGCCACAGTGCTTGGCCCAAGGGCTGCATTCTTAGACTTCTCATCCTCTGTTACCACTCCAACTCAGGTTACCATTGCCTCTTACCTAGCCTAGCTCATGGTTTTGTACCTTATCTCTCTGCATCAGCCCTGATTTTCTTCTTTCCAGTCTGGCCTCCGCTTTAGGGTGTACTCCTAGTAGCTTCTGGAGTAGTTTTTCAAAATGTGTATCTTGAAAAACTATTTCCTGGCTTCCATTCCTCTCTCTTTTTTGAGACAGGGTCTTGCTCTGTCACTGAGGCTGGAGTGCAGTGGCACAATCAAGGCTCACTGCAGCCTTGACCACCTGGGCTCAAGTGATCCTCCCACCTCAGTCTCCCCTGTAGCTGGGACTACAGGTATACACCACCACACCTGGCTAATTTTTAAATTTTTTTGTACAGGGTAAGACAGGGTCGTCTTATGTTGCTCACGGTGGTCTCGAACTCCTGGGCTCAAGCGATCCTCCTGCTTTGGCCTCCCAAAGTGCTGAGATTACAGGTGTGAGCCACTGTGCCCAGCCCTACTTCTGTTATGATAAAGGGCAAGTCTGCATGGCCTGGCTCCCACTGGCCTCCCCAGCATCCTCTCCAACTGTGCTGCTTCTTGCCTCGTGTTGCCTTCTGCTGAAGGACTTTTGCATGCATCTGTTAGAACACGCTTTCCTTTTTTTCTTTGTCTAGTGAATACCTACTCATCCTTCAGTTCTCAGTGTAGGCATCATCTAAATCAGGCTTATTTCCTTCAGAGCACTTCCCTCGGTTCTAATTATACATTTCTCTGTGACTGATTGGTTTGTCTCCCTCCCTTCCCAGACTAGCTCAAGAGTAGCAGCAGCTGAATCTGTTTTTAATCACGGTTGCATCTCTAGCGCCTAGAAATAAATGCACGTGGTAGGTGCCCAATAAATATTCCTCGAATGAGTAGATGATCTTTAGTAGCCATCCTGCTACTACATACAGACAAATAGATATGACTTCTGTTCCCACGTTCCTTTTTTCTTTAACTCATTGGCCTTTTGGACCTGTCCTTGCCCACATCTTTTCTAGAGCCTGATAAGGTAAGGAAAGAAGGTAGAATACAACCCACCCATATTTTAATTTTTTTCTGGCAGAACATTTATTTGAATTTGGATGATCCATGAATTCAGATTTTCCAGAGTTTTCCTGATCTTTAAGTAGTTAAATATATCGCCAGGTGCGGTGGCTCCTGCCTGTAATTCCAGCACTTTGGGAGGCCAGGGCCGGTGGATCACCTGAGATCAGGAGTTTGAGACCAGCCTGGCCAATGTGGTGAAATCTAATCTCTACTAAAAATCCAGAGATTAGCCAGGCATAGTGGGGGTGCCTGTAATCCCAGCTACTCGGGCAGCTGAGGCAAGAGACTAGCTTGAACCTGGGAGACAGAGGTTGCAGTGAACCAAGATCGTGCCACTGCACTCCAGCCTGGGTGACAGACTGAGACTTCGTTTCAAAAAAAAAAAAAAAAAGGTAAATATGGATCATTATGTATATAGCAAATTAGTCTTGTTGCCATGTGGACAGAGACTACCTGTCCTGTGCTTTCTGGAGATGGGATGCATCTAGGGGATGACATTTCTCAAATGCAGAATTTCTCAAATTCTCTGAGGTAGTTAAGATAGTACGTCGTATAGAGCACATGCTTGGGAAGTGCTTATTCACCCTAATGTTCAGGCCACCATTGGGCCCTCCCTGCCTGTGGATCCTTTCCTTTTCTCTTCTCCTCTCCCTAAGAGGATTAAAGATTCAGGTGACTCTGTAAGCCACCAGGCAGTGGGCCCCATCTGCCACCCTGGTTCCTGGTCCTTTTCTGCTCAGCTTTTTCGTCAGCAGTGGTCAGGCCTACGTCGCCTCTGACTGTGTGTGTAGCACAGTGGGGCAACATGTCTGCAGGACGTTACGGGTTCTTCTGAGGGTTGGGAGCACATTCCCACTTCAGCTTATGTACTGTTGAAAGAAGCCCTTTTCCTTTGGTGTTTTCTTCCTGCTTGGAGGTGGCACGGTGGGAATGAGGGGCAGAAGCTGGCTCCCTTCGGGTTCAGTGCACTGACAAAGGGAACCATGTCTTGTGGGTCCTAAGGCAGGACTCCTCTGTTGCCCACCTGTTAGCTGTCATGGTACAGAGGGGGGCCATAGTAAGCAGTCCCTGATGGATCCTTTGTTGCTTGTCAGGGGTCTCTAGGAACCTTGGAATAGGTTCAGAGTCTCCAGATCCAGCCATTTCCTTTCTAGGCCAGATCCTGACTTTTTTTTTTTTTTTTTTTTTTAACCAGGAGAAATAACTTTATTTGGACTGAGAGCTGGAGAATGAGAATAGGACCTGAGACAGTATATTGGGCTAAGGAGGAGAGGTAAGGTTCCAAAACGACGGTCAAAGCTCATCGACCAAACGGACTCTACTTCCCAGCAAACGCAGTTAGTGCAACCAACAAAAGGCCTGCTGGGGAATGTATTTGCCACTAAATTCCCCAAGTATGCCAACATTACAAAAAAGATAGAGGTTTCTAATCATCATTAAATTTCCACAAACCTCCCCAATCACAAGTATTATCAGCAGAAGTAAAAAAAAAATCACATTTTACAGATCTCAAACTTGTCTTCAATATTTAGTTCATCATCTTCAAAAAAATAGCTCCCCTGCTAAACTCATTAGCTATCTGATCTATCCAAGCAGCAAGAAGATGGCCAGGCCATGGCAATCCTCTTCCCATTTTCCCTAGCCATTCAGGGCTCAACAGCAGGGTGAGGCTCAGGTTGGGGGTGGGGTGGGGGGAGCACAAGGGCTACTTTCCCCCAGTACAACATGGCATCTGAAGCTTGATGGGAGAGCAGAACTGGTGAGACTTGGGGGAAGGGTCCAGGGCCTGTATTCAGTCAGAATCGCTGCTGGAAGAGGAGGAGAAAGAGGAGGAGGAATGCTTGCCGTGCTTTTGGTGCTTGTGCATCTTTTTATGAGCTTTCTTCATTTTCTTCTGCATCTTCTTGTCCGCTATCACTGCTGGTCTGACCATGCCAGGAGCCAAGAGATTCACAGGAGGGATTCCAGGGGCAGGCGGTGGGTATGGAGGAAGGTGGGGACCCGAGGATTGGCATCCTGGATACCCTGGCTGTGGCACAGGATGAGGGGCCCCACCTGGGGGGAAAGCTGGATTGCCCTGGGGAACTCCTGGGGGAGGAGGACAGGGGCCTGGGGGAAAGGGTGGATTGATAGGTGGTGGGTGGGCAGGATTGGAACCTCCAGGGCACCCAGTGTTGGGGGATATGGATTTGGCCCTGGCCGTCTGGCAATGGGGTTCCACATGTTTAGGTGTGTCCTCCAGCCTTTCCACGGCTGCCTGGGCTTGATGCGTTCTCCCAGATCCTGACGTTTTTAATGGCTGGGCCTTTCTGCTTGAAGAGGGCCGTTTCATCCTTGCTGCTCCAGGAGGAACAGTGGCAGCTTCTGAGGAAGTGGGGACTGGAGAGGTCAGGACTTGTGGCTCCAGACTCCAGTTGGTCACATTTGGTGTGGCCAACTGCTCTGCAGGTTGGGGAGGTGCTCTGAGCAGGTCTGTGTGTGGCAGCAGTTTCCCAGGCGACCTGCTTCATCAGGCTGCAGCATGGGAGCTGCCATGGGGAGAGTTGGTGGGAACTGGGGTCCTGAGGTAGGGGTGGGAAGAGAGGAGCAATTCTAGAAGTGCACCAGCTTCTCAGTTGAAGAGTTTGGCACCGCCCCATCCCTGGAGCTAGAAACCTTGGATTCAAGCTGGACTTCTGTCTTCACTTGGGCTGCCGTAACACAATACCGTAGACTGGGGGGCTCCAACAACAGAAATCTCTTTTCTCATAGTTCTGGAAGCTAGAAGGCCCATATCAAGGTCTGTTGCTGGTTCCTGCCTTGCAGACAGCTGCCTTCTTGCTGTGTCCTCAGATGGTAAAGAGAGACATCTAAGCCACTAGACAGTGGGCCCCATCTGCTGCCCTGGTTCCTGGTCCTTTCTTCCTCTCCTTTTAATCCTGTCAGGCCATTTAACCTTAATGACCTCATTTAACTTTAATTACCTCCTAAAGAACCAGTCACATGGTGGATTAGGGCTGCAATATGTGTATTTTTCTCACTTTGAGAGGCTGAGGCGGGAGCATCGCTTGCACCCAGGAGTTGAAGACCAGCCAGGGCAACATAGTGAGACACCATCTCTGTAAAAAAAAATAAAATAAAATAAAAAATAAAATATATACATATGTGAATTTTGAAGGGATGTAGCTCCTTTCCACTTTTCCCCCATATCCTGGTCCTGTTAAGCTTAACATCACTGGGTCTGTTCTGACTGTTTCTTCTTCATTCCCCTGCTTCTGCCCTAGTTAAAGTCCTTATCATCTTGCCCCTGGGCAGCAGCCTCCTCAGGTGGTTTTCCTGACACCAGTCTCTCATTTCTCCAATCCAGCCATGCCAGTCTTGCTAGAATTCTTGTCCTAAAAAAAGGCCACCCTGTGATACTTTGTTTCACCAGAGCCCTCAGTGACTCCCCTCTGGTGTAGGACAGGGTGGAGGCTCTTTAGCACGGTCTACAAGGCTCTCTGTGACCAGCCGGTCACACATGTTGGTATCCCCACTCTGGAACACCTGTCTGTGCAAGATGCTCCCTCTGTTTAGAATGCCTTTCTCCCCCATCAGAATTCTTGCCAGCCTTCCTTCCTTCCTTCCTTTTTTTGGGGAAATTTTTTGCCCTTATCTTAGCACTCTCAGAACAGGAAGTTTTTTTCCCTTCTGCCTTCTGCTGCTCTTGAGGTCGTTCCCGCCACTGGATTGTAAGCTTCCTGAGGGCATTTTGGATATGAATCGGGACATCCAGATAGGAATATGTGTTGAGATGGGGGTGTGCCACAGAGATGTGCTGGTGTATGGGGGTCTGTGCTGCTGGTTATTTTGGTGTCACTAGGATTTTCTACTTGGTGGTTCTGTATTATAATTGTTTCTTCTATCTGGGGGAGGCACAAAGTCAAACTCTTGACAGAGCCAGGCTTGAAGATGTTTTGTGGTTCACCAGGTGTTCATCAAGCCTTTGGGAGACCTTTGCCAGGCGCAGAGCCTGTGAGCCTTGAGTTGTTGGTTTCACCCTCCACTATACCTGGCGCCTGGGAAGGCCCTGGCCAAATTGCTCTGCAGGGTCTGGTTTGACCCAGATGCTCCATGACCCAGTGCCAACTTTTCCCCTGTTAACCTTGGTCACTGATTTTTCTCTTTTGGTGGGGGTCTCTGGGATCTAGGTGTTTGAGCCCAGATGAGTCATGGCTGGACGACCCCTCCGCATAGGAGATCAGCTGGTTCTGGAAGAAGATTATGATGAGACCTACATTCCTAGTGAGCAAGGTAACAAGTCTGTGAAGAGGCCTGTGGTGTATTGTGTTTGTTTTTTGAGGACAGGGATTGTCTGGTTTATTTTTATTCTTTCAGTGCAAAGTATGGTACATGTACAGAGTTGCTTAGTATATTCGGGTTAGATCAAATGTGAGCCTACCTTGGCCTCTTGCCTGTTTTTTTTTAAGTTTCTTTCTGTTGCCCAGGCTGGAGTGCAGTGGCGTGATCTCAGCTCACTGCAACCTCTGCCTCCCAGGTTCAAGCGATTCTCCCACCTCAGCCTCCCGAGAAGCTGGGATTACAGGCGTGCACCACCACACCTGGCTAATTTTTGTACTTTTAGTAGAGACAGGTTTCACCATGTTGGACAAGCTGGTCTCGAACTCCCGACCTCAAGCGATTTGCCTGCCTCCGGCTCCCAAAGTGCTGGGATTACAGGCGTGAGCCACCTTGCCTGGCTACTTGCCTATTTTTGTAAATACACCTTCATTGGAAAACAGCCATAATGGTTTATGTATTGTGTGTGGCTGCTTTTATGCTACAGCTGCAGAGATATGTGGCTGTAATAGAGGTATATGACCCACAAAGGGTAAGATAGTTACTCTCCGGTTGTTTACAGAAAAAGTTTGCTGTCTTTGGGTTACAGCAGTGATTAGATTTAAATGGAAACATAGTAGGGGGTATCAAAATACAGTGTGTTCTGAGACCAGGGGAAACCCAATTTCCTAAGCACGAACTTAGATCAGTGTTTTTTTAAACAACAATAACATTATTAATAACAATAACAACATAACTTATTATGTGCCGGCGTCTGTTTTAAGCACTTTGCATGTATTACCTTATTACCTTTTCCTTTGTTTTTTTTTTTTTTTTTTTTTTTGAGATAGAGTCTCACTCTGTCACCCAGGCTGGAATGCAGTGGTATGATCTTGGCTCACTGCAACCTCTCTCTCCCGGGTTCAAGCGAATCTCATGCCTCAGCCTCCTGAGTAGCTAGAACTACAGGTGCCCACGACCACACCTGGGGAACTAATTTTTGTATTTTTAGTAGAGAAGGGGTTTTGCAGTGTTGGCCAGGCTGGTCTCAAACTGACCTCAAGTGATCTTCCCACCTCCACTTCCCAGAGTGCTGGGATTACAGGCAGGAGACACCATGCCTGGCCCATGTATTACCTTTTCAACCCTCACTGCAACTCCATAAGTTAGGTACTATTATTATCCCCATTTTACAGATGAGGAAATCAAGGCACAGAAAGATTAACTTCCTGTGGATATACAGTTCTATTCTAAGTGGTGTTGCTAGAATCCACCTCCAGGTATTCAAATTCTAGGGCCTGCACTTTGTTCTTTGTTTTTTTTTGTTAGTTTGTTTTTTTTCAGATGGAATTTCACTCTGTCGCCCAGGCTGGAGGGCAGTGGCGGGATCTCTGCTCACTGCAACCTCCGCCTCCCAGGTTCAAGTGAATCTCCTGCCTTAGCCTCCCTAGTAGCTGGGACTACAGATGCGTGCCACTATGCCTGGGTAATTTTTTTGTATTTTTAACAGAGACGGGGTTTTGCCATGTTGGCGAGGCTGGTCTCAAACTGACAAGTGATCTCCCCGTCTTGGCCTCCCAGGGGATTGGGATTACAGGCATGAGCCACTTGTGCCTGGCCATAGGGCCTGCACTTTGAAGCACTATGCAATTATTTGGAGTGAAAGTTTCTTTGAAATTCTGACGAGTTATGATCTAGGCATACAAAGTTTGCTTATAATTCAGGTGGTTCATGGACTTGAGAGCAGGGTTCACAATTCTTGCATCTCTAGGAATACATGGATCTCATGTTAAATGCTGGACTTTGCTTATAGCATAGGGTGTTTTTTTTTTTTTGTTTTCCATATTTTTGTTTTTAGAGACAGTCTTACTCTGTCACCCAGGCTAGTATGCAGTGGCTCCATCATAGCTCACTGCAGCCTTGAACTCGTGGGCTCAGGTGATCCTCCCATGTAGCTAGAACTACAGGTGCATGCCATGTGTCTGGCTGATTAAAATAAATTTTTTTGTAGGGATAGGCTCTCACTGTGTTGCCCAGGCTAGTCTTGAACTCCTGGGTTCAAGTGATCCTCCTGTCTGGGCTTTCCAAAGTGCAGGGATTACAGACATAAGCCACTACGACTGGCCTCTTTCTTTCTTTCCTACTTTCTCTTTAGAGACGGAGTCTTGCTTTGTCGCCCAGGCTGGACTGCAATAGCATTAGCTGGGCTCACTGTAACCTCCAGGTTCAAGTGATTCTTCTGTCTCAGACTCCCGAGTAGCTGGGACTACAGGTGCACACCACCACACCCAGCTAATTTTTGTATTTTTAGCAGAGACAGGGTTTCACCATATTGGTCAGGCTGGTCTTGAACTCTTGACTTCAGGTGATCTACCTGCCTCGGCCTCCCAAAGTGCTGGGATTACAGGTGTGAGTCACTGCACCTAGCCATGAATGGCCTATTTCTTAAATTTGTATACATTTGGTTGCTGTTGTAAATGGAGTCAAAGGTTTTTCTAAGGATGTTTATAAAAACTTTCTTCGGCCCAGTCCAGGTGTAGGCATTCTAACCTCAAGCCACCATTTTCTCTTCCTGGGCTATCTCAGTAGCTTCCTAATTAGCCTTACTGTTTATAAAGCAGATCATGTCAGGGCTGTGCTTTTAGTACCCCCCCATCCCCAGTATACTCAACATAACACCCTTGATGGGATTGCAGGGCTCTGTGACCTGGCTCTCTCTACCAGTCACATTGGCCTTTTTTTGTTGTTTGTTGTTTTTTTTTTTTTGAGACCGAGTTTCACTCTGTCACTCAGACTGAAGTGCAGTAGTGTGAACTTGGCTTACTGAAGCCTTGACCCCTTGGGCTCAAGTGATTCTCCCACCTCAGCCTCCCAAGTAGCTGGGACTACAAGTGCATACCATCAGGCCTGGCTAATTTTTGTATTTTGTTGGTAGAGATGGGGTCTTGCCGTGTTGCCCGGGCTGGTCTTGAACTCCTGGGCTCAAGCAATCCACCAACCTCAGTCTCCCAATGTGCTGGGATTACAGGTGTGCATCACCATACCTGGCTATACTGGCTTTCTGACAGTCCCCAGAGCTACTGGTTGTCACAGGTCCTTTGCACCTGTGCTTCTTCTGCCTGAATGCTCTTTCTCCAGTGCTCTGCATGGCTGGCTCCTTTCACTTATGCAGGTTTCAGTTAACTGTCAACATTGCTGAGAGGCATTCCTTGGCCATAATTTTTATTATTGTTATTATTATTTTGAGATGGAGTTTCACTCTTGTTGCCCAGGCTGGAGTGCAATAGCTCGATTCCTTGACCATCATTTCTAAAGGAATGCTCTTCCACCCTGATGTTCTCTAGCTCCTACCTCATTTACTTCCTTCTTGCATTTATCAGAAGCTTTAATTTTTTGTATATTTATCTGTTTACTTCATTGCTGGCTGTCTCTTTTACTAGAATGTAAGCTCCATAATGGCAGTGACTAGTTTTTTTCTTATTCATGGCTCATAGTGACTGGTACATAGGAGGCACTCAAAAATATTTGTGAAAAATGAATAAATTAGTCTCTGGCCAATCAAGTTCCAGGCAGTCCTTTGAAAAAATATTTTTTCTTTCCTAGTTCCCAGGTATGTCAACCTCCAAATTTTCCACTGAGATGGCTCATTGGTGATGCCCTTCTGGCCTGGGCTATTACCAGCTTAAGCATTGATGTCATTTGAATATTTATTTAATCATTTCTGGGGGTTCTGGTGACATGTTCAAACGGTTATCTCATTTATCTTTTTTCCTGTGCATGAGATAGCTCTTTTTTTTTTGGACAGGATTTCACTCTTGTCGCCCAGGCTGGAGTGCAATAGTGGGATCTCAGCTCACTGCAACCACTGCCTCCTGTCTCAAGCGATTCTCCTGCCTCAGCTTCCTAAGTAGCTGGGACTATAGGCACATGCCACCATGCCTGGCTACTTCTTGTATTTTTTATATAGACGAGGTTTCTCCATGTTGCCCAAGCTGGTCTCAAAGTCCTGAGCTCAAGTGATCTGCCCACCTTGGCCTCCCAAAGTGCTGGGATTACAGGCATGAACCTGGCTGAGATAGCTCTTAAGTCAGTACATATATCTCCATTGTCCTTCAGTTTTGTGGCAAAAGAGCTTTTTGAAATTCTTGATTTCCAGAGTACAACAAAATTTTTGTTTGTTTGTTTGTTTGTTTGAGATGAAGTCTTGCTTTGTCCCCCAGGCTGGAGTATAGCCTTGACCTTCTCAGGCTCATTGCTGGCTGTCTCTTCTACTAGAATGTAAGCTCCCACCTCAGCTTCCTGGGTAGCTGCATCTATAGGCACATGCCACCATGCCCAGCTAATTTTCATATTTTTTGTAGAGATGGGTTCTCACCATGTTGCCCAGGCTGGTCTTGATCTCCTGGACTCAGGCAATCCTCCCACCTCGGCTTCCCAAAGTGCTGGGATTACAGGCATGTGCCACTGCACCCAGCCAGAACAAAAGTATTAGGGTCCATAATATATTGTAAAATTGAAAAAGAGGCAACTCCCTTAATGGAAGGGAGGGTTCAGTGAGTGGGGGTTCAGCCTGCTTGAGTATCATCCACTTTCTCAGCTCAGATAGTTCCCTGCCCCTAGGCAGAATCAATCACTGCCTTCTCTCTGCTCCCATAGCATACAGGACATGTCTTCATTACAGCACGTGTCACCTGGGTTGTACTCTAATTGTGTCTTTGTAACGTCCTCAAGGAGCTTAGTCACTTGTAGTTGTTCAGTACATGCTTGTTGATTGAATGATGAGTGCTTTTGCACCAAGCTTTTGCAAATCTTGGGAGAGCTTACTACCTTCTGGTAAGGCTGTGCTCATCCTGGATGGTTCTGCCTATGGTTTGGGGGTTCTTCCCTCTGAGGCCCCTGCTGGAATGAAGTCTTGGTTTTATTTTATTTTTTGCCTGTTTTGTTTTTTTTTTTTTTGAGACAAAGTCTTGCTCTCATTGCCCAGGCTGGAGTGCAGTGGCGTGATCTCGGCTCACTGCAACCTCTTCCTCCCAGGTTCAAGCAATTCTCCTGCCTCAGCCTCCCGAGTAGCTGGGATTACAGATGCGCGCCACCATGCTGGGCTAATTTTTGTATTTTTAGTAGAGATGGGGTTTCACCATGTTGGCCAGGCTGGTTTCGAACTCCTGACCTCATGATCTACCTGCCTTGGCCTCCCAAAGTGCTGAGATTACAGGCATGAGCCATGGCACCTGGCCTATTTTTTGCGTTTTTAATGCTTGGCTTCAGATTATATCATTGTGTGGAGATAGCATGCTTGGATTCAAGTGTACTATTTGTAAATTGTAAGGAAACAATTATATATGTTTATTGTTTATAATTTAAAGAATACGATTTTCTCATTGATGGAGAGAAAAGACAAAGTAGAAAAAAGATTGTGAGTTTTTTTCTTCTTTTCATCTCTCTTACTTTCCCACCTCTGCCTCTCCTTGCAGAAATTCTTGAATTTGCCCGGGAGATTGGTATTGATCCCATCAAGGAACCAGAACTGATGTGGCTGGCGCGGGAGGGCATCGTGGCCCCACTGCCTGGAGAGTGGAAACCATGGTAAGTCAGCAGGGGGTGCGGCCACTGACTTGGCCTAGCAGAGGCAGAGGGAAGCTAATACTGGAGATCGGTTTGAACTGGCCAGCTTTTCCAAGCCTATCCTGTACAGTCAGGGACAGTACTGTGCCACCCCTCTGCTATGCTGCCTGCTATTTCAGGCTTCAGTGTAGGCTGACTGAACGGTCCCTGGTCCCTAGGATGGGGTTCAATGCTTATATCCAAGGCCACAGGGGCTACTGCCCTGGGTCTGGTTCTCTAGCACAAGCATCTGTTTAGGATGTGCTGAGGGGTTGTTGTTACTCCTTGCAGACTGATATTGTAAGTGACAACTTTACCTCCTTAGCACGTCTAAGTTGGATGCTGGTCTTGCCGGGCACGGTGGCCCACGCCTGTAATCCCAGTGCTTTGGGAGGCCGAGGTGGGTGGATTGCTTGAGGTCAGGAATTCGAGACCAGCCTGGCCAAGATGGTGAAACCGTGTCTCTACTAAAAATACAAAAAATTAGCTGGGTGTGGTAGTGCACACCTGTAGTCCTAGCTACTCAGGAGGCTGAGGCAGGAGAATAACTTGAACCTGGGAGGCGGAGGTTGCAGTGAGCTGAGATTGCGGCACAGCACTCCAGCATGGGTGACAGAGCGAGACTCCATCTCAAAAAACAAAACCAAAGTAAATAAATAAAACTACTACTTAAAAAGATAAAATAAAATAAAATGGATGTTGATGTTAAAGAGGTTTGCAGTGAGGCCATGCAGACCAGCAAAGGGTTTCTGTGTCCCTTGGGAACACTTGGCTCTGCCATATCTGAATTGATGTAACCTATTCATGAATAGGTTCACATTCATGGATTCATTGATATTTTCAATTTTGGCTAGAGCTCTTTCGGTTGGAAGGAGCAGTGATTCACTCAGTGATTCACTCAGTGGTTGTCTCAGGGAAACAGAGGTTTATGGAGAGGAAAGACAGAGTGGCCAAGGTTGGGGAGCTAGAAGGAGCCATGTCACTGCCTCTGTCTCCCTCCTTCTCCTGAGGACTGCAGTGCTCCCTGCTCGTGGTGACACTGTTCTCCATGTTCTCCATGTCTGCTCTGTCCTCCTGTCTTGCATTGCTCTTCCTAATCACATGCATAGAGCTCTCTCCAGCTTGTCTCCCTAAAGTGAGTGCCATAAATTTACTTCCTACCTTAGATTGGTATTTCCCTATGCTTATCCCAAACTGGTCCTCAGGTATCTTAGGGGTCCCCTCTTCTGCTGGTTTTGTGCAATTTTGTAGACAAGGCGTAATCATCCTGTTCTTGTTCATACCATTCACTGTGTTGGCCATAGCTCAAAGTGATTACAGTTGTCGCCTTACTGTTAGCTGAAGAATCACAGTCCTTCTAGCTTTTCCTCATGTGGCAGCCTTCTTGTTTCTTGATCTTTTTTTTTTTTGAGATGGAGTTTTGCTCTTGTTGCCCAGACTGGAGTGCAATGGCACGATCTCGGCTCACTGCAACCTCCACCTCCTGGAGGTGGAGCGATTCTCCTGCGTCAGCCTCCCGAGTAGCTGGGATTACAGGCATGCACCACCACACCTGGCTAATTTTGTATTTTTAGTAGAGACGGGGTTTCGCCATGTTGGCCAGGCTGGCCTCAAACTCCTGACCTCAGGTTGTCCACCTGCCTCGGCCTCCCAAAGTTCTGGGATTACAGGCGTGAGAGCCCGGCCTGTTCTCTTGATCTTTTTAGCCGCCTTTCCTTTAACCTTCTCCCACCTCTATTGAAGTAAATTTGTCAGGACTTTACACAATGTTTGAGGTGCTGAGGGCTTCTGGTCATGTTTGTAGGATGAATTTATAGGAGTGGATTCTGTTTCCAGTACCTAGCTTGATGGATGGAAGGAAACTGTCATTGGTTATGGGCCAGCTGCATACCAGCTTTTATGCCAGCTGCCTTTATATACCTGTTAGTGGTGGCTAACACCCTTTTTTATCCTGTGAGGAGAGTGTGAATTATTTTTCACTTTTTTTTTTTTTTGAGATGGAGTATTGCTCTGTCGCCCAGACTGGAGTGCAATGGCGCAATCTTGGCTCACTGCAACCTCGGCTCACTGCAGCCTCTGCCTCAGCCTCCTGAGTAGCTGGGATTACGTGCGTGTGCCACCACGCCGGGCTAATTTTTGTATTTTTAGTAGGGACGGGGTTTCACCATGTTGATCAGGCTGGTCTTGAACTCCTGATCTCATGATCTGCCCGCCTTGTCCTCCCAAAGTGCTGGGATTACAGGCGTGAGCCACCACGCCCGGCCTATTTTTCACTTTTTAAAATAAGTTGGCCAGGCATGGTGGCTCACACCTGTAATCCCAGCACTTTGGGAGGCCGAGTTTGAAGGATTGCTTGAGCTCAGGAGTTTGAGATCAGTCTGGGCAATGTGGCAAAACTCTGTCTCTGTAGAAAATTCAAAAATTAGCTGGGGGTGATGACATGCACCTTTAGTCCCAGCTACTTCCGAAGTTGAGTTAGGAGGATCGCTTTAGCCTGGGAGGTTGAGGCTGCAGTGAGCCGAGACTGCATCACTGCTCTTCAGCCTGCGGGACAGAGAGAACCTGTCTCAAAAACAAATAAAATGAGTCATTAAAATGTAGGTATATATACATTTTACCCTTCTTCTTCTTTACCCACCTTTAACCTTCTTCTTTTCCTAAGGGTAATTACTATTAATTGGTAAATTCTCTCTAGACTCTTTTAATACACATGTATGCACCCCCTCCCCAACAATGGTTTGGTTTTAAACATACGCACTTTATTATATACACTGTTCTTCTTTGTCTGTTTGTGTAGGCCTACTCATTCTTGTATCAGCTGCATACTTTCCTGTGTAGAGATGTAGCACAATTTTCAAAAATCTTGATTTATTTGACTAGTCTTATATTGAAGGACATTTAGATATTTTCCTAATTGGCCATGAAGTGAGGGCTGTTTCTGGATCCTCTGCTCTCTTCCAGTGAGCTCTTTGTCTGTCTTCACACCAGTACTGTTCTGTCTTGATTACTGTAGTTTTATAATAAATCTTGAAATCATTTAAAGGTAAATCCTCCAAATTTGTTCTCCATTTTCAAAGTCATATTCTACGTCTTTTGTATTTCCATATGAATTTTAGAATAGCTTGTCAGTTTCCAAGGCTGGGCACGGTGGCTCATGCCTGGAATCCCAGCACTTTGGGAGGTCGAGGTGGGTGGATCACTTGAGGTTGGGAGTTCGAGACCAGCCTGACCAACGTGGAGAAACCCTATCTCCACTAAAAATGCAAAATTAGCCAGGCGTGGTGGCACATGCCTGTAATCCCAGCTACTCGGGAGGCTGAGGCAGGAGAATTGCTTGAACACGGGAGGTGGAGGTTGCAGTGAGCCGAGATCGTGCCATTGCACTCCAGCCTGGGCAGCAAGAGCGAAACTCCATCTCAAAAAAAAAAAAGAATAGCTTGTCAGTTTCCTATTAGGATTTTTACTGTGCTTGAGTTGACTCTGTAAATCAATTTGGGGAAAATTGACATCTTAAACAATACTTTCAACGCATGAACATGGTCTGTTTTCATTTGCAGTATTTAGGTTTTTTTAAATGTCTCTAGGACATATTTACCCTGTAGAAAAATGTAATCTGCAAATAAGGACAATTTTTTATTCCATTTTCAGTACTGAAGTTGGTTTGTTGTTGTTGTTGTTGTTTTTGAGATAGAGTCTTGCTCTGTCGCCCAGGCTGGAGTACAGTGGTATGATCATGACTCACGGCACCCTCTACCTCCTGGGTTCAAGCGATCCTCCCACCTCAGCTTCCCGAGTAGCTGGGACTACAGGTGTATGTCACCATGCCTGGCTAATTTTTGTATTTTTTTTGTAGAGATGGGGTTATGCCATGTTGCTCAGGGTGGTCTTGAACTCCTAAGCTCAAGCAATTTGCCTGCCTTGGTCTCCTAGAGTGTTGGGATTACAGGCATGAGCCACAGCGCCCAGCCTAGAAATATTATCAATTAAAAAATTGTCAATTAAAAAAAATAGTCAATCCAAGGGCAAAAAATAACAACGGATCATTTTAAATTGCATTTCCCAAGTTGTTTGTAGAGTTGAATTGGCCATCTGTTGATCTTTTGTGATTTACCTGTTTATATCTCTTGCCTTTTTGTCTAGTAGACTGCTTATCTTTTATTTTTGTTAAGGTGGCAGAACTCTTTGATTATTCTGGGTATTCTGGGTAATAGTAGTGGTATCTTACCACTATTTCCACTATTTTATCCCAGTCACATGTCTTTTAATTTGGTTTATACTTTCTTTTGTCATACTGAAGTCAATAAATTTGTATTTTTCTTAATTGTGGTAAAATATATATAACATGAAATTTACCATTTTAAGCGTTTTTGAGTGGACAATTCAGCAGCATTAAGTACATTCACAATGTTGCATGGCTATCACTATCATCCATCTCCAGAATGTTTTCATCCCCAAACTGAAACTCTATAGCCATTAAATATTAATTCCCCATTTTCCCCTCTCCTTAATCTCTGGCAGTCACCATTCAGCTTTCTGGCTCAATGAATTTGCCTATTCTAGGTACTTCATATAAGTGGAATTATGCAATATTTGTCCTTTTGTGTCTGACTTCTTTCACTTAGCATAATATCCTCAAGGTGCATCTATGTTGTAGCATGCGTGAGAATTCTTTCTTAAGGCTGAATAATATTCCATTGCATGTATATACAACATTCTGTTTATCAATTTTTTTTTTTTTTGAGACAGAGTCTTGGTCTGTCACCCAGGCTGGAGTGCAGTGGTGCAATCTTGGCGCACTGCAACCTCTGCTTCCTGGGTTCAAGTGATTTTACTGCCTGTACCTCCCGAGTAGCTGGGATTACAGGCACGTGCCACCATGCCCGGGTAATTTTTGTATTTTTAGTAGAGACGAGGTTTCACCATGTTGGCCAGGCTGGTCTCGAACTCCCGACCTCTGCCTCCCAAAGTATTGGGATTACAGGCGTGAGCCACTGTGCCCAGCCCTGTTTATCAATTTATCTGTCAATGGACATTTGGTCTTCTTTCTGTCTTTTGGCTATTGTGAATAATGCTGCTGTGATTACTGGTATACAAATAGCTGTTTGAATCCCTGCTTTCAATTCATTTGGGTATATGCCCAGAAATGGAATTGCTGGGTCACATGGTAATTCTATTTTAAATTAAATTAATTTTTTTTTAGAGATAGGGTATTGCTCTGTTACCCAGGCTGTGCAGTGGTGTAATCATAGCTCACTGCAGCCTTGAACAGCTGGGCTCAAGGGATCCTCCTGCCTCAGCTTCCTAAGTAGCTGGGACTACAGGTGTGCACCATGGTGCCCAGCTATTTTAAAATTACTTACTCCATTGTGAAATCTATTTTATATTTAAGTTAAATTTTATCTTATATTAAATTTGATTTAATTTTTTTGAGGAACCCCCATGCTATTTACCAAAGTGGCAGCACCATTTTACATTCCTACCAGCAGTGTACAAGGGTTCCTCTGTCTACCAGGCTCAAGGTCAATGACACAATCTCGGCTCACTGCAACCTTCACCTCCTGGGTTCAAGTGATTCTCCTGCCTTAGCCTCCTGAGTAGCTGGGATTACAGGCACGCACCACCATGCCCGGCTAATTTTTGTATTTTTAGTAGAGACGGGGTTTCACCATGTTGGTCAGGCTGGTCTCAAACTCCTGACCTCGTGATCTGCCTGCCTTGGCCTCGCAAAGTGCTGGGATTACAGGCATGAGCCACCATGCCCGGCCAATTTTTGTATTTTTTAGTAGAGATGGGATTTCACCATGTTGATCAGGCTGGTCTTGAACTCTGACCTCGTGATCTGCCCGCCTTGGCCTCCCAAAGTTTACAGGCGTGAGCCACCATGCCCAGCCAATTTTTGCACTTTTTACTGGAGATGGGATTTCACCATGTTGATCAGGCTGGTCTTGAACTCCGGACGTCAGGTGATCCACCTGCCTTGGCCTCCCAAAGTGCTGGGATTATAGGTGTGAGCCACCGCACCCAGCCTTTTTTTTTTTTTTTTTTTTTTGAAACAGGGTCTTGCCCTGTCACCCAGGCTGGAGTGCAGTGGTGTGATCATAGCCCACTGTAGCCTTGAACTCCTGGGCTCAAACAATCCTCCCACCTCAAGTCTCCTGAGTAACTGGGACTACAGACATGTGTCACTGTGCCTGGCTAATTTTTTTTATTTCTTGTAGAGACAGAGTCTCACTGTGTTGCCCAGGCTTATTTTTTGGATTTTTGATAATAGCCGTGCTTATGGTGTGAAGTAGCATTTCATAATAGTTTTGATTTGCACTTTCCCAGTGTTTAGTGAGGTGGGACATCTTTTCATGTGCTTATGGGTCATTTGCATATCTTCTATCACTGTCCTTTTTTACCCCGATATTTTTTTATTTCTGCTCATTTTCTCATTTATCTATTTTTCATTTTCTCTTTTGTTTGAATTGAGATTCAGCTTGTCAGATTTCATAAGGAGCTTGATTGAAATTGTATTGGATTTATATATTAATTTTGGGATTATTGGCATCTTTACAGACTTGAGTCTTTCTATTCTGGCATACTGAATGCCTCTCCAGTGGGTTTTTTTCTTTTTCTTTTTTTTTCTGACTTTTCAGTAAAACTCTATAAAGATTTTGCACATTTTAGGTTTATGTGTGAATATAAAATATTTTGCATTACTCTTTTCCTGTTAGCTGTCCTAATAGATTGTTGTTAATGGTGGATGAGATGAGTGGTTTATTTTGGACTTGTCCATGTTGAAAAACAGATTCTTGAAATATACCTCCTACATTATTTTCTTCTACCGTCATCCACACTAGCTTGGATTATTACTTCTTTTTTTTGTTTGTTTTTTTGAGACGGAGTTTCACTCTTATTGCCCAGGCTGGAGTGCAATGGCACAATCTTGGCTCACTGCAACCTCCGACTCCCAGGTTCAAGCGATTCTCCTGCCTCAGCCTCCCGATTAGCTGGGATTACAGGCATGCACCACCACCCCGGCTAATTTTATATTTTTAGTAGAGACAGGGTTTCTCCATGTTGGTCAGGCTGGTCTTGAACTCCCGACCTCAGGTGATCCGCCTGCCTCGGCCTCCCAAAGTGCTGGGATTACAGGTGAGCCACTGCTCCCGGCAGGATTATTACTTCTTATGAGTTTAGAGTCTTCTGTAAAACCAGAGCTCTCACAATGCATTATTCTTCCTTAGACTGTTTATTAAAATATTAAGATTTATCCTAGCACTTATGTTCAACATACCATAGTTTTTATACTTCTCCATCTAAATAAAACCAAGTTTGTTCCTACACTAGTCCAGCCTGCATTCTCAAGAACTCCGGTGATTATACATCACCATCTAGAGATTAGGTATCCCAATCCTTTCTTCCTATATCTAAGCTAACTCCTTCTTAGCCAAATGGTACCCTTTGATTTTGTGTTAATCCTTTCCTTCCCTCCACTCTTAACCCCTCTCATTCCATCTTCTCCCTCCCTTTTCCAAGCCACTGTCTTCCTCGTCTTTCACCTCCTCTCCCTTTTTCTTTTTTTCCCCTCTTTTCTTTTTTCTTCTTTTGTATCTGAGCAGGGACTAACTTCTGAACTCTGCCCATCCCCAGCCAGGACATCACAGGTGACATTTACTATTTCAACTTCGCCAACGGGCAGTCTATGTGGGACCATCCATGTGACGAACACTATCGGAACTTGGTGATCCAAGAGCGGGCAAAGCTGTCAACTTCTGGGGCCATTAAGAAGAAGAAAAAAAAAAAGGAAAAGAAAGACAAGAAGGACAGAGACCCCCCCAAAAGTTCACTGGTGAGTCAGTGGATGCCTCCTCCCAGAGAGGCCAGGGCTGAAATCTGGAGGGATGTTGGGAACCTCTAGGTGTCTGCAGCTGGGAGGTTGAAGACAACAGTCAGAATATGGTAAATTCTTGATAGTATATCATCTAAAATTTGCCTGTCTTCTGGTTGATTTTTCTTTCAGCTTCTGGAATTCTGGAAGTTGTTGCCATGTCTACACATTTCCTTTCTCCCCACTTGGGAAGTGCATGTTACCTAATAGGATTGATGAGAGAGAGTGCTCTTCTGAGAATGGTTTTTTGCAGTAGTAGTAGCAGTAATGGCATCTGCTGCTCTGGAGAGTGGGGACTGAAAGCAGTTGGCAGAGGCCAGTGAGCTGAGTGAAGTGTCCTTTCTCTTTATTCAGAGTCAGGCCTCCCTAGTGTGGGTTCCTTATTTGTCTTAAAGTGGTGTGAATTCCTAGATGTCAGATGTAGCCATAATTTAGTTGTCAAAACACCAGTGAGTTCAAGATTTGAAAGAAAACCCTTGGGCTTTATCTACTCATCTAGATTGTTGCCAGTGTCCTCAGTGAGTGGTGGGTAACTGAAGTTTAATTGCAATGTGATTTCCTTGTTGTTTTTTTTGAGACGGAGTCTCACTCTGTCACCCAGGCTGGAGTACAGTGGTGTGATCTCAGCTCACTGCAACCACTGCCTTTCAGGCTCAAGCAATTCTCCTGCCTCAGCCTCCTGAGTAGTTGGGATTACAGGCATCCGCCACCACACCTGGCTAATTTTTGTATTTTTAGTAGAGTTGGGGTTTCACCATGTTGGCCAGGCTGGTCTCAAACTCCTGACCTCAAGTGATCCACCCACCTCAGCCTCCCAAAGTGCTGGGATTACTGGTGTGAGCTACCATGCCCAGCCTGATTTCCTTGGTTATAAGTAGCTTTTGTATTTGAGTTCAAAGTGTTCATATTGTTTTATTTGTCCATTTAGTACATCTGAACCTAGGAGGTGGAGTTATTGCCCACATGATGTAGGTGGAGCAACTAAGACCTGGAGCCATACCAAAGTGAGGCCCAGGCTCTCCCAGAACGCTGTGGTGGTCCCTTTCCCCAGGCCTGGGGCAGGTGGGGCATGCTGAAGAGAGGGAGGGACATAGGAACTCAGCTCAGCCAGTGGGGAGCACTGGGAACATCGTTTCAACCCTCTTCAGTTGTCCAGTTGTTTTGCTCTTTTGTTTATAGTTTTTGTTTCCCTCCAGAGCCTTGTGCTTCCTCTTATCCAAGCTCCACAGATACATCTTTTTTCCCTCCCCTCCCTGACATATTACTTATGGTTCTGAGAAACATGGTAACAAGCCCATTCCTCCAGATGGAGAAAAGAGGGCAGATAATTTCCAGCTAGGCTGGATTTTCCATTGTCATGTGTTTGAATGGCAAAAGGTGGCCACAGGGCTTTTCATGGACCCAGGATTATTTGAAGTGGTAGTCAGGCATCTGGGCAGGCTGTGGCTTGATGAAAGGCATGAGACGGAATGAAGTGAGGGTTCTGGGGTGGAGAGCTGGATAAAGGACCGAGATGTAGATGTGTGATTGGATTCTTAGAGCCCTCTGTTAAAAAGAGTTCCCTCCGTGGTTTCAGGAAATGAAGAAAATGGGACAGCCCTGGGCTGTCAGTCTGGTTCTTAGGGCTCAGGACAGGTGCCTCAAACTTGAGTTTGTCCAGGGGACAGCTCTGAGCCAGGCGGGCAGCCTGGACGCAAGTGGTTTGGACTGTCTGGAGGTGTGCACTCACAGTCAGGTGGGGTTCAGTGTGAATGTTTGTAGAGGAGTGGTTGATTTTTTAGAAGTTTTTCTAGCTCAGAGGGTCTGTGACCATGTGGAGGTCTCTCAAGCAATACCAACTGGTTCCTTTAGTAGATAATGCTAGACTGAGTTTTCAAGTCTCGGGTCATTTGTTATGCTTCTCTTCGCGCCCTGTTAAAAAATTTCCGGGTGTCCTTGATAAGGTTGGTGGACTTTTCTTCTTCTTCTTCTTCTTCTTCTTCTTCTTCTTTTTTTTTTTTTTTTGAGACAGCATCTTGCTTTGTTGCCCAGGCTGGAGTGCAGTGGCACGATCTTGGATCACTGCAACCTCCGCCCCCAGGGTTCAAGCAATTCTCGTCCCTCAGCCTCCCGAGGAGCAGGGACTACAGGCGCCCGCCACCGTGCCCGGCTAATTTTTTGTATTTTTAGTAGACATGGGGTTTCACCATGATGGCCAGGCTGGTCTCAAACTCCTGACCTCAAGTGATCCGCCCGCCGCAGCCTCCTAAAGTGCTGGGATTACAGGTGTGAGCCACCACACACGTCCCAAGGTTGGTGCATTTTATAAAACTAATCAATCACAGAATCTGAGAGCTGGATAGTACCTTAGGGATAATCTGGTTGGCGAGTTTCAGACTGTAGTGACTGATTCTGTGTAATCAATCACAGAATCTGAGAGCTGGATAGTACCTTAGGGATAATCTGGTTGGCGAGTTTCAGACTGTAGTTTCAGAACTGACTGTCTTCAAGTCAGTTCCTCTATAGAGGTCCAGCTTATAAAAAAAGAAATGGAGCTTCTTTGGTTGAACTTGGCAGTGTGGGTCTTTGTGATGCCTCTTCTCTGTCACATGCACAATATAGTACCCCAAGGTACTGAACTTCCCAGGTTCCATGGAGCAAGGTTTGCAAACCATTGATCTAGTCAAACCTCCTCTTTGTAGATAAGGAAACTGGGGCCTAGAAAACAACATATTTTCAGCCCAAGGGAGTTTTTATCTTTTCTTCCCTCTTCAGTTTGTGTTTTACTTTATTTTTTATTTTTTTAATTTTTAAAATTATTATTATTTTTTGCTATTGATTTTTATTTATTTATTTATTTATTTATTATTTATTATACTTTAAGTTTTAGGGTTTAAATAGAGGGCGGGTTTTTGCTGAGGGCTTGCCAAGGGCTGAGGTAGCAAGTGTAAATCAGAAGTGCTTTGTCTTCGTTTTCTCTGCATGTTTATATACCCATCTAGGAAACGCAGCCTGAGGAGGGACTTCTGCCTCCTTCATCCTTTCTCTGCAGCTTGTCCCCTCCTTCAGCACCTGGGCTTGCTGATCTGGACCTAGATCAAGAGATTCAGGCTAGAAGTGAGGGATCCTATAACAAAGGAAAGAGCCCAGGCATGCTGGGTGACACTCCCTGGCATTTCATGGGTGCCCTTCCCAGAAAGCTACAGCCACTCTCCAAAGGCCAACCTTCCCAAATCCACCAGGTCTTTGCTGACATGGAGAAAATCTTAGGCAGGGCCCCAGCCCAATTCAGGAGAGAATTAGGTGATCAGCAGGGTCTGGAGAAACTCCAGAAGGCGACAGAGAAAATCTACCTGGGGTTTTCAGATCCTGAAACAGAAGAGCTGGAAATGAGAAGCAGACAACAGAAACTGGGCACTCCAGCCCCTCAGAACACTGGGCTTCTCCCAAATGTGCAGGATGTGGTAGAAAGCAGGAGCCAGGCCTCTGTCCACTCAAAGCTTTCTGAAGCCATCAAAGGCCTGCCACTGAAAGGGGAGCAGCACAGCCACAGCTTAGCCAAACTGAGCCCCACTGGCCCTGGAGGGGACAAGGGCCAAAGCTGCATTCCCATGTCATCCCCTGAGGAGGAGCCCTCCCTGTCCTCTTGTTCTTCTGGCCACATGTTGCCTGCCAGGAAGAGCAAGTTGTTGTTAGATAGCAGCCCTACTGAAGACCTGAGCAGGCAGGGAGTTCCTGGGGAAGGTGGGAGCATAGGCAGCGGGAGGAGGAGGAGAGAACCTCCTGGACTGTGGATGGAACAGGTCTCCAAGCTTGTCAATAAGGATATCCCAGGAAGCTGCAAGGAAACAGAGACCAGTGACCCTGAGGCTCTAGGGGCCTCAGCTGAAGATCTACCTCAGGGTCTCTTGCTAATACCACCTGAAACCCTGGCATCAGAACCAGCTCAGAATCCCCTTTTAGGGAGGGCCCCCGAGGAGCCTCCTGCCAGTGAGAAGAGACAGGCCCTAGGGTCTGCAGAGCTCCCTTATAAGGATCAGAAGCCTAGCGTGTCTGGGCCTGACTTGGAGAGCAGCAGCAGCAGCAGCAGCAGCAGCAGCAGCAGCAGCAACCTGGCCTCACACCTGGGCTCTCCCGTCCTGGATGAGGTGAACAACTTCCCTTGGAACCTGCAGAGCTCACGGGGATCTGAGGAGGGTGTGGCTCAGTCAGACTCGGGTCTCAGAGATCAACACTTCAGCCCCTTCTTAGTTCCTCACATGTCCCACATGCAGAGCCCTGACGAGGAGCAGTCAGAAAGTGAAGACTACTCTGAGGACCAGAGGTTCTACCAGCACATCCTGCAGATGGTCAAGATCTCCAGGTGGCCGGAGGGCCTGGGGCTGCCTGAGAGCATGCAGGACATGCCGTGCAGACACAGCGCCAGCACAGTCTGTTGCATGGCAGCTGAGTCTTCTAGGATATCTAGTGAGGGTGAGCATGAGGCCATCAGAGTCATGGAGAGGGACTCGAGGTTTCTGTCATGGGAGCCAGAGCTGCTGGAACATCCTCAGGAGGTGGCCCTCGCCCCTGCTTGGCAAGAGGCCTCTCAGCAAGCCCGTTTCCAGCCAAGCAGCAGCACCCTCAGGCAGGGGCTAGTCCAGCAGAGCTCCAGCGGAGGGCTTACTACAGAGCCAGGCAAGATGCAGCATCTCAACCAGGTAGGCTTCTTAGTGAGCATGGCCTAAAGGCCTAAACTTGGCAGGGAGGGAGCAGGTGGAGTTGATGTCTTACCACAGCCATCAGGCCTGCATTCCTGTTACCCACCCTACCGTGATAACTATTGGCCCTTTAACTACCCAAATGGCCATTTTATGGGATGACACATACTTGAAGTTTCTTCTACCCCATCACCTGCAAGATAGGGCTGAGGGTATCTATGATTTCCCTTCCCTGGCTGTAATTGTAATTCATGGGTGGTTCGTGTGCTTTGAACATGATCAGTTTTGCGGGTGAGCAGAATGTCGCTAATCCTGGCATTCGTGCAGGATATAAACACCTTCCTGGGATTTGGGAAGTTTTTCCTATCAGCTGATTCTAGAGAGAGATCCTTCCTATTTGGAAATAGGCAGCCTACCCCAAAGCTCTGAACTTTATTTCTTCTCGAAATCAGACAGAACTAGAAAGTTAATATTATTTTTTATTTTTATTTTATTTTTTAGACAGGGTTTTGTTCTGTTGCCCAGGCTGGAGTGCAGTGGATCTTGGCTCACTGCAATCTGCACCTCCATCGCTTGAATCCCCGGTTCAAGTGATTTTCGTGCCTCAGCCCCTCAAATAGCTGGGATTACAGGTGCTCACCACCACTCCCAGCCAATTTTTTTGTGTTTTTAGTAGAAATGGAGTTTTGCCATGTTGGCCAGGCTGGTCTCGAACTCCTGGTCTCAAGTGATCCACCTGCCTTGGCCTCCCCAAGTGCTGGGATTATAGACATGAGCCACTGCACCTGATTAGAGAGTTAATATTCTTTTTTTTTTTTTTTTTTTTTTTTTGACAGTGTTGCTCTGTTGCCCAGGCTGGAGTGCAATGGTGCCATCTCAGGTCATTGCAACCTCCACCTCCTGGGTTCAAGCTATTCTTGTGCCTCAGCCTCCTGAGTAGCTAGGACTACAGGCGTGTGCTAACACGCCTGGCTAATTTTTGTATTTTTAGCAGAGACGGAGTTTTGTCATGTTGGCCAGGCTGGTCTCAAACTCCTGACCTCAAGTGATCTGCCTGCTTCAGTCTCCCAAAGTCCTGGGATTACAGGTGTGAACTGCTGTGCCTGGGCTGAGAGCTAATATTCTTATGAGAGACGGAGGCCAGAACCTTTCTCTGCCATCCAGTGAGCTGCTTCTGCTCTTTGCCTCCTAGGGTCCCCAGAAAACCACATGGATAACCTGTGTCAGGCTTGTGTAGACCATATTTGTGACATCACTCTTGAGTTCACTTCCTCCTCTACTGGGATTTATCAAATGGCTGGCCTTACCCTATCATTCTACCTTTGTCCCTTTAAAGAGTCAGTATATTGTTCATTCAGAAGTCAAGTTGGATCAGAGACCATGGGGATCAATCTGAATTTCTCCAGCTATTCTTTTGTTGTTGCCCAGCTGTGGCTTTATCCAGTTGTTCCCTCTGCTTCCTAATTGCTGGCTTGCACTGGTTCTCTGTTAGCTTTAATAACTACTGTAGCACTATAAATATCGGATAAGCTGCAGATTATCCTGAAAGTTTTAATTAGCCCAATGGCAGTAAGTCTATCTGCTCTGAAGGACAACTCCACGCATAGCCCCATACTCAGAGTTAATGGCCATCTAAAGAAGATGATCAGCTAGGAGCCAGGAATGTATAATTTCTCCACTAATCGCTGATTTGGTCAAGGCCTGGGAGAACAAAGCCCTCAGCATGCTTGTCTCCCTCCCTCAAGCCCCCAGCATGTTAGCAAATTAGCCAGCCATGTTAGGAGTCTGTAATTTTCCATAAATACAGTGTGGGGATAATTTTGCTTGCTGATACATGGGCTGGTTTGAAGGGCTGAAACCAGGAGGGGCATGCCTGGTTTGCCTAGTTAACCTTGAAGAAGCTTTCTTGGGCTCTTCCCCTCCCCCGGCCATTTTTTTTTTTTTTTTTTTTTTTTTTAAGAGACCAGAGTTTTGCTCTGTTGTCCATGCTGGAGTTCAGTGGTGTGATCGTAGCTCACTGCAGCCTTGAGCTCCTGGGCTTAAGCAATCCTCCCGAGTAGCTGGGACTACAGATGTGTACCACCATACCCAGCTAATTAAAATTTATTTTTTTGTAGACATGGGGTCTTACTGTGTTGCCCAGACTGGTCTTGTACCCCTGGCCTAAAAGTGATCCTCCTGCCTTGGCTTCCAAAAGTACTGGGGTTATAGGTGTCAGGGACCATGTATGTTCTAGGCTCTTTTTTCTGCCACAGCCAGAGCTGGTATAAAGTACTGTCTTAGAGATAGCCTTGGGTTCCAATCCCATCTCTGCCCCTCACTGGCTCTGTGACTTTGGGCAGGGTTCTTTTTTTTTTTTTTTGAGACAGGGTCTCACTCTGTAACCCAGGCTGGAGTGAAATGGCATGATGTCACCTCACTGCAACCTCTATCTCCCAGGTTCAAGTGATTCTCCTGCCTTAGCCTCCTCAGTAGCTGGGATTACAGGCACCTGCCACCATGCCCGGCTAATTTTTGTATTTTAGTAGAGACAGGGTTTTACCATATTGGTCAGGCTGGTCTTGAATTCCTGACCTTAGGTAATCCACCTGCCTCAGCCTCTCAAAGTGCTGGGATTATAGGTGTGAGCCACCACGCCCAGCCTGGGCAGGGTTCTTGACCTCACCAACCTCCGTTTGCTCATATGGGGACTGTGGATAATGGCAGAGCCAGTCTCAGGTGGTTGTGAGAGTAAAATAAGACATTGTACAGAAGGTGTTTAGCCAGTGCACTGCTGGCTGGTGTTACGATTATCAGCTCGTTTTCTCCTTCACAAACATGTTCTACAACAGGCCAGATGATTGTGGACCTGCAGAAGCTCAGGAGTGTTTCTCACCTTACTTTCCTGATGAGCATCTGATGCAGAAATGGGCCCTGCTGGGAACCCACCCACTGGTCTGGCCCCTAGGCTGAGGCTACAGGTGAGAAGATGGATCTTCTGAACCTCAGCCTGACCGCCTCTGGGTTTCCTTTTCTCTCTTCAGTCTTTGTGGGATTAGGGAGGATTGGAATTTTTGTGTCATCTTAGACATTTTAAGTTTGAGAAATGAATTTTGAAGGGGTCTTTGTAAATTGTCACCAGATTGCCATCCTTGCTTCTGATAAGCCTAGATTATTGTAATGTGAATCCCTGTGATGGTGGCAATTTTATAATGCTGGTGTAGCCCTGGGCCACTCACAAAGGCCCCTAGCACTCATCTCCTTGAGCTTCTCTGCACACCTAGTCAGGTGGCAAGGCACACATCATCTCCATCTTGCAGATGAGTAAACTGAGAATTGGAGACTCTGTGAGTAGCGGGAGGTCTCACGAATTCTGACTCGTAGCCTGATTTCTTTCCCCAGCCCTTGCTTGCAGGAAGGAGAACAGGGAAAAGAAGGGACCTGGTCAGCCCCACTACTGCCCTTCGGCAAGGCTCCTTTCAGCCACCTTCCTCATCAGTGGTGAGGGGAGAGAGTCCTTCTTTTGTTGCTCATGTGTATTTTTTTTGTAGTTAGTGTTGATTTTTTTTCCAGACAGGGTCATTTTTATTTTTTAGAGGCAGGGTCTTGCTCTGTCTCCCAGCCTGGAGTGCAGTGGTTATATCTCATAGTGGTTCTATCTCACTATAACCTTGAACTCCTGGGCTTAATTGATCTTGCCGCCTCAGCCTCCCAAGTAGCTAGGACCACAGGCGTGTGTCACCATGTCCAGCACATTTTTTTATTTTTTTGTAGAGGCAGTGTCTCACTGTGTTGCCTAGGCTGGTCTGAGATAGGGTCTTGTTCTGTTGTCCAGACTGGAGTACAGTGGTGCCATCATAGCTCACTGTAGCCTCCAGCTCCTGGGCTCAAGCAGTCCTTCCTCCTCAGCCTCCTGAGTAGGTGCGACTACAGGTGCATGCTACCCCATCTGGCTAATCTTTAAAATATTTCTGTAGAAATGGGGTCTTGCTATGTTGCCCAGGCTGGTCTTGAACTCCTGGCCTTAAGTGATCTTCCTACCTTGGGCTCCCAAAGTGCTGGGATTACAGATGTGAGCCACTATGCCTTGGCCTTAGATTTTAATCAGAGTAGTGCATGTCCGTAGTTAAAAAAGTCAAATAGTACTAAAAGGCATATAAGAAAGTATAGCACTTCACTGTACAGAGCTCTCCTCAAAGGCAACCATTCTGTTGTGGTGTTCACATCCATCTTTGTAAATAATACACTTAGACTGCTTTTTCTTGACTCATCAGTTTTAAACTTTATCAACTGAGAATTCTTCTGGTAGATGAGGATTTGTCTCTGCTTTCCCCTCCCGCATCCTTCTTATATGGCTTTTTTTTTTTTTTTGAGACAGAGTCTCGCTCTGTTGCCCAGGCTGGAGTGCAGTGGTGTGATCTCGGGTCACTGCAGCCTCCGCCTCCTGGGTTCAAGTGATTCTCCTGCCTCAGCCTCCTGAGTAGCTGGGATTACAGGCATGTACCACCATGCCCGGCTAATTTTTGTATTTTTAGTAGAGACAGGGTTTCACCATGTTGGCCAGGCTGGTCTTGAACTGATCTCAGGTGATCCACCCACCTTGGCCTCCCAAAGTGCTGGAATTACAGGCGTGAGCCACTGCGCCTGGCTTTTTTTTTTTTTTTTTTCTTTGAGACAGAGTCTTGCTCTGTCACCTGGCTGAAGGGCAGTGGCGTGATCTCAGCTGACTGCAACCTCTGCCTCCCGGTTTCAAGTGATTCTCCTGCTTCAGCCTCCTGAGTAGCTAGGACTATAGGCGCCCGCCACCATGCCCAGCTAATTTTTGTATTTTTTAGTAGAGACAGGGTTTCACCATATTGGCCAGGCTGGTCTCAGACTCCTGACCTCGTGATTCACCCGGCTCTGCCTCCCAAAGTGCTGGGATTACAGGCGTGAGCCACCGTGCCCGGCCTCCTATATGGCTTCTGAAAGGAGAGCAGAACCCCACGCAGCATCTGCCAGATGTAAAAGAACTGTTTACTGTGAGACAGCATGAGACTTATGAGAATCAGGAAACCAGCCTGTGATTTCTCACACAGTTGGCACAATGGTAATTTCTGGATGTTGTGTTTCATTAGCAGCCTCTGAGCGGAGGTGGTTTAAATTTGAGCATGCAGGATTTAGATGTTTTATTTTTATATCTGTCTCCGACACTCCCAGAGCCACCTGGTTTCTTGAGTTGTAACAAGATGTTTTCTGTTGCCCAGGCCCTGGGTTCCTCATTAGCCCCAGTTCATGTTCCTCTTGGGGGCCTGGCTCCTTTACGAGGTCTTGTGGATATCCCACCCTCTGCTCTTCGTGGATCTCAAAGCGTGAGCCTGGGGAGCTCAGTGGAGTCTGGACGTCAGCTTGGAGAACTCATGCTGGTAAGTACGTTCTCTTGCGTTCAGTGTCTGTAGTTCCTGTGGGGCCTCCCGTGTGCCATACCAGGAACTATGGCCTAGGGGTGAGAAATAGACAGAATCGGTGGAGTCCTCAGAGTTTGTAATCCAGTTGGGAAAATGTAATTCGCACCTGTATGAATGTGGACTCTGGGCTGTGGAGGATAGATCCATGCTGTAGGGACATCAGTGCTGATTTCCGAGTCTCTGCAGCCAAGGCAGTAGGAGTGGGCAAAGGGAGTCATTGATGTGAGCTGCAGTCGCCAGGTCAGCTTCATGGACATGGTGGCACTTGATCTGGGAGACATTGACATAGAGAGTGGGGAGGAGCATTCTAAAGGTCATTCCAAAGGTCTTCCAAGTGAGTCCTTTGACTGTCCTTCTCTATTTTGAAGCCTTCACAGGGTCTCAAGACCTCTGCTTATACAAAGGGTCTCTTGGGCTCCATACATGAGGACAAGACTGCTCTCGGCCTCTTGGGTTTAGGAGAAGAAACCAATGAGGAGGATGAGGAGGAAAGTGACAACCAGGTAATGATGACGTCCTCTCCCTGGCCTGGAAACCCTCTGTGCTATATTTTTTCCTTTTGAAAATGTTTTTGCTCTGATAGAAAAAATATGTAACACAAAATTTGCCCTTTTAACCATTTTAAAGTTAAAATTCAGTGGTATTAATTACCTTCACAATGTGTGCGCCCAACACCACTATCCATTTCTTTTTTTTCCTGCACTCCCCCGCCGCCACTATTCATTTCTAGAACTTGTTCATCATCCCAAATAGAAACTGTGTACCTATTGAATGATAACTTCCTATTCCCTCTCCCTCCATCCCTGGAAACCTAATCTGCTTACTGTGTCTATGAATTTACCTATTCTAGGTACTTCATATAAGTGGAATTATACAATATTTGTCCTTTTGTATCTGGCTTATTTCACTTAGCATAATGTTTCAAGCTTCATCTATGTTGTAGCATGTATTAGAACTTTGGTCCTTTTTAAGGCTGAATAATATTCCATGGTATGGATATGCCACATTTTGTTTATCTACTCATCTGTCGATGAATATATATGGGTTGTTTCCACCTTTGGCTGATCTCTGTGCTACTTTTTAAAAAAGCAAGAAGTTTTTTTGGCCCACAGCTTCATTTCTTGAGCAGTCTATTATGTCTTCTAGATCTGATCCAGAAAGTACAGCCAGCAGAAAGCACCTTGGCCACTTGCTTGTTGCACAGCATAGTTTGTGCTGGATGGAGAGCCGTTTAGTGAGGCTGCCTCAGTGGTGGTCCTGCTCTCAGTCCTCTGAAGCCCTGCCTGGGCCCGCCTGCCAGCTCAGCAGTGCCCCACTTTTCCCTCTGCACACCCCTCACCCTGGGTTGACCAGTTTCTTCAGACTTATCACTTGTCATCATTTTTGTTTCTAGAGTGTCCACAGCTCAAGTGAGCCTCTTAGGAACCTACACCTGGACATTGGGGCACTGGGGGGTGACTTTGAGTATGAGGTAAGAGCCCTAATCCCTACAGGCACATGTGTCAGCCTGGCATATCCCTCCTGTTTTTATTAAGCCCTGCTACTTTGTTGTAATGCATATTTGGAAAAAGAACCATTTTGTCCCAGTCCTTCCAGATGAGATTTCTGGGGTTTGGGGAAGGAGAAGAATAAATGAATGGATTCCTGTCCCTTCCAGACCCTGCCTCTAAACAAACAAACATCAACACTCATTATGTTATTGTAATACCTAAAACCTCCAATGCTTTTTTTTTTTTTTTTTTTTTAAGAGACAGGGCCTCACTCTTTTGCCCAGCTTGGAGTACAGTGGTGTGAACAGAGCTCACTGCTTTGAATTCCTGGGTTCAAGTGATCCTCTGCCTGAGCCTCCTGAGTAGTTAGGACTACAGGCATACACACCCATGCCTGGCTACTTTTTACATTTTTTGCAGAGACGAGGTCTCTCTGTTGACCAGACTGGTTTCAAACTCCCGGTCTCAAGCAGTCCTTCCATCTTGGTCTCCCAAAGTGCTGGAATTACAGGTGTGAGCCATTGTGCCCAGTCATGTGTTTTTGTACCTAGAAAGGAGCTTTCCCTACCATGTATCCTTTGTTTAGTGTCCAGTGTATTCATTTAAATATAACATTTCTCTAAATATTCCCTAAGTATTTATTCAACCAATGAATCATGAACTCAACAATTAGATTTCCCCAAATATTTAAATATTGGTTGCAGGCTCAATCAGTTAAACTTTTCACAAGTCTAATATATCAAGTTCTTTTAAATACTTTCAATACCTTAACATCAAACAAGTCACTCACACTTTATTAGAAAGATCACAAAACTGGCCTGTAAAACTTTAGAAGTGCTTATATCCTGAATTTAAATTTGTTTTCTCATTATCCCTTATTATTTCTGACTTGTTTCTTGGAAATCACTTTACCTTAAGAGCCAGGATTAGTGTCTCAGGCCACTTGAAGTTTCAGATGTGCTGGCTGATAGCGCCTGATTTGGTACTTGAGACCTGAGTTGTGGGTGACCCAAGTCTAGCCATTGGACAGGGCTTTTTTTTTTTTTTTTTTTGAGACTGGATGTCACTCTGTTGCCCAGGCTGGAGTACACGTCAGCCTCCCAAGTAGCTGGGACCACAGGCACCCGCCACCACACCCGGCTATTTTTTGTAGAGATGGGGTTTTGCTATGTTTCCCAGGCTGCTCTTGAACTCCTGGGCTTAAGTGATTCACCTACCTTGGGCTCCCGAAGTGCTGCGATTACAGGCGTGAGCCACTGTGCCCAGCCTAGGACTCTTTTTGTAGTTAGACTTTGCCTGTAACCTCAGAAACTGTTCAGCATTTTGGCTCTGCACAGTCAGATATCTTTTGATTATGACTTTACAATTTCTTGCCAAATGTGACACTTTTTTCTAAGTGTCCCGTTTTTATTATCAAGCTGATATAGGTCTGCTTTGAAACTGTTCCTTCTGAGTGGGGCCTAGTCTGGAAGGATTAAATCTAAATCCTTCAATCTGTTTAGTTCCCTGAAATGACAACTTTATTTTCTTCTCCACCACCAGTAAGACCTATATTGATCAAAGGAGATGCTCAGGCTTTGTGCCTAGAAGGTTGACCATGTATAGGACTAGGGGTGTCAGAGGACTTATTTGCTTGTGGAGGAAGAAGACAATCTCTATGAGAATGAGCAAGTTGAGGCTGGAGATTCTGCCCTATTCATTTCTGTATGGCCAGGAAGCAACTAGCCCGCTGCCTCTGAAACATAGGAAGTGCTTGGGTATGTTTTGTTCAACAATCGAGAGAATGAACTTGTGAATGAGTGAATGAGCCACCTCGGGACAGAGAGAGTGTCCAGGCAGGTTGTGTCATATTTTTTTCTTCACTTGGCTTTTCCAGTTTCTGGATAGAGTGGGTACTTGGTCCCTGCTGTCAGCTGGTGGATTGAAGATCCTGATGTGGATTGATCATGATTTACTTTGACCTTGGGCTTGTTAACATTTACTTCATAATGGATTGTAAATGTCAACAAAAAAGGCTTTTTCTTCTTTGAAAGGTGGATTTCTTTCTTTCTTTCTTTCTTTTTTTCTTTTAGATGCAGTCTCTCACTCTTGTCCCCCAGGCTGTAGTGCAATGGCATGATCTTGGCTCACTGCAGCCTCCACCTCCTGGGCTCAAGGGATTCTCCTGCCTCAGCCTCCCGAGTAGCTGGGATTACAGGCGCCCGCCACCATGCCTGGCTAATTTTTGTAATTTTAGTAGATACGGGGTTTCACTATGTTGGCCAGGCTGGTCTCGAACTCCTGACCTCAGGTGATCTGCACGCCACGGCTTCCCAAGGTGCTGGGATTACAGGTGTGAGCCATCGTGCCCAGCCTGAAGGGTGGATTTCTAAAAGCTTTCCTTCTGATGACTGTGTGCTTCTTTGGGGGGAGTGGGGACTTCTAAACATTTTTATAACCTCTTTAATATAAATAGGCACCCCAGTGTGATGAGGGGAAATGTCTGGAGTGGGTGGTGTTAAATACACCTCCTACCCCTGTCTCTAGCATCCCCGCAGATTTAGTTCTTTTTGTCACATGGAGTGTTGGATTCCTATGTTCTAACTTAAGGCAGGAATCAGGGCTTTTCCTGTTGGGAGTGTTAGTGGTGGGGGTAAATGGGGGGTTTCAGGACAGCCAGTGCTGCCTCTGCTTGGTCCCTGCTCTTTGAAAATGGCTTTTGTCTCAGTTTACAGTCTTTGGATTCTCTGAACTGCCCACCTTTCCCCACTCCTGAGTGTCCCAGACAGCTTAGGATGGAGATGGACTTCTGAGGTTAGTTCTAGCCTGTCTCACTGAGCAGTCACTTTGCTCATGATTCCATGAGAGGGCAGTAGGATGGCAAGAATGCATCTCTTCTCGTCTCCTCCCTCCTCTCCTGCTTTCCAACTTAAACCCACTTCAAGTCTATTACAGACTGAAGAGAGAGAGGTTCATGGAACCGACACTGAACAGGGTGAGCAAAAGCCAGGAGGCTGAAGGGTAGGCGAGCAGACTTTATGTGGCCATGTGGTGCTGGTGAAAAGCCCATCAGTGGATCAAAGGAGCAGGAGGGAGCCTGGGCTTAGAAATAACAGGATGATGTCAGTGCGATTGGAAAGTGCTAACAACACTGGGGAGCTGTGCAAAGAATTGAGACCAACTGGGCAGGAATAAATCTGAAAAATAAATTGGACTGATGATCAGCTTGATGGGGGTCTCTGCGGATCACGGTCAATGCACAGACATGGGTTCAGCTCCTTATCCTTCATGCCCTGTCCCCTGTGCTGTGTGGATTACAGGGGTCCTTGTCTTTGTGCTCTGGGCAGAAGAACCTCATGGCTTTTGGGGGGCATGTTAAATATTCATGAAATGATTCTTATAAGCTCTCTTCTGCTCTCTCCTCCTGCAGATGGTAAAGTCTTTTTTGAAAAAGCAGCAGAAATGTGCCTTGAGATGCTCAAGGACCTGGGGCTGTGAAAGGAGGAGACAGAAGGAATGTGAGCAGGGATGAGCTGAGGGCAAAGCTGTGTTGAGACTGAGGCCCTGCCTTTGCCTGCATTTCCCACAGAGCCCAGGGCAGGAGACTGGACTTGGGTGCCCAGAGTGTATACCTGGTTGGAGCTTCAGGCCTTGGGCCAGGAGACAAGGGGGCAGGGGCCAGGTGAAGGGAGATGCTCATGGAGTTGGATGGCTTCTCCAGACACTCAGCTCATGTACATCCATTTGTGGATAATCTATAACAAATGCTTCACCTCCCTCTGCTTTCCCCACCCTTGAGGTGCTGTCCTGTGGTTGCAGTTAGTCAACATGGTGCAGAGAATGCAAGGTCATTTATTTTAATACTACCCACGTTTTACTGTTTTAGGTAAGGCAGACTAGAATGAGCCCCATCATGTGAAAATTTTCTTTTGACGAATTTAAGCATAAGAATTGAGCTGGGCCTAAGATTATTGCAATTCGGCTATATTCTCTCATGTGTAAGAATGGGAATCTCTCTCTTTTTAATTTGTTTTTATTATACTTTAAGTTTTAGGGTACATGTGCACAACGTGTAGGTTTGTTGCATATGTATACTTGTGCCATGTTGGTGTGCTGCACCCATTAACTCGTCATTTAGCATTAGGTATCCTCTCCTTTTAATTTTTATTTTAAGTTCAGGGGTACCTGTGCAGGTTTGTTACATAGGTAAACTTGTGTCATGGGGGTTTGTTGTACAGATGATTTCATCACCCAGGCATGAAGCCTAGTACCCGTTAGTTATTTTTCCTGATCCTCTCAAAGATGGGAATCTCTACGTGTCTTGTATTCTCTAATTTTTAATAGGTTACTTGTTTTTCCATCATCTTGAATAGTTAATTAATAGCTAACATTTGCTTAGCTATTTTTCATTTAATAAGCACTGTAATAAATATAGTCTAATCCCTATATAACCGTGTAAAGTAAATATTACATCTCCTTTTTGCAGGCTAGGAAGGGAAGCCTCAGCTCCGATCTTTTTATGACACACTTATTCATATTTAACAGTTTGGTCAACAAACCTTTACTAAGCACTTGTTATGTGCTAGAAACTAAGTACCGAGGACAATAGGGAGCTAATTTGGTGACAGAAACAGATAAGGAAATTAGCAAATACAATAGCTATTAAAGTATATGATGGGGAAGGCTCATTTCAGGTCAGCTGACCCAGGGATCAAGAAAGGCATCCTAGCTTCTGCACAGCAAAAGAAACTACCATCAGAGTGAACAGGCAACCTACAACATGGGAGAAAATTTTCGCAACCTACTCATCTGACAAAGGGCTAATATCCAGAATCTACAATGAACTCAAACAAATTTACAAGAAAAAAACAAACAACCCCATCAAAAAGTGGGCGAGGGACATGAACAGACACTTCTCAAAAGAAGACATTTATGCAGCCAAAAAACACATGAAAAAATGCTCATCATCACTGGCCATCAGAGAAATGCAAATCAAAACCACTATTAGATATCATCTCACACCAGTTAGAATGGCAGTCATTAAAAAGTCAGGAAACAACAGGTGCTGGAGAGGATGTGGAGAAATAGGAACACTTTTACACTGTTGGTGGGACTGTAAACTAGTTCAACCATTGTGGAAGTCAGTGTGGCGATTCCTCAGGGATCTAGAACTAGAAATACCATTTGACCCAGCCATCCCATTACTGGGTATATACCCAAATGACTATAAGTCATGCTGCTATAAAGACACATGCACACGTATGTTTATTGCGGCATTATTCACAATAGCAAAGACTTGGAACCAACCCAAATGTCCAACAATGATAGACTGGATTAAGAAAATGTGGCACATATACACCATGGAATACTATGCAGCCATAAAAAATGATGAGTTCATGTCCTTTGTAGGGACATGGATGAAATTGGAAATCATCATTCTCAGTAAACTATCACAAGAACAAAAAACCAAACACCGCATATTCTCACTCATAGGTGGGAATTGAACAATGAGATCACATGGACACAGGAAGGGGAATATCACACTCTGGGGACTGTGGTGGGGAGGGGGGAGGGGGGAGGGATAGCATTGGGAGATATACCTAATGCTAGATGACGAGTTAGTGGGTGCAGCGCACCAGCATGGCACATGTATACATATGTAACTAACCTGCACAATGTGCACATGTACCCTAAAACTTAAAGTATAATAAAAAAAAAAAAAAAAAAAAAAGAAAGGCATCCTGGAAGAGGTGATGTGGTGAGGACCAGGGGGAGTGTGTCGGGGTAGTATGTGTGTATGTGTATTTTAGGAATTGCATGGCAAAGTACTGAGTTAGTGTGATGTTTATCCACAGGTGGGAGGAGAGGGTGTCTGAGGGTTTGCCTGGAGGTGAGCCATGAGAGGCAGGCAGGAGCTGGGCCTTAAGGGCTGTGGGCCAAGTAGGAGTTTAAATTTTATCCTGAAGGCTGTAGGGACTATTTATGGTCTGATACCTCCTTTGCCCTCGCATCTAAGGTGTATTGGTAGGCAGCCCTCTTAGGACCAGGTTTCACTCCCAACTTCAAGCCGGGGGGAGCCTTTCTTTAATCTTGGGATGAGCCTGGCCAGGGTGGGTTGGCCCTGCTTGCCGAGTGAGGGGGTGTGGTTGGCCTGGCACCCTTTGCCCACCCCAGGCAACTCCCACTTCCTTCTTGGAGTCCTTAGAACCCCACAGACTGGATATGAGCTTCTGCTGAGAATCGGCCTTTGGTTGTATAGAGATGAGAAGGCCATTAGGCTCAGCCTGAAGCTGCTTCACTTGAAGAGGAGAAGTTTGTCTCCCTTCTGTTAGCCCAGTGGTCCTGGCAGATTTATTCCATGCTGGAGGTTAGGGATGCTGAGAGGGGTAGCACTGGCGGGTACCCGCATGCATGCTGCCAAGGCGTGAGCTTCCTTCGTGCCTTCTCTACTTTCCCTTCTGCACTTCTTTCTGGGACAGGGTTGGGCCTGATGACAGTATCACCACTGTGTCTAGTGGCCTCTTTGCTTTGGGCAGTCAAGGCTCATAACCAAAGCCATTGGGAACATTTCACTTTTCTCAATATTAGCTCAATTCCTTGAGGGCAGGATCTATGGTTTGGCCATATTTGGATTCCCAAGGCAGTGTTTGGCACATAGAATGTGCTCAGTGAATGAATGTGTAAGTCTCATTACATAACGTAAGTTAACATTCGTGGGACACTGACAGTGTGCCAGTCACAACTCTGAGTTCCTTAACTCACTTGATGAGTGCTAACTCGTTTATTCTTCCCAACAACGCTCCTTATGGGGTAAGCACTACTACATCCCAGTATTTTAGCGAAAGAAACTGAGGCACATAGAAGTAAATAAATTGCCTAAGGTCACACATCTGTAAGTGTGGAGCCAAAATTTGAGGCTGGGCAGCCTCTGTCTCCAAAGCTGAGCTCTGAATGACTCTGCTTTACTGACCTGTGTAATCATCCCTAGGAAGCCTGGGTTAGCTTGTCAGTGGGCTCTCAGGCTTGCAGGGAGAGGGTCATTTCTTTGGGCACAGCAGACACTTTAACAGAGCATCAATAAATGCCATGCTTAGGGCTTCTTCTTGGACCTCTCCACTCTCCAGTCATCATGGTCCTTGAGTCTTCAGAACAGGGAATCAGGAAGTCTTAAAAATCCCTCATTGGAAGTTATTCAGTCTGGCAGCCCAAGTGTTAGCTCAGATGTTTTCTAGGAGGAAGGCTTCTCAGCCCAAGCCCAGCAGAGATTACTGGCTGTATTTCCAAGGGAGGGTTTTATTTTTCTCTTTTGACTGACTCTAAGGAATTTAGTGGAAGCAGCCTTGGGTTTTTACTAGTCTTTAAAGTGAGGTTTGTATGTGAAGAGCAGGGCTTGGCCACTGTAGAGATGCACTGCTCAGACCCTGCCAAGGGGAGCTTAGCAGATTGACAGCCTCCAGCACTGACCTTTCTATCCACCCTGCTTCATCGAAGTGTTTCCTACTGGTGATGGGCACAACAAGGGTCTGAAAGCAGAGCCATTTCTGCAGATACGGGACTCCTCTAATGGCAGCCTACTAGGCGACTCTGCTGGGCTGACCAAGACTTTCCCAGAACTAGAGAAAGTCTGGAGGCTCTGCTCACTTCCTTTATCCTTTATAGACATCTCCCTTAAATCTCTTGTACATCTAACCCTAACTTGGCATCTGCTTCTCAGAGGGACCCAAGTCGGCAGTGCTCGGTGAGGATGCTGTCTCCGAGGCTGCTGCTGATCAGCATGTACCCAGGAGGCTTTAGGGGCGAAGAGCACTCTCCTGATAGTTTTTCCCCTGTTGCCTATTAAACATGAAAAATAGAAAATTGAGACTTTGCTGCCTTTCTGTCACATGATGTTCCATCATCATCTTGAATAAACACTGGCTTTGGAGTCTGCAGTCTTCTGATGTGGCCAACGGGGCTGGATCAAGACAGATTTATTACTTGAGGACATGACAGGTGGTGACAGAGTTGTATCGTCCAGTGTAGTGACTTCCAGGCCCACCAGTGGATGGGGATCAGCTTGGGTATATCCAGATCACTATAGAAATTCCGATTCTGTAGATCTGGGGTGGAGTCAGGAATCTGTGTTTTAAAAAGCTGGGTGGGCTGGGTGTGGTGGCTCACGCCTGTAATCCCAGCACTTTTGGAGGCTGAGGCGGGTGGATTGCTTGAGGCCAGGAGTTTGAGACCAGCCTGGCCAACATGGTAAAACCCCATCTCTACTAAAAATATAAAAAATAGCCAGCTGTGGTGGCACACACCTGTAGTCCCAGCTACTGGGGAGGCTGAGGGACGAGAATCGCTTGAACCCAGGAGGCAGAGGTTGCAGTGAGCTGAGATCACACCACTGCACCCCAGCCTGGGTGACAGAGTGAGACTCTGTCTCAAAAAAATAAAAAAAAAATTAACAACTGGGTGATTGATAACCATTGGGGCAGAACTCAGGCACTGGCCTGTGGGAGTCAGGGAATAGCATTTCCATCTTGTGGCATGTCTCAACTCCTTTTGCACATTCCTTATGTCTTCCTTTCTAACATGGTCTGTTGCTCCCTAGGAGTCTCTGAGAACAAGCCAGCCAGAGGAGAAGAAGGATGTTTCTCTGGATTCAGATGCTGCCGGTCCCCCTACTCCCTGCAAGCCCTCCAGCCCAGGTGCAGACAGCAGTCTGAGCAGTGCTGTTGGCAAAGGGCGACAGGGAAGTGGAGCAAGACCTGGTCTTCCAGAAAAAGAGGAAAATGAGAAGAGTGAACCTAAGATTTGCAGGAATCTGGTGACCCCCAAGGCAGACCCTACAGGCAGTGAGCCTGCCAAAGCCTCTGAAAAGGAAGCACCAGAGGACACAGTAGATGCAGGAGAGGAGGGTTCCAGGAGGGAAGAGGCAGCCAAGGAGCCAAAGAAGAAGGCTTCTGCTCTGGAAGAGGGCAGTTCAGACACCAGCCAAGTAAGTCACTGTATCCCATAGGCAGGGGTTGGCTGTAGCCCTCTGCTGCTCTGTTCAGCTCTGGGCAGGGTCCTATCCCCACATCTTTATTACTGAGTCAGGAGCTTCATTTGTGTGTCCCTGCACTGGGCTGTCAGCATCAGCCAGAGCCCTTAATTGTGACAAATATGCCCAGACCCAGCAGGCAGTAAAATCTGGAATGAAGCTGCAAACCTGCTGGCACTCGAAATTGAGAGCAGAAATTTGCTTTTCCATTGGCACCCTCCTGGAATGTTCATTTTCTTTTCTCCTGCTTACATCCTCTCCTGCTTCCTACCTCCCTCTTGTACTTTTTTTTTTTTTTTTTTTCTGTTGTTTTGAGACTGGGTCTTGCTCTGTAGCCCAGGCTGGAGTGCAGTGGCGTGACCTTGGCTCACTGCAGCCTTGACCTCCAGGGCTCAAGCAGTCCTCCTACCTCATCATAGTTCAGGGTGCTTTTTGGCAGAGCATTACCTCAGCCTCTTGAGTAGTTGAGACCACAGGCATATGTCACCATGCCCAGCTAATTTTGGTATTTTTTGTAGAGATAGGGTTTCACCGTGTTGCCCAGGCTGGTCTCTAACTCCTGAGCTCAAGTGACCTGCCCACCTCATCATAGTTCAGGGTATTTTTTTTTTTTTTTTTTTTTTAAGACAGAGTCTCACTCCTTCACCCCAGCTAGAGTGCAGTGGTGCAATCTTGGCTCACTGCAACCTCTGCCTCCCAGGTTCAAGCGATTCTCGTGCCTCAGCCTCCCGAGTAGCTGAGACCACAAGCATGCACCACCATTCCTGGCTAATTTTTGCATTTTTTAGTAGAGATGTGGTTTCGCCATGTTGCCCAGGCTGATCTTGAACTCCTGAGCTCAACCTCGATCTGCCCGCCTCGGCCTCCCCAAGTGCTGGGATTATCGGCGTGAACCACTGCATCTGGCTCCCCTTGTACTTCTTTTTTTTTTTTGAGATGGATTTTCACTCTTGTTGCCCAGGCTGGAGTGCAGTGGTGCGATCAGCTCACCACAACCTCCGCCTCCTGGGTTCAAGTGATTCTCCTGCCTCAGCCTCCTGAGTAGCTGGGATTACAGGCATGCGCCACCACACCCAGCTAATTTTTTGTATTTTTAGTAGAGGCGGGGTTTCTCCATGTTGGTCAGGCTGGTCTTGAACTCCCAACCTCAGGTGATCTGCCTGCCTTGGCCTCCTAAAGTGCTGGGATTACAGGCGTGAGCCACTGTGCCCAGCCTTCCCTTGTACTTCTTGACATCAGTTTGGGGGCAGTCGTGGTTGCAGCAGTCTGAGTTTCTATAGAGAGAGAACATTGTGTGTCGTGACGAGATGGGGGTGGTCGGGGCAGTAGGTACCACATTTGGCAGTGTTCTGCCCCAGCGTAGGTAGATTAGGTGACAAGAAGACCCTTCTTGTCCATTTTTGTGGCTCTTTCTGAATGATCCTAAGACATGGGAGTGGTTGCTTTGGCAAGATCAGGTCAGTGACCAAAATGGACAGAAGTAAGCCTGAATGGGGAGATCCTTTGGCCTTTTAGATTTTTCAACCCTTAGTCCTATTCCTCCTCCAGGTAGATGATGAGGGAATTCATTTAAAGAGCTTTTATCGGCCGGGCACGGTGGCTCATGCCTGTAATCCCAGCACTTTGGGAGGCCAAGGCGGGTGGATCACTTGAGGTCAGGAGTTCGAGATCACTGGCCAACATGGTGAAACCTCATCTTTACTAAAAGTACAAAAATTAGCTGGACGTGGTGATGCACACCTGTAATCCCAGCTACTCGGGAGGCTGAGGCAGGAGAATTGCTGGGACCCGGGAGGTGGAGGCTGCAGTGAGTGGAGATGGTGCCACTCCAGCCTGGGGGACAGAGCGAGACTCCATCTCGGAAAAAAAAAAAAAAAAGAGCTTTTATCTATTTCCTGGGAAAGATGTTCTCCTTCTGTTTTTTAGGATAGCATCAGACTTGGGTACTGCCACCTTTCTAACCGTCTCTGCTACTCTTGGCTCCCCTTACTCGTGCAAGTCCTTGCTGATCTGATTCAGAGTGTGGTTGTCTCTACTCAGCGGGCTGCCCAGCCCCAGTGGGGCGGAGGCTGTGCACATGTCCAGAGAGAATGGCGGGGTCCACAGGCCTCGTTTAGGTTTTCAAGAAGAGTGGATTTCAGTTTGACCTGAGCCCTATATTGGCCCCATGGCCTGAACAGAATTCCCTGGGTAGGGACCATGACCCTTTGTGCTCTGCTCTGAGGGATTTCTCTGTGGGTCTGTCTCTCCAGGAACTGGAAATTAGTGAACACATGAAGGAACCACAACTCTCAGACTCCATAGCTTCTGACCCCAAGTCCTTCCATGGCCTGGTGAGTTTGAGATGAGGGCAGTAGAGTGGTGGTGAAGAGCATAGATTTGTGAGCCTCCGGGGTTAAGTAATTTGCCTAGCATCACGCAGCTTATAAGTGGGAGAATTTCGAACTCATGCTTGAGTCTTGTCTAGCTCCAGTTTCTCAACCCATTAACTAAGGGTAATACTTCCTATTTTATAGGTTTGTTGTGCGAAGAAAGTGAGGCAGAGAATGTAAAATGTTAGCATATAAACATTAATAATATAATTATATATATAATAACATTAAAATGTTAGCTATTATTACTGTCACTATTGTGTGAGTTGCCATGAGCCTAGGAGGTTAGAGACTGGTGTGTTTGTGTTTATGGGATCACTGAGCTGTGGCGAGGACAGTCCCCAGGCTCAGGCCAGGAGGGATGCCGTGGCTTCATTTCTAAAGTTAAGGCTTTGTCTTGGAATGCCGGCATCCATGGTTTCTTTGTCCCAGACCTTCTACCCAGCCTGCTGTACCCTGGTTTCATTTGCCAGGTCTGTACCTAAGGGGATAGCTCAGGGCGCTTTTTGGCAGAGCATTACCTCTAGAAGCCATCCTCCATCTGTTTGGAGGAGGCAGATCAAAGGGAAGGGATTAGTGGGAGAGGGTCAGGGATGAACAGTAATGATATGAGGGGGTGCAGAAGAATTAGGAAGCTGTGCGTGCTCGCCCCTCACTGAGCCATGGGCTTAGAAGGCAGATGGCAGCTGCATTAAGTGAAGTAGAACTCAAACTGAAAGGAAAATGTCACCAGAAAAGAAGAAAAACCCACAAGCTAGAAAGGGAAGGCAAAAAGTCGTTGTTGGCAAAAACTGTCCATGAAGAATCGCCATGTCACAGATCTCTCGGAAGCAAGGGGGCTGGCTCTTCTAAAGCAGTCACCCATGTGGAGAAATGTGCCCATCAGCGTTTTTCTTCTCTATGGAAGTAGATGGAGGAGGCTGTGGACAGCAGGACCAGACTTTGTCTGGGCGTCCCACCATTAATCAGGGCTGATGTGACAGAACTCTCCCCATTAACATGCTGTTGGGTAGCAGTCCTTCACTTAGCCCAGCAGGGATCTTAGGCTCAGAGAGGGTGGGATCGTGGGCCTGTGGCAGCCAAAGGACAGCAACAAACTGGCACCAGTGTGGGCACTTGCTGCCTGTCCCAAAGAGAAGCCAGTGCAGGAATCATCACTAATTAACTCTCATTGTCCAGAGGGGAACCTGTATGGAAAGGGGATGGAACGAGCTGGAAAGAGCCCACCAAGGCTCATTTCCAAACTGCCCACAGGTTTTCTGGGGATGTTGGCATCTCTTCTCATGCCTGGTTGGGCACCACGGAGAGGGAGAGACAGCTGGAAAGTGACATCCTTCGCAGCATGTGTCATGGAAAGAGCTTGGGCTTTGGAGTCAGTGCGGGGCCCCATCTGACCCCCAGGCCCCTTGCTTATCAGCTGTGTGACCTTGGGCGAGTTATATGTGCTCTCCAACCTGCTTCCTTATCTGTGGGATGAGGGAAAGAGTTTTAGTCTCACAGGGTTATTTTTTCCCCATAATTTTCTTATGAAAAGTTTCAAACATATGGAACAATTAAAAAAATTGTACAGTGAATACCCACATACTCACCATCTATAGGCCACAATTAACATTTTACCATACTTGCTTGACATATCTTTCCATTGAGTCGCAGTGTTATTTTGAAGATGAAATTAGTAGATGTTGAAATGTTTGGCACAGAGCTGGGCACATAATAGACATCTTTCTGGAAAGTGGAGTTGGGGTAGTGAAGAGGCCTGGTGGGTGTTGACGGTGACAGAGGCAGAGTTGACCTTTGCATCTCCACTCTCTCCAGGACTTCGGTTTTCGCAGCCGGATCTCGGAGCACCTGCTGGATGTTGATGTGCTTTCCCCAGTCCTGGGTGGAGCTTGTCGGCAGGTGAGTCTCTGTGGGTGGTGGGCTGAGCTGGGGCCTCATTTTCCCTCACAACTTTTTCGGATGACCCAGAACTGAGCCCTGCCCATCACAGGGTGCATTTCTGTAAGTCCTCTCCCTTCTAATTCATTAAGGCATGGTCCTGACTGCCTTTCACGGGGCTTCTGACCGTTCCTGCATTGTTGCTATAAATTAAAGCCCTCTTCCACCATGTATTTATCCATTTATCCACTCATTCAGCAGCTGAAGAGTGGACTGTCTGCTCATGTGCAAAGCGCTGTGTAGATTGTAGATTTCAAGGCACTTCCCATCCTGGCCCATTCATCCTCTTTACATGCCCAGCCCACCTGCTGCTCACCAGCTGGATCTGCTGCTCGCCATTGCTGGGGCACACTCTCCACCTCCGCCACCCCTCTGCCTGCCACTCTGCTTTCCCATTTTTCCCAGCAAGCTCTTTTTCGGTCCTGGAGGTTCACCTCTGACACCTCCTCCTCAAATGGGATGAATTGTTCCCTTTCTTTGCTCCGTTTAGTCACTCTTGTTTTGTTTGATGGTTGTTTGTCTGTCTCCCCTGCCAGATGTTAGCTCTGTGTGGGCATGGGTGATGATTGACCCATGTGTGGTACAAAGATGACTCAAACAGAGATCCTGTCCTTAAGGAGCTTCAAGCCAAGAAGACTTTTCTTTTTCTTTGTGGATTGGTTAGAAGAGCAGTTCTGGCACATGATCTCTGCAAGTGTAAGGGAACATTTGGTTTGGGCAAAATGGAAATTTGTTGGGTGAAACAAACAAGATGTTTAATACGAACCCAGCCTTGGAGCCTTTAGTGAAATGTGTGCTAGAGGCAGCCTTGGAGCCTTTAGTGAAATGTGTGCTAGAGGCAGGCCAGTTGCATTTGAGCCCAACATGTTCCTCTCAGCTCTGGCTGATAAAACCTTTCTGGGCCACTGTCCAGCTACCAGGTCCTTGTTGGATCTTGGTCATCCTGTTTGCAGTGCTAAAGAGATGTGAAGGCACAGTCAAAGGAAGGTGGGATTAGTCAGGAAAGGTTTGGAGCAGGCGAATTGTGAGGCTCCTTTGGCAGTAGGTGAGTGGGAAAGTTACTGAGTCAGTGCAGTGGAGGTGGATTCCATTGTTTGGGATCCAACACCTGGCCAGTATCAGAATTACTTGGGAGCTTGAAAAAAAGACAGATTTCTGGGTCTACCTAAGACCTGATGTGGCCAGCAGCCTCTTTTTGGGCTATGCCACTTGCTGTAACGCAGTAGCAGGACCTGACTTGGTTTTGGTTCTCACGAAGTGCAGCCTCCTGAGGTGGCCATCCCTGGCAGAGGAAGCCCTAAGCCAGCGGTCCCCAACCTTTTTGGCATCAGGGACCAGTTTCTTGGAAGACAGTTTTTCCACAGATGGGGCCGGGGGTGGGGGCATTAGATTCTCATGAGGAGTGCGCAGTCTAGATCCCTTGCACGCACAGATCACGATAGGGTTCATGCTCCTGTCAGAACCCAGTGCCACTGCTGATCTGACAGGAGGTGGAGCTCAGGTGATAATGTTTGCTTGCCTGCCCACTGTTCACCCCCTGCTCTGTGGCCTGGGGGTTGGGGACCCCTCCCCTAAGCTATACCTTGTGACCTGCCTGTTGTGATGTGGGTAACCGTGCTCAGTGTGGCTGACCAAGTAGCCAAGCCTTTGCAGGCTCAGCTTCCAGCTGTCTGCCATCTCTGGGGGTGGAGGGGTCGAGATGGGGAGGTGGAGCTGGAGGAGAGAGCAGCAGTCCCTTCATGGGACAGAACTATAGATGCCATCTTCTATCCTTCCTGTGCACTCTTGCCCATTTTGCCGTATTTTCCATGTCTCTCTCAAGGGCAGGACCAGGGCAGAGGGCTTATAACTGAGCTATACTAGTTTTTGTTCATTTAAAATATTTGCAATGCAGCTTTATTGAGATAAAATTGACATACAATAAACTGCACATTTATTTGATAAGTTTTACCGTATTATATACCTTCAGAACCATCACCACAAAAAACGATTATAATGAATTAGACATAATACATTTCTTTCTTTCTTTCTTTTCTTTTCTTTCTTTTTTTGAGATGGAGTTTCCCTCTGTCACCTAGGCTGGAGTGCAGTGTCATGATCTTGGCTCACTGCAACCTCCGCCTCCTGGGTTCAAGCGATTCTCCTGTCTCAGCCTCCCCAAGTAGCTGGGACTACAGGCATCCACCACCATGCCCGGCTAATTTTTTTTTTTTGTATTTTTAGTAGAGATGAGGTTTCCCCATGTTGGCCAGGCTGGTCTCGAACTCTTGACCTCAGGTGATCTGCCCGCCTTGGCCCCCCAAAGTGCTGGGATTACAGGCATGAGCCACCGTGCTCGGCAAACATAATACATTTCATAATGAATTAGAAAAGTGATTATAAAATTGTTTCAAATAATACAGAAGATCCAAGTTCTCGGCTTCCTGTAGCCTTACACAGGCAGGGACTATGGATAGTTTCCATTCACATTTTTCATGTACCTTTCCAGAAAATTTTCTGTGTACATATAAGCATATATCTATTTTCTCTTATCTTTTTTCTTCCCATAAAAATTGGGATTGTGCTACCTAAACTGCATGGTGATGTGCTCTTTAAATTTGAGAATAGGCACTTGACTTATTTCTGAGTTATTTCATTTAGATCTACCATATTCTTTTTGTTGGCTGCACAGTCTTCTGCTGTATGAATACACCATGGTTTATTTAACTGAGGACTGCATCTTAAATGAAAACAAGACCCTAGAGCCAAGTTAAGGAGAGGGAGATGGTATTTTAGGCCAGAGGCTTAGGATGTGCGATTGTCTCCCCTTTCTGAAGAATGCTGACCTTGGCTGCTTTCCTCATCTGGATCCTTTGCTTCCTTTTCTGGAGCAAAAAAGTTAAGGAAGAGGACCCTCTCTATCAAGAGGACCGTCCATCTGGGTATTTCCCCGAGGATCCCCTTTTCTCTGTCAGTGGGGGATAGTTCAGTTTCTCACAGAAATATAGGTGAAACAAGAAGGCAGAGGCCAGAAAGCCATGGTCTGCAGACAGCCCTCCTGTCTGCTGCCTTTTTTCTTATGGTGTATGGCTGATAGCCCCGGAGTCCTTTCTGACTCAGGGCTCAGTCCCCCTATTTTTATTACTATCACCCCCACTTTATTACTCATCTTATATTTTAGTTTGTTAAATGGAGTGGGCCTGTCACCTCGACAGGTGAGAGAGGGAGATATTTGATGAGCATGGTGTGGTCTGTAGGGGAAGACAAGTTGTGAGTTGCACCCTCAAAGGGGAAAGAGGTGGGGCAGGAAAGGCTGCGTGCCCTGCCATTGTCTGCAGGCTCTGCCCATGCTGATGTGATGAGGAGTGGCAGCCCTGGCAGGGAGCCCTTCTGCTACAGGCACCGGGAGGTACTCACAGGCAGCATTTCTATTTTTAATGTAATTTGGGGGAGCTGGGTTTTAGTTCAAGCCCTGCCCTTCCTCACCCATCCAGATGGCAGGGTTAGCCACAGCTGCTGGGGCTTAGGCTGCCAGTGGAGAGGTATGGGGGCTGTGGGCACAGGGCTGGGGACCCTACTGGGAAAGATGGAGTGAGCTGTCTCCCGCCCCACCTCTCCTGTTGACCCTGTGTCCCAGAACAGACGGGGCTCCTGTCGGTGTGACAGAAGGAGTGCAGGTCCTAGGATGGGGACTGGCACTGGCAGAGTCTTTTCTTTTTGTTTTTTACCTTAGGCTGGGGGAGAGGGAGAGGAATGTGGGAAGAGGAGCTAACATTGATGGCGTGCCTTCTTTGGGTCACGAGCTGGGCCTTACGTATATGAGCTGATTTAATCCTCACCAGAAGCCCTGTGAGTTGCAGTTTGCTATCCCATTTTATACAGTGGAGGAGACAGACTTCCCAGGCAGGAAGAGCTAGAACAAAGGGTTGACCCCAGGCTGACTACACTACTGTACCTCTGTGGAAAATATTTGAAATGATCATGAATATTTCTCCCCTCCAGGCTGGGTGACAAAGTGAGACCTTGCCTCAAAGAATAGTTCTTCCTTTTTTTTTTTTTTTTTTTTAAACCAACTTGCTAAATGTCACTAGTCACCCAAGCTTTAAAATGAGATTTTTGTTCTGTTTTGTTTTGTTTTTGATGGATGATGTAATTGCTGACTGGGAAGGGGGCATCATTGTCTGCTGATGGGGCCAGGGTGCTTGCGGGGACCCTGAATGTAGCGAAGGAGCACTTTGTCTTCCTTCCTCCAGGTGCCAGGTGGTGCCCTTTTTGTCTTGGGCACAGCTGTCTCTCTCATTCTACCAGGACTCCATCTCTCCAGGACTTATCCTTTCTCATGTGCTTGCCTGTGGCCCCCGATTCTGCCCTCGTAATTTCAGCACGCTTGTCATTCACTGGCACTGCTAATCTGGGCCTCTGTGGATTTGGGGTACTCATGGATTTCTCTGCTTTCTCTGCACAGCTCACAGTGCAGGCTTCCAGCAGCAGGAGGCAGGATTTTCTTTTTCTTGTGTGTTCTCCTTCAGCCTCTGGCTCCTGACTCTCTGTGTAGTGGCTGTGGTCTTCTGCCACATCTTCCCCAGGCCTCAAGGCTGACCCAGGGAGCAGCTGTGAGCCTAGCCAAAGCTTGGGGAAGCTTCACTGTGCAGTAGATCAACCTTCTGTTCTACGTCCCGTATGGTCCCATCTTCTGGAGAGCAACTTCTCAGTGCTTTTGTCTAAGCTTGAGAGCCAGCAGGAGGATGGAGGGACCCAAATGCAGTCCCTCCAACACAAACTTTTTATTGCTTCTCTCCTACAGGCCCAGCAACCACTGGGAATAGAAGACAAGGATGACAGCCAGTCCAGCCAAGATGAGCTGCAGAGCAAGCAGTCCAAAGGCCTGGAGAGGTACCATAGGTGGGAGGCTATCCCCAGCGCTGTGCCTTCAGGGTGGTGTGGACTTGGGCAGAATTCTTGGCTTTGGTGGCTGGCCTGGCTCAGTGTACACTTGCTTGGCAGCAGGTGATGAACTGGCTGGATGGCTTTGCAGGGTCTGTGTGTGCACATGCGTGTGTATATGTGTGTGCATGTGTGTGTACTGGCAATGTGTGTATATGTTTGCATGCATGAGCAGACCCTTTGTTTCTTCACCAAGATGGGAATGTGAAGTGCCACTGGGTACAATTGGCAGGACTCTGGGCACCATTGTGGGGCCAGGGCTGATTAAGCTGTGTGTGCGCCTGGTTATGGGCCAGGGCTGAAGAAACCTTGTGGAGGTCTGGAGGAGTCGCATTGGAGGGTTGGTACTGCAACTCAAGAGTTCTGAGCCAGGGCCCTGCCACATCAGAAATGGCTGTAGCTATCTGTGAGAGTGCAACTGTGTGTGATGTGACAGGGGCTCTCAGCTTCTCAGGCCTGAGCCCCATGACAAGGGCTGCCACCCTAGAAGGGGAAGGAGAATGGTCATTTCACTTTTGGACCTGCAAAAACTATCCATGACAGCTTCATGCATTTTTCTAGTTTGACCTCTTGAGTCTGGCTTTTCTTTTTCTCCCCACTTAGTTCTTCCACCCCTCCCTGGCCCCAGTGCTGGTGAGCTCTGGGGATGGGTATACTTGTGAGTGTGTCCTGCTCTTACTCCTGAACCAAGCAGAGGCAGTATAGGGACCCCTGTGGAGCCTGACTCCAGTCTAGGTAAAAGGAGGGCTCAGGAGGGAGTCTCTCCTTCCCACATGTGTGGCTGCCTTGCCCTGCTGTGGCTCTCCACGGATGGATGTGGGGGTGGGGCTGGAGCATAACCCAGGAGGAGGCAAGGACCTAGGTCCACACACTGTACTCCCCAGTTCTCTTCCCGCTCTCCAAATGGAGGGGCCTGACTCTGCTGCTCTGCCCGGCCTGACCAGGTTATCTCCTCCACTTCCACACGAGGAGCGGGCCCAGAGTCCCCCTTGCAGCCTGGCCACTGAAGAAGAGCCCCCCCAGGGCCCCGAGGGGCAGCCCGAGTGGAAGGAGGCAGAGGAGCTTGGGGAGGATTCTGCAGCCAGCCTCAGCCTGCAGCTGTCCCTCCAGAGGTAAGGATGAGGGGAAGCATCCTCATGAGGATGAGGGCTGGCGGCTGCTCTGTGTGTAGTGGGTATGTGTGCTAGTGCTGAGAGAGATGGGGGTGGGGTTGGCTTGGGGAGGGATTGGGGAGCTGGGGCGGGTTTGTAGCCTCAGCAGCAGCAGCAGCAGAGGCTCTGCTTAGTGTCCCATGGGAGCTGGATATGAGGAAATGTGCCTCTTCCTAGTCCTCAGTCTACAGCTGAAATCAGGGTATGTGGTCTGATTAGAAGAACTTAGAAACTCTTGAATAAGGAGGTGTCTCTTTTGTCACAGCTGCCTCCCTGCAAGGGGCTGGAGCAGAGACTGTATCACCCTGGCTGCTCCATTCCTGCCAGGGAAGCCCTTTCTCTAGTCCCCTCCCTACCAGCACCCCTGTTTCCAATAGTCATCCTACTTCTTGTCATTCAGCAACCCCAGCTGGAGCCCTGTTATGTGCTCGGCCCAGGGAGAGGGAAGCCCAGATAACTCTGGGTCCAGCTGAGAGGACCTTTTTTTCCTAGCCTAGTCAAGAGCGTGGTGGACATTTGCTAGTTGTCTGTCCCCCTAGCAAGAGAAAGATGCTGGTCTTAGAATTCATTGGGTTGGAATGAGTCACTAGGGAACTTGAGCAGCATCGATGTGCAATCAACAGCATCCACTGAACACCTGCTGTGTACGGAGCTCCTGGGGTACCATAACCATCTTGCTTCCATTGTGAGGCAGGAGTCTCTAGTCTTTGATGCAAATAATTCAGGGAGAGGAAGGGCGGGGAGAGGGAGGTTTAAGACCCAAGGTAGGGAAATTGTTGGGCTGTCTCTCTTGTCTCTGTCATAGCTCTTTGACCCCACATGGCGTGCGTCTTAAGCCTCTTGCTTTCTTACTGGCTTTAACACAGTTGTTTCCTTACTGCTATCAAGGGAGCAGGCCCCAAGCCCACCTGCTGCCCGTGAGAAGGGCAAGGAGCAGCATTCCCAGGCCGAGGAGCTGGGCCCTGGGCAGGAAGAGGCAGAGGATCCTGAGGAGAAGGTGGCGGTCAGCCCCACCCCACCAGTCTCTCCAGAGGTGTAAGGGCCAGTTTTGTGTGTCTGTCCCTGTCCTCCACTGCGTGTGGGCTGCTTCAGTGCCTATTCACTCTTGGGTGGTGGGAGGTGGGGCTCAGGCTCTGGCCAAGGGTTAGAGTGTAGGGAGATTAAGCATATCCTTGGTGCTCTGTGTGCAGCCTTGAGAGCCCCACGCAGGCATGACTGATCCTTACCTGGGGTTAGCTTTGGTCCCTGGGGCTCCTGGTCAGGACTTGAGGTACAAGGGCAGATGAGGGGGTACCTCCTGGCTCATTTGCTAAACTTGCTAAATCATGTTTCCTGTCTACCAAGCACTGTTTTTCTCTTCAAAAATGTTGTTGAGGTATGTATGTACACTGCAGTACATAGGCCTAAAGTGTACAGTTCAGTGAAAGTTTGCATCTGTGCACACTGTATAATGGCCACTCAAACAGGGAATGTCTCCATCTCTCGAGGAAGTTTCCTCGTGCCCCTCTCAAACCACTCACCCCAGGTCTTCACTGTTCTGGCCTGTGAGCTCCAAGTTCTGGCCAAAGGGTCATTTTTCCAGTTCTCTACTTCACATACATGGAATTATACAGTATACAGGATTGATCTTTTGTGCTTGTGTTCAAAGCTCAGTGTGTTTTTCTGATTCACCTATGTTGTTGAACCAAGTACTTCTAAAATTTAGAAATCATTTAGCTTTTCTCCTTCCATTCTTACCCTTCCCCTTCCTACTCAGTTTTCAGACGAGGAAACTGAGGCTCAGAGAAGTGAAGGGATTCATCTAAGGTCACATCGCTAGTCAGTGGCAGAATTAGAACTAGATTCTAGGCCGGGCGCGGTGGCTCACACCTGTAATCCCAGCACTCTGGGAGGCCGAGGCAGGTGGATCACCTGAGGTCAGGAGTTTGAGACCAGCTGGCCAACATGGCGAAACCCCGTCTCTACTAAAAATACAAAAATTAGCTGGGCGTGGTGGCAGGTGCCTATAATCCCAGCTACTTGGAAGACAGAGGCAGGAGAATTGCTTGAACCTGGGAGGTGGAGGTTGCAGTGAGCCGAGATCGTGCCACTGTACTCCAGCCTGGGCAACAAGAGCGAAACTCTGTCTCAAATAAAAACACTAGTTTATAGTCACTAGAGCCCTAGACTTCTGACTTTAGTCTGCAGCCACTGTTCCTTTTCTCTGCATAGAGAAAGAGAAGGATCAGGACTTAACATTTTCCCTTCTGTGAACTGAGCAGGTCTAAAGGATTTGGGACTGACTCATGAGCAGAGACAGGTTTATGCACACATTACTCACAGCAAGTTCATGCACACATTACTCACAGCAAGTTCATGCACACATTACTCACAGCAAGTTCATGCACACATTACTCACAGCAAGTTCATGCACACATTACTCACAGCAAGTTCATGCACACATTACTCACAGCAAGTTCATGCACACATTACTCACAGCAAGTTCATGCACACATTAGTCACTGAGAGCTGGCAGGGCACGTGAGCTCAGGATCTCATGTTGTCACCATAACATTGCAGGAGTGGTGTATGGAAGGGGTGGTCATGTCTTTCAGAGGGTGATACATCCTACAGTGAAAACTGTGACCTGGAGGAATTATATGGCTTTCCTGTCACCTTGGTGGCTGTGGTTAGCCAGTTCAGGATGCTTTCTGTGAGGACAGGAGGTGGGTGTAGTTCCGAGAGAGGAAGATTGGGCAGAGGTCAGAGGGGTGTCTTCCCAGGACCTCTAGAGGGAAGCCTGGGCAGTCGGGCTCAGTTGGGGCCTTGGCTTCCCCAGCTCCTCCCCAGTTGCCTTGGCTGATTCATTCCTTTGTCTTGTGTTTCTCCCGCCATCCCAGCGAGGCTGCCCCTGCTAGGGTCTCAGAAATACCTGACCATGCAGTTTCAGTTTATACCATCCCCTTAGGAAATGCCTTCTCTTCCTTTCCTGAATCTCTTCAGGCCCCATCGCTTCCGTGTTATTAATCTTTACAGCGGCATCAGGAATGGATGGGTTGTCTAGGTTTTGTGGGAGTAGCTCTGTGTCTGTCAGCTTCCAAAGGTGTAGTCAAGCTGGATCTGAAGGGTTGGGAGCAGAGGGCAAGCTAGAGGGAGCAGGTAGGTCCAGGAGGCAACATGTGCCACTCACCGAATGCTTTCTGGCCAAGGCCAGGACTAGGAAACAGGAAGGTCCTCCCCGTGTCATGCCAGCATCTTTCATGAGGATTTCCAGAGAAGAGGGTAAAAGAATCCAAACCACCAAGTTGAGTATGAGAGGAGACATAACTTTTGTGGTAGTACCATGAAAACCATTTCACAGTGTTCCTAGGTGCCATTTCCCCACCCTCCGCTCTCTTTCTTCCCTGTCTCTCCCTGCTTTCCCTTCTTGCTTTCTCTCCCGTATCTTTGAGCTACTTGGTGGCCAGCCTGAAATGATTATGCTCCTGCAGAGCCTCCCCTTTGTCACTCACTGTAGGAAACTGGGTCCCACTGATTCTGATACCTGAGGAGTTGGCCTAGAAATCAGAGCTGTTTCTTCCCCTGGAGTCCTCAACTTCCCAATCATGTCATGGACCTTTCAGGCATTGTTTACTGCCTTGGAACTGAGCTAGCAGTTTGGGCTACTAGACCTTTAAAACAGTGCGAGGGAGAAGAGGTCCACTGACAGACAGCCCAGGTTGCGTCTGTGCAAGTTCACTGGTGCTCATAGCCTGGGCACATGCCCCCACACGGTCTGATGCCCCATCTTTCCACAGCGTCTGTCCCTAGGGCTCCACATAGCTTGCAGCCTGCGGGAGAGAGAGACATTAAAAGGTACCATCTCAGGGAAAAAAGATGTTTTCAGCCAAGGTTGGAAATGAGTTGGAGGGTTGATGAGGTGGAGAGCTGTGGGGGAAGGCTCTTTCTGAGGGCAGGATTCTCAGAGGAGGTGGCAGCCACATGTCTTATATATGCATTAGTTGGGCTGTGTCAGGGGACTGAGAGGAAGCCAGGCTTTGGAAGGAAGGAGGAGATGGAGTTGGGAGCAGAAGAGAATTGAAGGCATAGGCTGAAGATCATTTCTGGTCCGAGTTATGATTTTAGGAAAGGGGAAACGAAAGGTCTTTATGGTAATTCAGAGATGACAGTAGCCTGTCCTGTCTTCCTCTCTCTATAGTCTCAAGGTGCTGCAATGGGATTCGTAAGCCCTTGTTTTCCTCTACTGTTCTAATCCGATCCTGCCCGCTGCTTTCCATCTGCAGTGGGACTCGAGCTGGAGGGAGAAGGGATTCTGAGTCCACAGCAGGGAGGACCAGCTCCCCTGTTTGACTCTTGCCCAGCCCTCTTTGTTTTGGGTCATGCCCACACTTTCCGCGTAGGTTGACTGAGCCACCGTGCCAGGCCTGCAACAGCCTGAGTGCTGTGCGAGGAGGGTGTGTGGTGAGGCTACTTTCCACCGTAAGATTGAGGGACCTGGACATGGAGACACATTCTGGCCTTTAGGAAAGTCACTCTGGGAGACAAAATGCTTTATCCTGCTCATGGTTTCCTCATGCTTTATCCTGCTCAGAATGTTCTCAGGATTCCTCTTTGGGCATTTCCTTGAAGAACCAGAAAACAAGCAAAATAACAGTCCTTATTACTTTATACACATCTTTTTAATGGATACCATTATTCCTGATCTCACCACCCTCCTATGTATCCAGGTCAGCTCTGAATTCCTTTTATTCATTTCTAAACATTTAATTAACTCTAAGCAGACGAAAACGTGCCCCCATGGGTAGACGGGGAACATGGCACTCGTGCATGCTTGCTACATTTTTTGGCTTAGGGGAGCATCTCCTCCTGGCCCCCTTCGTGGTGTGATAGGGGAGCTTCCTATTCCTGGGCCTTCCTGGACTGTTGTAGTTCTCAGAGCTGGGATACCTGCTGCTGCTTCTTTCATGGGCCCATATACATTGGCCACTACTCAGTTTGGGAGGCAGAAAGCAGTCTCTGGGGACTGTTCACAAATTGCTGGCATGAGCCTCAAGTAGCAGGCAGAGCTCTAGTGGGGAGGTGGTAACGGGGCTGTGAGCCATTCTAGGAAGGAATCCATTAGGGACAGAGCTTCACTCTCTCCCTGCTGCTGCCAGCTCTTGAGCTGCAGCTTCAGATTTTGATCTTGGGCCATAACCTCGTAAGTCTGCTGAGAGCCTGCTATGGGCTACCCTTCTCCCTACGCTCTTGGGGCCTTAAACAGCCACAGTGGGGCTTGTCCTATGGAACAAGCATTGACTGTATCTCTTGCCTGCCCTTGGGTGACCTGTTTGACTCCTGATTGTGGGCCCTCCATTAGGATTCCATCTGTGATGTTCCATATCCATTCTAACCTCGATGCAGAGGTGGGTGGACATTAACCCTGTGATGATATGCCATTCCCCACCCATGGTAGGCGATCCACAGAGCCTGTGGCTCCCCCAGAGCAGCTCTCAGAGGCTGCACTAAAGGCCATGGAAGAGGCAGTGGCCCAAGTACTCGAGCAAGACCAGAGGCACCTGCTGGAATCAAAGCAAGAGAAGATGCAGCAACTGCGGGAGAAGCTGTGCCAAGAGGAGGAAGAGGAGATCCTCCGGCTTCACCAGCAGAAAGAGCAATCTCTCAGGTCCTGCCCTTCCCCTTAGGCATGCTTCCTGGGGCCTTTCAGGGATGTGAGGAGCCAGGGACACCCTCTCAGCCTGGGGACCACTGGGATGCCCATGGTTCTACCAAGACCAACTAAAGTTGGGAAACTTGACCCAACAATTTCTGCTTATATCTCATTGGTTACACCTAGTTGCAGAGAACACTGGGAAATGTAGTCCTTTAGCTGACCTCTTTACCCAGTAGAATAAAAGCAGGGTTCTGTTGGTAAGGAAGAAAGGGAGAATGGATATTGAGCTGTTAATGAGCCATCTGTCACAGTCCCAGGATGGGAAAGGTACTACAAAAAGGTGTTAACATATTTCATTTACTTGGCAATTTAACTAAAGGCTAAGTCTTGTCCTCTTGTACAGAACATCCAAGAGTGGTAGAAAATTATTATTTTTAGATGATACCTAGCAAAGTATATATAAAATATTTATGCTTAATTTAGAGAATATAAAACAGAAAACCAACATACAAGTACTGGGAAGGTCGGAGCAATCTCTCATGAGTCCAGCGCAGGAAGCACTGACATAGGGTCTGTCCTTATATCACATCCTTGTGGGTCCTCCACCAGGGAGTATCCCAAAGAACAGACACCTCCAACCCCCTAGCATCCTCCAACCCCCTAGCATCCTCCTCTTCCAGCCAACTGAGAATTGGGGCAGGGGCCCACCCAAGCAGGATGTGACTCACCTTAAGGCGCAGCACCTTGGAGGAAATCCTGGCGCTGTGTCCCTGCCAGCCCACCAGTCTTCTCCCCTCTTGCTGGCCACCCTGAGTTTGGCTGACTGTGCTTTCCATCTCTCTCCCAAGGCCCCTGACTCCAGAGGCCCTCTTAGGTTGTGGGGAAGACTGGCATGCCAAAAGTGTCTTGATTCATGGCCTGGAACATAGCAGTTGCTGAACAAATGGTAGCAATTACTTTTCAGTTGAAATCAATGCATATTCAGGCATTCTTGACTAAGTGATTTCTCTGTGGACACTGCCTTCAAGGCCTGGCTTTCTTCAAACTAGTTCATCACCAGAACCTGTTTCTGTTTATGCCCAAGCCTTTCTGAGGAATGGGCTCTCCTTCCCTCTGCTGGGAACTTCCATGTGGTAGAAATTTCTGGAAGCCACAGCTGATCTTGTAACAAATATTTCTGGAATGAGAAGGCAGGCAGGCTGGCCCTTAGCTTCTTTCACTGTAAAATGAAAGGATTGGACTTAAAACTTCTAAAGTCCCTGCCAGCTCTAACACTGTGTTGCTGTGTGTAAAATTTAGCCATAGGACAAAGAGAAAAGGTTTCTGGGGAATCTAGAAGGAAGGATTTTTACTTAATTCAAATTTTCTCTCTCTCTTTTTTTTTTTTTGAGACAGAGTCTTGCTCTGTCGCCCAGGCTGGAGTACAGTGGCTTACTCGGCTCAGTGCAAGCTCTACCTCCCAGGTTCATGCCATTCTCCTGCCTCAGCCTCCCAAGTAGCTGGGACTACAGGCGCCTGCCACCATGCCTGGCTAATTTTTTTTTTTTTGTATTTTTAGTAGAGACGGGGTTTCACTGGGTTAGCCAGGATGGTCTCGATCTCCTGACCTGATGATCCGCCTGCCTCGGCCTCCCAAAGTGCTGGGATTACAGGCGTGAGCCACTGTGCCCGGCCAAATTTTCTCTCTTAATGGAAAAAAGTAATGGTGTTAGTATCTTGAAATAGGAAAGAATCCTAAGTCTTTTTTTGGCTTTAGGATTTGCTACAGAAGCTTTTCAAAGGAATTGTCTTCCGAATCATGTTTTTCCTAGGTTTGAATTCCCTGAGCACACAGCACACATCCCCTGGTCGTGCGGGGCTGTGTGAGGAGTTACCCAAAAAGGATGTGGTTTGTGTAAGCAGGGCGATGTCTGCTTAGGATGAAATGGCCACTGTTGTTGGTGTGTAAATAAGATAACCTTTCGTAGATATCACGGCTTGCTTATAGTTTGGGGCTGGATGATTTTGTTCAAATTCAATTAATTTATTAAGCACCTACTTTATGTCAGCTACTATGTGTGGTACCTGGGATATAACAGATTTTAAGACAAGATTCTTTCTCTTGAGAAGCTCCCAGACTTGCAAGGAAAACAGAGATACAGGAGATGAATTATGATGCCATGTGACGCATGGTACAGAGTAGCATGGGATAAGAAAGGTCCACATGTAAAGTGATGGGAACAGAAAGATGAATTGATGAGCTTGTAGGGAGTTGGAAAGACTTCCCAGAGAGGGAGCTGGGTGTTGAGGAATGAATATGGGTTTGCCAGATAGAAAAGGGAATTCTTGGCAGAGAACCTAGGAAGGAAGAGTGTGGTAGAATGGAGGGATGGTGACTCAGCTGATGTGGCTAGAACAGAGTCTGTCGGAGTGAAAGAATGTGGAATCTGGTTGGGTGGCTATAGCTGTCCTTGAGTGAGTGCCATGCTGAGGTGAAGCTGTTGACAGAGGGGAGCCTTTGGAAGAAGTACTGTACTACCGAAACCCAGAAGCCAGTAGTTTGCTTTTTTTTTTTTTTTTTTTTTTGGAGATAGAGTCTTGCTCTGTTGCCCAGGTTGGAGTGCTGTGGTGTGATCTCAGCTCACTGCAACCTCTGCCTCCCAGGTTCCAGCAATTCTCCTGTCTCAGCCTCCCAAGTAGCTGGGATTACAGGTGTGCACCACCATGCCCGGCTAATTTTTGTATTTTTAGCAGAGATGGGGTTTCGCCATTATGGCCAGGCTGGTCTCGAACTCCTGACCTCAAGTGATCCACCTACCTCGGCCTCCCAAAGTGCTGGGATTACAGGCATGAGCCACCACGCCCGGCCATTAGTTTGCTTCTTGAAGCAAAGGGGAGTTCATGGTATCTTCGTAATCCTGGGAGGTATTATGGGAGGCAGCAGTGGACCTAGAGGCTGAGGTTAGACTCATCTTTAAGATTTAGGAAACTTTGACTGGGCGCAGTGGCTCACACCTGTAATCTCAGTGCTTTGGGAGGCTGAGGCTGAAGGATCACTTGAGCCTAGGAGTTCAAGACCAGCCTGGGCAACATAGCGAGACTCCATCTCAACAATTAGCTGGGTTTGATGGTGCATGCCTGTGGTCCCAACTGCATGGGATGCTGAGGCGAGAGGATTGCTTAAGCCCAGGAGTTTAAGGCTGCAGTAAGCCATGATCACACCACTGCATTCCAGCCTGGACAACAGAGCAAGAACCTGTCTCCAAAAAGAAAAAAAAAAAAAAAGATTTAGGAAGTTCCTTAGGCAGGCAACAGGGCTATCGGAGGCTGAGAGCCATAGCTTATGAATAGAAGAAAGACCTTTGTGGTTTCTCTGACAACCTAGCCTTTCCTTTCCATCTCAGTTCCTTGAGGGAGCGGCTGCAGAAAGCCATTGAGGAGGAGGAGGCCCGGATGAGAGAGGAGGAAAGCCAGAGGCTATCCTGGCTCCGAGCTCAGGTCCAGTCCAGCACACAAGCAGATGAGGACCAAATCAGGTAAGTGTGTGCTTACCTGTGAGCTGCCCAGCCCTGCGGAGGCGACCCCAGGGTGCACAGGCCCGTTCCCATTCCACTGTGTCCACCCAGGGCTGAGCAAGAGGCTTCCCTGCAGAAACTGAGAGAAGAGTTGGAGTCTCAACAGAAGGCTGAGAGGGCCAGCTTGGAACAGAAAAATAGGCAAATGCTGGAGCAGCTCAAGGAAGAGATAGAGGCTTCGGAGAAGAGCGAGCAGGCTGCCCTGAATGCTGCAAAGGAGAAGGCTCTGCAGCAGCTGAGGGAGCAGCTGGAAGGGGAGAGGAAAGAAGTGAGCCAGTCAAGTGGGGACCTCACCCTCTGACCTGTGTCTGGGCTGCCTGGGGAGGGACTGAGTGCACAGGGAGAAGAAGGGCAAGTCTCGGGTGGGCATGCAGGCTGGGGAGCCAGGTGGGAGAGTAGGTCTCACACACAGACAGGCATGGGAGACAGCGAGGTGACCACCTGGGCCCATTACTCCATATGGACCGAATCGGCTCATGACAGGGCAGAGGATGCAGCAGGCATCACAAGGCCCCTCCAGGGTCAGGCTGGATGGCAGTGGCGGCTGGAGGTTGTCAAGCAGAGAACCCTCAGAGGCTTGAGGGGGAGTGTCCTGTGGATTTGAGAAAGTTCATGACTGAAAGAGATTTAGCCAGACCAGAGGTTTTGAGACAAGGGTGCTCTGTCCCTCACTGTCTCTGAGGGACAGCTGCAAGGGCCTCACTCCCCACTTTTCTCTCCTTTCTTAGGATGAGAGGCTAGCAATATAGCAGGGATTTTCTCTTTGTCCATACTCCCTCTACTCCAGTCAGATGGTGGGCTTCTGAAGGTTTTAGCACAATCTCTCTGAGCACTTGTAGTACAGTGCACTTCCCTACTCTTGCTGTAGTGTTTTCCTTGTCTAATAGCTGCAGCTTTGCACCTCACCAAAATAAAAAGAAAGTTCTACATGGCCTGACTTAATGACAGCATCCAACCTGGCCCCCCCTGGCTTGGATCTTATTTACCAGCATGAGCACCATCTGTGGATCTGTGGCCTAGTCTAAAGGCAGGGGGTGGGAGCAGAGAGCCGAAACTTACTGAAATGCCCCTCTCCTCTGACCTTCATGTTCCTGTTCATTTGCCAGTTGTAGACTTCGGGGGCTGAGTTATTTCAGAGGAACAAAGATGTGCTGTGCTTCCCCGTGCTTCCCTTGACCCTGATCTCAAGGGCTTGGGGGTCGGTAGTCTTCCTGGCTCCACCTCCCACCATGATCAGTACCTGGCCAGCTTCACTCACAGTCCCTTTGCTCCTCCCCAGGCTGTGGCAACGCTGGAGAAGGAGCACAGTGCTGAGCTGGAGCGGCTCTGCTCCTCATTGGAGGCCAAGCACCGGGAGGTGAGATGCAGCATCCTGGGCCCCCTTCATGGCTGATTAGCAGAATTCAGCCCCATCCCTGGCTACTAGGCAGCGAGCCTCTCCCTCCAGCCCCGGGGTATGGATGCCAGGTCCTCAGAACACATCCCCACACAGCAGCTGTACAGTCTGTCTGAGGGTCACACTCCCCTGTGTGTGCGGGGGCCTCCTCAGGTGGTCTCCAGCCTCCAGAAGAAGATAGAGGAAGCTCAACAGAAAGAGGAAGCCCAGCTACAGAAGTGCCTTGGGCAAGTGGAGCACAGAGTTCACCAGAAGGCTTATCACGTGGCTGGGTATGAGCACGAGGTGAGTGCTGCTCTGTGTCTTCCACAGTCGTGTACGCCTGTTGTGGACTCTCTTACAGTCAGCTGAGCCGGCCTAGTCTCAGTGGCCTCCAGTTTGCTTTGGATGGCTCAGCTGGGGTTAGCATTTCTAGTTGCCTTTTTATGCCTTAGTTCCCTTGAAGCCAGGTACTCCTCCAATCTGATGCCCCTGTATGCATGTGGGGAGGGGGTGTTGGGGTATGGCTGTATGCTGACCATGGTGTCATGGCTGTGTGATGTCCATGTGTTGTGTGTGTGGGGGGAGATTGGGGAAATGTGTGTAAGACCTTCAGGTGCAGCAGGCCCTGAGTGCTGGTCCACCTGGGTTCTTCATGACACATCCCTGCCGTCTCCCCTGCAGCTCAGCAGTCTCCTGCGAGAGAAGCGCCAGGAAGTGGAAGGGGAGCATGAGAGGAGGTTGGACAAGATGAAGGAGGAGCACCAGCAAGTGATGGCTAAGGCCAGAGAGCAGTATGAAGCTGAGGTAGCTCGGCCACATCCCCTGCGCACATGCACACACATGCACACACACATGCACGCACATGCACACACACATGCACACACACCCCGGGGTCCTTCCCACCTGGCTGTGGGGCAGAGGAAGGGGATAAACTGTGGTCAGGGATTGTGGGAGGTTTTCCTTCTTGGTACCCTGCCACGATGATGTTTTTTGCCTTTTTTATTAAAACATGAGAAAAACCTCCACCTAATGGGGGGCAATTCCTCTTTTATCAGGCAGGCTGTACTTTCTTCTGATAGTAAAAAGAACCCCCACACATTGAGCTTGTACTGTGTGCCAAGAACTGTTTTGAGCTCTTTATCTATTTTAACTCATTTAGTCCTCACACCAGCCTTAGGAAGGATCTACTATCATTATCTCCATTTTAAAGATGAGGGCACTGAGACTTGGAGAGTTTAAGTAGCTTCCCAAGATCACACCCAGCTAATAAGTAGAAGAGCTAGGATTCAAGCCCAGGCCATCTGACTCCAAAGCCTTCAGTTTCCTCACTGCAATGCTGTGTCACCAGGGTTCCTCAACATCTCGGGACACCAAGAAATAGACTGGCAAGAGCCAAGTAATACTGATATTCTCCCCATTTTAAGCCTTTGGCCTTAAGGTAGGAAAGTTCAGCGACTTGGGTGTACTCAAGCTGGCCTGCCTTGCTCACATTGAGGGTGAACAATGGGTGGGTAGAGGGTGGCTGACTATAGCCCACAGCTGGGACCCTGCAGGGCGTTAAGACTACTGCTCCAGTAACTGGAACCAGTATCCCAGACTCTTTCTAGGATCTTTCCCAGGGCAGAAATAGCAGTCCCATGATGAAATTTGCCATATCCCTTCCCCCAACCAATTATGACCTTGCTGAAGAATAGTGATAATTTATCAGTGACCTCTCATTCCTTAAAGAGGAAAAGTTGTATATGGTGGAGCCATAGGGAGAGCCAGAGAGGGAATCTGTCGTGGTGTCTGACCAGCCTCTGCTTCAGCTCTAGAGGGCTGCAGGCTTGCTGGGGCCAGGGCCGGTGCTGTGCTTGTAACCCTCCTCTTCTCCAAGAGCTGGCTTTAGGGAGCTGACGGTGTCCCTGATCTTACTGATGCAAGGCTGCAGGGCTGAGGGAGCTGTGATTTTTGTGGTAGAAGGGGCTGCCGCAGCTTCCCACCGGTGGGCCCACCCTCCTTGCAGGAGAGGAAGCAGCGGGCTGAGCTTCTGGGGCACCTGACCGGAGAGCTGGAGCGCCTGCAGAGGGCCCATGAACGAGAACTGGAGACTGTGAGGCAGGAGCAACACAAGCGTCTTGAGGACTTGCGGCGCCGGCACAGGGAGCAGGTGAGGGGCCTGGGGCAGGGTGAACCCACTGTGACCCCTCCATGCACAGTAGGAAGGTGCTGGGAGCAGATGCATGGCCCCAGCAGGATGGAGCCTGACAGCTTCTGGAGTGAGAGTTTCTCACTGGCCATCTCCATGCTGGGGCATCCTTGCTACTTTGTTTTCTGGGCCAGGGAACACACTCAGGATTAGAACTAGAAGTCAGCCCCTGTAAGGCATTGGGGTTGGCACCTTTGCATCTCCTTGCCCCAGCAGGAAGTAAACAAGGTGTGGAGCCTTCCTGGGAGGCTGCAGGGGCACACAGCGAGGAAGCCTGAGCCCAGAGTGGAGGTTGCGGTGTGGCATGGTGGGTTCTGGAACCCCCTCCTGCCCCTCAGCTAATGCCTTACACTCTTTCTATGCTTATGTGTTTCCCTTTCTGGGCAGGAAAGGAAGCTCCAGGATTTAGAGTTAGACCTTGAAACCAGAGCTAAAGATGTCAAGGCCAGATTGGCTCTGCTGGAGGTCCAGGTGAGGGATCTGCAGGAGTCCTTGACCTCAGAGTCATAGCTTCTCTAGCAGAGGGCAGGCTCTGCCCCTCAGACCTGGGGTCTACAGTCAGCCAGAAAATCCTGTCTCTTCCCTGCAAGGAGGAGACCGCCCGGAGGGAGAAGCAGCAGCTGCTTGATGTGCAGAGGCAGGTTGCTCTGAAGAGTGAGGTTTGTCTCCCTGTTTTGTCCTCCCTTCTGTTCTTCCTCCATTTCCTGTCTTTCTTCTCCCTGTTCCCCACATTTTGTTCATCTGATCCAGGGCACTGGGGTTCCAAACTCTTGGCCAGTATTCCACAAATAGTGCCACTCTGTGGACCCCACTTGGGAACCTCAAGGGAGCGGGGCTGTGGTAGGACAGGAGCCTGCAGACCTCTTGACCTCAGAGGTGGTGACTTCAGTGGCTCTCAATTCATCCCCAGCCTGTCCTCCTTTGGCTTCCCTACCCTCTCGTGCTGTCTGCTCCCTGCCTTCTCTCTGTGCTGTCTCTGGGTGCTTCTATCTTTCCTTTTGCCCCTAGGAAGCCACAGCCACCCATCAGCAGCTGGAGGAGGCACAGAAGGAGCACACCCACCTGTTGCAGTCAAACCAGCAGCTCCGAGAAATTCTTGATGAGCTGCAGGCCCGCAAGCTGAAGCTGGAGTCCCAAGTGGATCTGCTGCAGGCTCAGAGCCAGCAACTGCAGAAACACATCAGGTGGCCTGGGCACCCTGCACTTAGCCCCGCTGGCTGCCTCCTGCCTGCCCTCTGACCTCTGCTGCTTGTGTCATGGCCCAGTTAATAGGGAGAGGTGGAGTCCCAGCTTGGGAGCTAGGCAGAAGAGCCTGTGGCTACATTTTGTAGGGAGTTGGGGTTGTTAAGATTCTGTGAAAAGCAGGGGATCTCTGGTGCTATTGTTCGCGCCTCAGCCCTTCCTCAGGGACTTTGACGGATGGGAGTGAGGGGGTGGAGATGGTTCTGACCCACTTCACCCCTCCCCCCCATCGCCAGCCGCCGCCCTGCCTCTCACTCCTCTTTCCTTCCACAGCAGCCTGGAGGCTGAAGCTCAAAAGAAGCAGCACCTGTTGAGAGAAGTGACAGTTGAGGAAAATAATGCTTCCCCACATTTTGAGCCAGATCTCCACATTGAGGACCTGAGGAAATCCCTTGGAACAGTGAGCTAGGGGCTGGGGTCTGGGGCACCAGGATGGTGTGGGGCATTGGGAGGGGCTGGGCATCAGGGGAGTACTTCCAGAGGGGACAGCTCATCAGGAGGGGTGGAGCCTCAGGAGGGGAGGAGTATAAGGTGGGCCAAGGCATCAGGAAGGGCTGGCTCTGTTCTCTATGGGACCTGGTCTGTTTTTATTCCCAGCTGCCAGTCGTCTCCACCAGTCAGATGATATCTATAAGTAAACAGTGCCTGGCAGCTAGAGAGCCATTTCCTTGTCTAGACCACTGGGAGGGGCTTTGGGGTCTTGAACCTGCAGGGTGTCTGCTTTTGCTACACTCAGTGGACTTTTCTACCATGTGTCCCTAGAACCAGACCAAAGAGGTGTCTTCTTCTCTCTCCCAGAGCAAGGAGGACTTATACTTGGACAGGTGAGTTCCCATAGCCTGTCTTATTTGAGGTTAGGGTACCATGAAGGGGTAAGTGAGTACCTGCATCATAGAGCTGGGGTGAGCTGAAGTGAGGAGACTGTGATCACCAGTGGGGCTTAGTTCATGGGGAAGGCTCCGGAGGATTAAGGAATCTTCTCTGGCAAGCCAAGAAACTGCCCACTGTGACCTTTGACATGGCATTCTCCTCTAGTGGAGAAGCAGATTGCTGGAAGTGTTTGGTCATCTATCTGGAGGCCCCAGGCCCGATCCCTCTCAGAGTCAGGGTGGGGGCACTGTCAATCCCAGGCACTGCGCACTGTGGGTATTGAACAGTGGCATCCCTGCACTCACAGTGCCCAGCCCCAGCCCAGCAGCTCTGGTCTGTGCTCAGGGTTGGCATCTGCTGGGGAAGGGGCTGTGTGACCCAGAGTAGAGTTCTTAGAGGCTTCTGTTTTCCTTCTTCAACTCTCCTGCTCCAGCCTGTCCTCCCACAATGTCTGGCACCTCCTCTCTGCTGAGGGGGTAGCCCTCCGTAGTGCCAAGGAGTTCCTTGTGCGGCAGACACGCTCCATGCGGAGGCGGCAGACAGCTCTGAAAGCTGCCCAGCAGCATTGGCGCCATGAGCTGGCCAGTGCGCAGGAGGTGGCCAAAGACCCACCAGGCATCAAGGCCCTGGAAGATATGCGCAAGAACCTGGAGAAGGTCAGGAGCTTTGGGAAGGGCCTGCCAGCCCTGTGTGGGGGAGGCGGGGGGAGTCAGCAAAACAGTCCTTTGGGCTCCCCCTCAGTTGGTCATTCTTAGGACTCCATGAGAGTGGCCACCTTGGCCCTGGGTCACTTATATTTACTTGGCAATGCATAGTATGCAAACACCTTTTCTAGTAGTAAATAATTTAAACCTCATGATAACACTATTAGTCCATTTTCATGCTGCTGATAAAGACATACCTGAAACTGGGAAGAAAAAGAAAATTGAACTTACAGTTCCACATGGCTGGGGAGGCCTCAGAATCATGGCAGGAGGCGAAAGGCACTTCTTACATGATGGCAGCAAGAGAAAATGAGGAACAAGCAAAAGCAGAAACCCATCATAAACCCATCAGGGTCTCAGGAGACTTATTCACTATCACAAGAACAGTATGGGGGAAATGGCCCCTGTGATTCAAATTATCTCCCACCAGGTCCCTCCCACAACACGTGGGAATTATGGGAGTACAATTCAAGATGAGATTTTGGTGGGGACACAGAGCCAAACCATATCATTCCACCCCTTGCCCCTCCATATCTCATGTCCTCACATTTCAAAACCAATCATGCCTTCCCAACAGTCCTCAAAGTCTTAACTCATTTCAGCATTAACCCAAAAGTCCACAGTCCAAAGTCTCATCTGAGACAAGGCAAGTCCCTTCTGCCTATGAGCCTGTAAAATAAAAAACAAGCTACTGACTTTCTAGATACAGTGGGGATACAGGCATTGGGTAAATACAGCCATTCCAAGTGGGAGAAATTGGCCAAAACAAAGGGGTTACAGGGCCCATGCAAGTCCGAAATCCAGTGGGGCAGTCAAATTTTAAAGCTCCAAAATGATCTCCTTTGACTCCATGTCTCACATCCAGGTTACGCTGATGCAAGAGGTAGGTTCTCATTGTCTTGGGCAGCTCCACCCCTGTGGCTTTGCAGGGTACAGCAATGCAGCCAGAAGGCAAACCCTTCCCAGCTGCCTTCACAGGCTGGCATTGAGTATCTGCAGCTTTTTGAGGTGCATAGTGCCAGCTATTGATGGATCTACCATTCTGGGGGTCTGGAGGATGGTGGCCCTCTTCTCACAGCTCTATTAGGCAGTGCCCCAGTAGGGACTTTGTGTGGGGGCTCTGACCCCACATGTCCCTTCTGAACTGCCCTAGCAGGAGTTCTCCATGAGGGCCCCCCCCCGTAGCAGACTTTTGTCTGGGCATCTAGGTGTTTCCATACATCTTCTGAAATCTAGGCAGAGGTTCCCAGACCTCAGTTCTTGACTTCTGTGCAGCCGCAGGCTCAACACCACATGGAAGTTGCCAAGGTATGGGGCTTGCATCCTCTGAAACCATGGGCCAAGCTGTACCTTGCCCCGTTTTAGCAATGGCTGGAGTGGCTGGGATGCAGGGCACCAAGTCCCTAGGCTGCACACAGCATGGGGACCCTGGGGCTGGCCCATGAAACCATTTTTTCCTCCTAGGCCTCTGGGTCTGTGATGGGAGGGGCTGCCCATGACGACCTATGACATGTCCTGGAGACATTTTCCCCATTGTCTTGGAGATTCTGCTCCTTGTTACATATGAAAATTTTTGCAGCTAGCTTGAATTTCTCCTCAAAAAATGGGTTTTTCCTTTCTTTCTTTTTATTTTTTAATTATACTTTAAGTTCTGGGATACATGTGCAGAACATGCAGGTTTGTTACATAGGTATATACGTGTCATGGTGGTTTGCTGCACCCAACAACTGGTCATCTACATTAGGTATTTCTCCTAATGCTATCCCTCCCCTAGCCCCCAACCCTGACAGGCCCCGGTGTGTGATGTTTCCTTCCCTGTGTCCATGTGTTCTCATTGTTCAACTCCCACTTATGAGTGAGAACATGCAGTGTTTGATTTTCTGTTCCTGTGTTAGTTTGCTGAGAATGATAGTTTCCAGCTTCATCCATGTCGCTACAAAGGACATGAACTCATCCTTTTTTATGGCTGCGTAGTATTCCATGGTGTATATGTGCCACATTTTCTTTATCTAGTCTATCATTGATGGGCATTTGGGTTGGTTCCAAGTCTTTGCTATTGTGAACAGTGCTGCAATAAACATATTTGTGCATGTGTCTTTATAATAGAATGGTTTATAATCCTTTGGGTATATACCCAGTAATGGGATTCCTGGGTCAAATGGTATTTCTGGTTCTAGATCCTTGAGGCATCACCACACTGTCTTCCACAATGGTTGAACTAATTTATGCTTACACCAACAGTGCAAAAGCATTCCTGTTTCTCCACATCCTCTCCCAGCATCTGTTGTTTCCTGACTATTTAATGATTGCCATTCTAACCAACGTGAGATGGTATCTCATTGTGGTTTTGATTTGCAGTTCTCTAATGACCAGTGATGATGAGCTTTTTTTTATGTGTTTGTTGGCTGCATAAATGTCTTCTTTTGAGAAGTGTCTGTTCATATCCTTTGCCCACTTTTTGATGAGGTTGTTTTTTTCTTGTAAATTTGTTTAAGTTCTTTGTAGATTCTGGATATTAGCCCTTTGTCAGATGGGTAGATTGCAAAAATTTTCTCCCATTCTGTAGGTTGCCTGTTCACTCTGATGGTAGTTTCTTTTGCTGTGCAGAAGCTCGTTAGTTTAATTAGATCTCATTTGTCAATTTTGGCTTTTGTTGCCATTGCTTTTGGTGTTTAGTCATGAAGTCTTTGTCCATACCTATATCCTGAATGGTATTGCCTAGGTTTTCTTCTAGAGTTTTTATGGTTTTAGGTCTTACATTTAAGTCTTTAATCCATCTCGAATTAATTTTTGTATAAGGTGTAAGGAAGGGGTCCAGTTTCAGTTTTCTGCATATGGCTAGTCAGTTTTCACAACATCATTTATTAAATAGGGAATCCTTTCCCCATTTCTTGTTTTTGTCAGGTTTGTCAAAGATCAAATGGTTGTAGATGTGTGGTGCTATTTCTGAGGCCTCTGTTCTGTTCTATTGGCCTATATATCTGTTTTGGTACCAGTACCATGCTGTTTTGGTTACTGTAGCCTTGTAGTATCGTTTGAAGTCAGGTAGCATGATGCCTCCAGCTTTGTTCTTTTTGCTTAGGATTGTCTTGGCTATACAGGCTCTTTTTTGGTTCCATATGAAATTTGAAGTAGTTTTTTCTAATTCTGTGAAGAAAGTCAATGGTAGCTTGATGGGGATAGCATTGAATCTGTAAATTACTTTGGGCAGTATGGTCATTTTCACAATATTGATTCTTCGTATCCATGAGCATGGAATGTTTTTCCATTTGTTTTTGTCCTCTCTTACTTCCTTGAGCAGTGGTTTGTAGTTCCCCTTGAAGAGGTCCTTCACATCCCTTGTAAGTTGGATTCCTAGGTATTTTATTCTCTTTGTAGCAACTGTGAATGGGAGTTCACTCATGCTTTGGCTCTCTGTTTGCCTATTATTGGTGTATAGGAATGCTTATAATTTTTGCACATTGATTTTGTATCCTGAGACTTTGCTGAAGTTGCTGATCAGCTTAAGGAGATTTTGGACTGAGATGATGGGGTTTTCTAAATATACAGTCATGTCATCTGCAAACAGAAACCATTTGACTTCCTCTCTTCCTATTTGAATACCCTTTGTTTCTTTCTCTTGCCTGATTGCCCTGGCCAGAACTTCCAATACTGTGTTGAATAGGAGTGGTGAGAGAGGACATCCTTGTCTTGTGCCGGTTTTCAAAGGGAATGCTTCCAGTTTTTGTCCATTCAGTATGATATTGGCTGTGGGTTTGTCATAAATAGCTCTTATTATTTTGAGATACGTTCCCTCAATACCTAGTTTATTCGAAGTTTTTAGCATGAAGGGGTGTCAAATTTTATCGAAGGCCTTTTCTGCATCTGTTGCGATAATCATGTGGTTTTTGTCATTAGTTCTGTTTATGTGATGGATTGTGTTTATTGATTTATGTATGTTGAACCAGCCTTGCATCCCAGGTATGAAGTCGACTTGATTGTGGTGGATAAGCTTTTTGATGTGCTGCTAGATTCAGTATTTTATTGAGAATTTTCACATTGATGTTCATCAGGGTTATTGGCCTGAAATTTTCTTTTTTTGTTGTGTCTCTGCCAGGTTTTGGTATCAGGATGATGCTGGCTTCATAAAATGAGTTAGGGAGGAGTCCTTTTTCTATTGTTTGGAGTAGTTTCAGAAGGAATGGTACCAACTCCTCTTTGTACCTCTGGTAGAATTCGGCTTTAAATCTGTCTGGTCCTGGGCTTTATTTGATTTGTAGGCTTTTAATTACTGCCTCAATTTCAGAACTTGTTATTGTTCTATTCAGGGATTCAACTTCTTTCTGGTTTAGTCTTGGGAGGGCATATGTGTCCAGGAATTTATCCATTTCTTCTAGATTTTCTAATTTATTTGCATACAAGTGTGTATAGTATTCTCTGATGGTAGTTTGTATTTCTGTGGGATCAGTGGTAATATTCCATTTATTATTTTTTACTGTGTCTATTTGATTATTTTCTCTTCTTTATTAGTCTGGATAGCAGTCTATCTATTTTGCTAATCTTTTCAAAGAACCAGCTCCTGGATTGATTGATTTTTTTAAAGGGTTTTTTGTGTCTCTATCTCCTTTAATTCTGCTCTGATCTTAGTTATTTCTTGTCTTCTGCTAACTTTTGAATTTGTTTCCTCTTGCTTCTCTACTTCTTTTAATTGTGGTGTTAGGGTGTCGATTTTAGATCTTTCCTGCTTTCTCCTGCGGGCATTTAGTGCTGTAAGTTTCCCTCTAAACACTGCTTTAGCTGTGTCCCAGAGATTCTGGTACATTGTGTCTTTGTTCTCATTGGTTTCAAAGAACTTACTTGTTTCTTTTCTTTTCTTTTCTTCTCTTTTTTTTTTTTTTGAGACAGAGTCTTGCTCTGTCACCCAGGCTGGAGTGCAGTGGCATGATCTTGGCTCACGCAAACTCTGCCTCCCAGATTCAAGCGATTCTCCTGCCTCAGCCTCCTGAGTAGCTGGGATTACAGGTGTGTGCCACCATGCCTGGTTAATTTTTGTATTTTTAGTAGAGGCGGGGTTTCACCATGTTTTTCAGGCTGGTCTTGAGCTCCTGACCTCATGATCCTCCTGGCTCGGCCTCCCAAAGTGTTGGGATTACAGGCCTGAGCCACCACACCCAGCCTTGAGTGAGTTTCTTAATCTTGAGTTCTAATTTGATTGCACTGTGGTCTGAGAGACTGTTTGTTATGATTTCCGTTCTTTTGCATTTACTGAGGAGTGTTTTACTTCCAATTATGTGGTCAGTTTTAGAATAAGCACTATGTGGTGCTAAGAAGAATGTATATTCCATTGATTTGGAGTGGAGAGTTCTGTGGACATCTGTTAGGTCCACTTGGTCCAGAGCTGAGTTCAAGTCCTGAATATCCTTGTCAATTTTCTGTCTCGTTGATCTGTCTAATATTGGCAGTGGGGTGTGGGAGTCTAAGTCTCTTTGTAGGTCTCAAACAACTTGCTTTATGCATCTGGGTGCTCCTGGGTGCATATATATTTTGGATAGTTAGCTCTTCTCTCTTTACCATTATGTAATGCCCTTCTTTGTCTTTTTTTATCTTTGTTGGTTTAAAGTCTGTTTTATCAGAGACTAGGATTGCAACCCCTGCCTTTTTTTGCTTTCCATTTACTTGGTAGCTATTCCTCCATCCCTTTATTTTGAGCCTATGTGTGTCTTTGCACATGACGTGGGTCTCCTGAATACAGCACACTGGTAGGTCTTGACTGTTTATGCAGTTTGCCAGTCTGTGTCTTTTAATTGGGGCATTTAGCCTGTTTACATTCAAGGCTAATATTGTTATGTGTGAATTTGATCCTGTCATTATGATGCTAGCTGGTTATTTTGCCCATTAGTTGATGCAGTTTCTTCATAGCATCGATGGTCTTTACAATTTGGCATGTTTTTGCAGTGGCTGGTAGTGGTTGTTCCTTTCCATGTTTAGTGCTTCCTTCAGGAGCTCTTGTAAGGCAGGCCTGGTGGTGACAAAATCTCTCAGCATTTGCTTGTCTGTATGGATTTTATTTCTCCTTCACTTATGAAGCTTAGTTTGGCTGGATATGAAATTCTTTTCTTTAAGAATGTTGAATATTGGCCCCCACTCTCTTCTAGCTTGTAGGGTTTCTGCAGAGAGATCCGCTGTTAGTCTGATGGGCTTCCCTTTGTGGGTAACCCGACCTTTCTCTCTGGCTGCCCTTAACATTTTTTCCTTCATTTCTACCTTGGTGAATCTGATGATTATGTGTCTTGGGGTTGCTCTTCTCGAGGAGTATCTTTGTGGTGTTCTCTGTATTTCCTGAATTTGAACGTTGGCCTGTCCTGCTAGGTTGGGGGAGTTCTCCCGGATAATATCCTGAAGAGTGTTTTCCAACTTGGTACCATTCTCCCCATCACTTTTAGGTACACCAATCAAACGTAGATTTGGTCTTTTCACATAGTCCCATATTTCTTGGAGGCTTTGCTCGTTCCTTTTCATTCTTTTTTCTCTAATCTTGTCTTCACGCTTTATTTCATTGTTAATCTTCAGTCTCTGATATACTTTCTTCTGCTTGATTGATGCAGCTATTTATACTTGTATATGCTTCACAAAGTTCTCGTGCTTGTTTTTCAGCTGCATCAGGTCATTTATGTTCTTCTCTAAACTGGTTATTCTAGTTAGCAATTCCTCTAACCTTTTTACAAGATTCTTAGCTTCCTTGCATTGGGTTAGAACATGCACCTTTAGTTCAGAGGAGTTTGTTATTACCCACCTTCTGAAGCCTATTTCTGTCAGTTCGTCAAACTCACTCTCCATCCAGTTTTGTTCCCTTGCTGGCGAGGAGTTGTGATCTTTTGGAGGAGAACAGACATTCTTGTTTCTGGAATTTTCAGCATTTTTGTGCTGGTTTTTCCTCATCTTCATGGATTTATCTACCTTTGGTCTTTGATGTTGGTGACCTTCAGATGGGGTTTTTGTGTGGATGTTCTTTTTGTTGATGTTGATGCTATTCCTTTCTGTTTGTTAGTTTTCCTTCTAACAGGCCACTCTGCTGCAGGTCTGCTGGAGTTTGCTGGAGGTCTACTCTAGACCCTATTTGCTTGGATATCACCAGCAGAGGCTGCAGAACAGCAAAGATTGCTGCCTTTTCCTTCCTCTGGAAGCTTTGTCCCAGAGGGGCACCCACCAGATGCCAGCTGGAGCTCTCCTGTACGAGGTGTCTGTCGACCCCTGCTAGGTGGTGTCTCCCAGTCAGGAGGCATGGGGTCAAGGACCCACTTGAGGAAGCAGTCTGTCTCTTAGCAGAGCCCAAGTGCTGTACTGGGAGATCTGCTGCTCTCTTCAGAGCCAGCAGGCAGGAATGTTTAAATCTGCTGAAGGTGCCCCCACAGCTGCCCCTTCCCCCAGGTGCTCTGTCCCAGGGAGATGTGAGTTTTATCTATAAACCCCTGACTGGGGCTGCTGCCTTTCTTTCAGAGATGCCCTGACCAGAGAGGAGGAATCTAGAGAGGCAGTCTGGCTACAGTGGCTTTGTGGAGCTATGGTGGGCTCCGTCCAGTTTGAACTTCCTGGTGACTTTGTTTACACTGTGAGGGGAAAACCTCAGTAATGGCAAGCCTTAGTAATGGCAGATGCCCCGCCCCCACCAAGCTTGGGCATCCCAGGTCGACTTCAGACTGCTGTGCTAGCAGCATGAATTTCAAGCCAGTGGATCTTAGCTTGCTGGGCTCTGTTGGGGTGGGATCTGGAACTAGACCACTTAGCTCCCTGGCTTCAGCCCCGTTTCCAGAGGAGTGAATGGTTCTGTCTCACTGGTGCTCCAGGTGCCACTGGGGTATTAAAAAAACTCCTGCAGCTAGCTCAGTGTCTGCCCAAATGACTGCCCAGTTTTGTGCTTGAAACCCAGGGCCCTGGTGGTGTAGGCACCCAAGGGAATCTCCTGGTCTGCAGGTTGCAAAGACTGTGGGAAAAGCATAGTATCTGGGCCGGAATGCACTGTCCCCCAAGTCACAGTCCTTCGTGTCTTCCCTTGGCTAGGGGAGGGAGTTCCCTGACCCCTTGTGCTTCGTGGGTGAAGCGACGCCCACCTTGTTTTGGCTCACCCTCCATCGGCTGCACCCACTGTCTAACCAGCCCCAGTGAGATGAGCTGGGTACCTCAGTTAGAAATGCAGAAATCACCTGCCTTCTGCGTTGATCTTGCTGGGAGCTGCAGACTGGAGCTGTTCCTATTCCCATCTTGCCAGCCACTCCAGGGTTTTTCTTTTCTACTGCATCATCAGGCTGCAAATTTTCTGAACTTTTATACTCTGTTTCTCTTTTAAAATGAAATGCTTTTAACAGCACCCAAGTCACCTTTTGAATGCTTTGCTGCTTAGAAATTTCTTCTGCCAGAGACACTAAATCATCTCTCTCAAGTTCAAAGTTCCACAAATCTCTAGGGCCGGAGCAAAATGCTGCCAGTCCCTTTGCTAAAACATAACAAGAGTCACCTTTGCTCCAGTTCCCAACAAGTTCCTCATCTCCATCTGAGACCACCTCAGCCTGGACCTTATTGTTCATATCACTATCAGCATTTTTGTCAAAGCCATTCATCAAGTCTCTAGGAGGTTCCAAACTTTCCCACATTTTCCTGTCTTCTTCTGAGCCCTCCAAACTGTTCCAGCCTCTGCCTGTTACCCATTTCCAAAGTTGCTTCCACATTTTTGGGTATCTTTTTAGCAACACCCCACTCCTGGTACCAACTTACTGTATTAGTCTGTTTTCATGCTGTGGATAAAGACGTACCTAAAACTGGGAAGAAAAAGAGGTTTAATTGAACTTACAGTTCCACTGGGGAAATGATTCTGGGGAAGCCTCAGAATCATGGCGGGAGGCAAAAGGCACTTCTCACACAGTGGTGGCAAGTAAAAATGAGGAAGAAGCAAAAGCAGAACCCCTGATAAGCCCATCAGATCTCGTGAGACTTATTCACTATCACGAGAACAGTATGGGGGAAATGGCCCTCATGATTCAGATTATTTCCCTTCAGGTCCCTCCCACAACACATGGGAATTGTGGGAGTACAGTTCAAGATGAGATTTGTGTGGAGACACAGAGCCAAACTGTATCAATAACCATTTATAATGTGCAAGGCAGTAGTAATAGTCCCATTTTCCTGGTGAAGAGTACGACTAATGTTTAGTACTTTCAAACCCAGTGCTTTGCCTTTCCATTCTGTCACACTAAAGACTTCGTTCGTACATGAAAGTCTTTTGAACACACTTAGCAAAAGGCTTTGAGTTACTTACCCACCCTGCTTCTCTGATAGCCTAATTTGCAATGAAAAGGCAGATACTTCATTATTATTAGTTGGGATCACAGATCTTTGACCAGTTGAGGGTCCTGGCAAGGTGAGCTCTCTTGGATCACCTGGGCCCTTAGAAATCTGATGGTGCTCAGCCAGGCGCAGTGGTTCATGCCTGTAATCCCAGCACTTTGGGAGGCCAGGGCGGGTGGATCACGAGGTCAGGAGTTCAAGACCAGACTGACCAACATGGTGAAACCCCATCTCTACTAAAAATTAAAAAGTTAGCTGGGTGTGGTGGTGCACGCCTGTAATCCCAGCTACTCAGGAGGCTGAGGCAGGAGAATTGCTTGAACCCAGGAGGAGGTGGAGGTTGCAGTGAGCCGAGATTGCGCCACTGGACTCCAGCATGGGTGACAGAGCGAGACTCTATTTCAAAAAGAAAGAAAAGAAATGGTGTTTCTGATGGTGTTCAGAACTGGTAAGGGGCTCAGGCCCTGATGGCCCCTAGGACGGGCTTGGGGTCAGCAGAGAGCAAGGGGCTGGAACAGACAGAGGGGCAGCTTCCCAGGGTTATATACATGCTGCCCACGACCCTGTCATTGCTCTGCTTAACCCCTCTCAACCATGGTGGTGGTGGTGATGAGAGTAATCATAATTGGAGCAGTGATAATAATAACCATTTGCGGCTGATGTGGTGGCTCATGCCTGTAATCCCAGTGCTTTGGGAGGCTGAGGCTGGAGGATCACTTGATTTTGAGACCAGCCTGGCCAACGTTGCAAAGCTCTGTCTCTACAAAAAAAAAAAAAAAAAAAAAAAAAAAAGGAGAAAAAAAGAAAAAAAATAGCCAGGTGTGGTGGCACACATCTGTAGTACCAGCTACTTGGGAGGCTGAGGTGGGAGGATTGCCTGAGCCCAGGAAGTTGAGGCTGCAATGAGTTGTATGTAATCAGGCCACTGCACTCCAGCCTGGGTGATGGTGAGACCTCATCTCTAAAAACAATAATCATAATAAATAATAACCATTTGCTTAACAGTAACCATTTGAGAGTTTTTAAGGTGTGGGCATGGTGTTAAGCATGTAACATAGTAACATACTCTTTCTCTTGTAATTCTCACGACCCTATGAAAAGTCATAGTTCTCTTTTCCAGATGAGAAAGCAGACTACAGTAATTTGTTCAAGATCACCCAGTCAGCAAATGGCAGGGTTGGGACTCCAGCGTCTGTGTGGGTAGTCATTTCTCCTCTGTTTTCTCCTTGGCTGCAGGAGACCAGGCACCTGGATGAGATGAAGTCGGCCATGCGGAAAGGCCACAACCTGCTGAAGAAGAAAGAGGAGAAGCTGAATCAGCTGGAGTCTTCTCTTTGGGAAGAGGTGCAGCCCCATGTCCACATAGTCCAGTGGGCCCTGGCCTTCCTCTTCTGTTCTTGGGATTGGGTTGAGTTCTTTGGTCCTGCATCAGGGGGAGTTGGGCCTCCAGGGCCCAGGATTGGGCAGTAGGCTTGTCTACTGGCTGATGAAGGTGGCAGTGGCTTCAATTCTGAGTTTGTTGAAGACACCTGTGGGTTTGGATACCTGTGCTGAATGGTCTGGAATATACCTGGAACCTCTTGCTAAAGGTGCCTGAGAAGAGGGCCAAGCCCTTACCCTGCCCTGGTCCCTAAGGAGAGGTGTGACCAGGGTGTCAGGAATGGACACACATGATAGGTTTTCCTACCTGCCTTGGGACCTTGTGGACTTTCTCCTAGATGTCTGAGGCTTAGGTGTAGCCGGGGAGGCTTAGGTGGAGTAACACTGCAGGGAGAGCTTACTGGGAAGGGTGGTGGGGGTCTGTGTGGACCTGATGGCACTGTTGTCTCTGTCTCAGGCATTTGGGACATATGCTGAGCCTTGCCTCCCTCCCACCCTGCTGTGAGGCAGCCTGTGTGATTTGCTTCGCCCAGGGTACCTGGTGGAACTCTGGGCCCCAGAGGAGTCTACTCACCAAGTCCTCAGTTCCCACACGTCACAAGGGCGACAGCCTACATACCACCTTGAATTTGTAGCAACAAAATTGCTAGGAGAACAAATGGAGATGGCCATATTTCATGGATTTGCGTAAGAAAACCAGCTTAAAGACAAAACATAAAGAAGAACTTAGCTCAGTGTCCCAGCCACTTCCTAGGAAGGAAAAAGGAAGGGTAGGAAGCACGCGGGAGGGGTGGGTCATAACTGCTGACTTTACCCCGCAGGCCTCAGATGAGGGCACTCTGGGAGGATCCCCCACCAAGAAGGCAGTAACCTTCGACCTCAGTGACATGGACAGCCTGAGCAGTGAAAGTTCTGAATCTTTTTCCCCGCCTCACCGTGAGTGGTGGCGGCAGCAGAGGAGTGAGTGGGGGAGATGCGGGGTGAGGACCATGGTATCCATGGAATGGGAGGAACTTGGGGAATAGAAGAAGAGCTGTCTTCCCTCAGCCCTGCAGAGGGAGGCCTCTGTGAGCCGGTGTCTGGACTAGGTGCTCGGTCAGTGCTGGGAAGGAATCAGGCCATCTAAGTTTGCCAGCACGTGGGGCTGAAAGGTCAGGGAAGCCCTCTGAATGCTGCAGAGCACTCTACGGTGTGACCACTGGCCTTGCTGGCCTCTTCTCTTCCAGGGCCTCCTTGAGGAGGCTTTTCTCTCTCAGCTGCCCTGGCCTGTATGTGACAGAAGGGCCCTCTCACCTTCCTTCTCTCTGGGGTCCTGGGCCCTTCACCCAGCGCCTTGCCCTGGAAACCTGTTTCTCATGGCCAGCTTCTCACTTGCACTGTCTGGAACACAGAAGCCCTGCCATCCCTGACCCCCTCATAAGGTTGAGGGGCTGTTGTCTGGAGAAGCAGGGAGGGGTGGCCAGTAGGGTCCTCCATGACAGCTGTGTCTGGGAATGGTCCAGGGTCCTGAGCTTGAGTCCCTTCCCACCATCCACCTCTTTTCTTTCAGTCGACTCAACCCCGAGTCTCACCTCCCACAAGATCCACGGGCTTAGCCACTCCCTCCGGCAGATCAGCAGTCAGCTGAGCAGTGTCCTCAGCATCCTGGACAGCCTCAACCCTCAGTCGCCGCCGCCGCTCCTCGCCTCCATGCCAGCCCAGCTCCCTCCCCGGGACCCTAAGAGCACCCCCACCCCCACCTACTATGGCTCCCTGGCCAGGTTCTCAGCCTTATCATCTGCTACACCCACGTCCACCCAATGGGCCTGGGATTCAGGGCAGGGGCCCAGGCTCCCCTCTTCTGTGGCTCAAACGGTGGACGACTTCCTGTTGGAGAAGTGGCGCAAGTATTTTCCATGTAAGCCCCACTCTGGGCGGAGCCTTCCCACCTGCCTCCTCCTCCTCCTCTTCCTTCCTTTTCTTCTGCCCTCTTTCTCCTGCTCCTTTTTTCCTCTTCCTCTTTTGCATCCCTTTGCCACACCTCTCCTCCCCCAACGTTGCCATAGTCCATTGGTCCATTGACTCTACCTGTGGGTCCCTGGGGAAGGAGACATTGCAGGTGGCCATGCAGCCAGGAGTTCTATGGGTTGGGACGGTTTAGATGGAGCCTGGCTGACTGGGGCCTTTATTATGGATTCTGGAGCTCAGCAGAACCTAAAAGGTCATTGTTGTCATTATCTTAATAGCTACCATCTTGTGCAATACATGATGAGCCAAGCACTTTATATATATTTTTTCATTTAGTTCTTAATTCTCTGAGGTAGTAATTATTTATCCCCATTTTACAGATGAGGAAACTGAGTTTCAGAGAGTTTAAGTAGTATGCTCCAGGGTACCCAGTGAGTGAGTAACAAGCTCAGTTGTGACCCCATGTCTCTGTGACTCCAGGATTCTGCTTGGAACCTCTTGGCTGTGTGGCTAATTCTTGCTTCTGAGCCAGGTGGCCTCCCCGGGTCTCAGCCCTGCTGAGGATTATGAAAAGCGATAAAACACAAGGCATTTGAGGGAAAACAAAATATCTTCTTTCTGCCCTAACCCAAATTGAAAAGTAGATTAAGTTTTAAAAATAAAATAAATAGGACCATTCCTATCTCTCACCTGTCTCTGGCCTCCAGCCACTGAAGCTTTTCCTTTTATTGTTTATTCTGGGGAGGCAAGAGGTGCTGGTGGGCAGGGTGGTGACCACTGCCCATTTCTGAGTCCTGTCCCCATGCTCTTCCAGCTGGCATCCCGCTGCTCAGCAACAGCCCCGCCCCGCTGGAGAGCAGGCTGGGTTACATGTCTGCCAGGTGAGCTTCCCTGGGGGCTGGTTGGGGTGGAACATCATAGTCGAGCTGCTCACTGTGCCTCCCTGGGCAGGTGGACCTCTGAGGGGAGCAGACCTCCTGGTCTTACCCCAAGAAATCAGGCAGGCCTCTAGTCCACAGAGCTGTCCCCACTTGCCTGGGTCTGAGGCGCCCCTCCATGACCAGGGGAAAGTCAAGTTCACACCGCCAAGGTCCCAGTGGGGAAGGGCTGGGCTTACCCTGCCAACCCCCTGAGGAAGCTGCCCTCTGGCCCCTGTGGGGAGGAGTCAGCCCCTGGTGGGACCCTGCCCCCGCCCCTCCCTCTAGCCCCTCCAGCCCCGGAGTCTGGCCTTTGTCTTTGCCCTTGAGCTCTTGTTTGCTTCCTGTGGCTCCCTTATTCCCCCAGTCCTGCTGAGCAACATCTGGAGTGAGAGGGACACCCTGTGGAGGAGACAGACGGGCAATTATTTAAACCTGTTATTAATTTTCCATTCATCTCATTCCTTGCCAAATGTTTTCCCCTCTCCCTCCCTTAGGCGGCTAACAGTGAGTACCCCCCACCAACCCTTTGGCCAACTTGAGAGCTGATGCTGGCCAAGGATTGAGTTGACAGAGGGGAGCGCTTTGCTGATGAGATTGGCGGGAGCAGGCAGATGTGGGAGCCCAGAGCCTTGTATCAGTAGCACCCAGCAAGGGGGCAGAGGGCCTCCACCACCTTCCCGTTTGGGAACTGTTCTGGAGGGGCAGATGTTTTGAAGCTTTGAATTGCTAGGGACCTCGGAGAAGCTGCTCTGGTAGCTGAGAGAAAGAGGGAGGAGGCGACAGATGTGATGGCCTCTGTGCATCCTCTGTCACTTCCGTGCTTCCTCTCTCCCCTCCCCCATGCTCTCCTCTTCCTTCCCAGTGAGCAGCTCCGGCTCCTACAGCACTCCCATTCCCAAGTCCCTGAGGCGGGCAGCACCACCTTTCAGGGCATAATTGAGGCCAACCGGAGGTGGCTGGAACGTGTCAAGAATGACCCCAGGTTGTATCCTTTTACCTGGTTCCCATACTGGGCTGGGCTGTGGGGCCTGTGCTTGGGCCCTGAGGGGCTGAGGAGGATCCTGTTCAGCCTTTGACCCTTTCATGGCCCCTGCCTGGCTATGCCCAGCGACTGCAGTTTTCCTTCACCTTGTGGCCAGACCTCTCTTCTCTTCAACACCCAAGCCAAAAGCTACTTTGAGCCTCCTGCAGCTGGGCCTTGATGAGCACAACAGAGTGAAGGTGTATCGCTTCTGAGGCCCTGAGCAGGGGCTTGGGGCAGCCCAGCCTCTCCTCCACCCAGACCAAGTGCCTGAGGAGCTGCCTGCCTTCTTCAATCTGAGAAAGCACCCTCCTTCCCCCTTTGACTTGCAGGAGCCACCAGGGACCAGGGGGTTGAGTGGAACAGTAAAGCCACACATTCTGTGACTATATAACCTATCTCGGGCTAAAATGTGTGGACTTGTATGAGCTCTTGTCATTGACATGGCAAGCTGATGGTGTGCGGTGGCTGCGGGGTATCAGGGCCGGGAGCCCTTTGGGAGGAAGGGAGGCGTTAGAGGAGCTGCCTTCGGAGGCTCAGGGAGTCCGTTTGGAGCTGGTTGTTTCCTTGGCCCTGCAGCGCACTGCTAAGGGCTCCCAAGGAGGTTGTGCGTATGGTTCTTAGTTCATCAGGACAAAGACCCCCAGCATGTGTGTACCCTGGGACCCGGTTTCTCTGGGCCCACATCTATCTCCAATACCTCAGCCTCAGATCAGACCCTTTCTTTTTTGTCTTTCTTCTCTTAATTTTTAAATGCCTCTTTTCTTGAGCATTCCATCTCTCTTTTTGACTCTCTCAGGATTGGGCTTAGCTGTCCAGAGCCCTGCCGGAGGGTGCTGGGGGCTGTCCCTCTGCAGGCACTGTGTTTTCCTCGGGGGCTGTCCTCAGAAGCACCCCTCCTGCTCCCTGGGGCTCCTCAGGGAGCCATTTCAGCTGGAGTCTCAGGTCTCAAACACAGCTTCTCCGGGAGGCCAAAAAAAGACTGGGATGGCTTCTGGTCCTCATGACAGCTTTTATCCTCCTGGGACACTTTGGGTATATTCATGGGCATTGTTTCCATCTGTCTTTTCTACCTGTGCCACCCCTGCCCTGATTCCACGGCTGCCTCAGGCAGGCAGGCAAGGGGCTAGGCTGGTGCCCGGCCCTGGCAGCAAGGGGTCTTTGTGCAGTTGGAGATGCTGCCGTTGTGGCAGAGCGTCCTGCAGCCCCGCTTCCATCAGCAGGCTCTGGGGTGGGGGCTTTGCAGGGGATGCTCTCTGATGTTTGTTCCATTGTTTAAATAAAATGCACTTATTTTTGTTTTTTTTTGCAAGCTGTGGGGTTGCCCTTGCTTCTCTGACACACAAATTAACTCCTTCCGTCCTCCAACTCATTTCGTGGTCATGGAATAAGAAACTAAGATCCAACTGGCTGTTGATCTCCTCAGATGCCTTTTAAGCATCAGCCCACTACATAGAAAACTCCGTTTCATCATGTGTGCTTTGGGAATAGCTTATGTGGTGCACCAACTCTAGTGATAATCCTGGGTATTTTCTGCATCATTTAAATCTCTGCAGGTCCATTTTCTACAAGGCAGTCATGTAGAATGTGTCTCCTTCTTTTGGGAGGCCTTTGCCTCCTTCCTGAGAAGGGAGGAAGGAAAAATGAATATTCATAGAACACTGCCCTATGTAGTATCTGATTTAATCATCGCAACAATGTAGATATTGATATAGATATTTTCTGCTCTGTTTTTATGGACGAGGAAACCAAGGCTTAGAGAACCTTTACATGCCTGGGGTCCCCAGTAAAGTAGCTGAGCTCCCTACATGTGCAGTGTCCCCACACTCCATCCCTGCACCCCCAGAGCGCCGTCTTCCCTACTACCAGTCCTTGGGAAGTGCTGAATTCGCCATCTCTCCCTTTGCCCCTTCACAGCTCTCCCTCCTACCAGCTGGAGACCCATGGTGCCATTTCCCAAAGGCTGATTGGTGTTTTCCCCATGCAGACAAATGCAAGATGAGTCCCCCAAAGTCCCTAAGCTGGCAAAGTTAGCTGGGTTTTTCTGCTCTGGCGGTGTGAACAGCCTAAATACAGTCTTGGATTTGTAGCAACAGAATTTCTAGGAGAGCAAACCAAGATGGCCACATGACATGGATTTGTGTGAGAAAACCAACCTAAGGACAAAGCATGCAAAATAACCCAGTTCTGTGTCCTAGCCACTTTCTGGGGGGAAGGAAGAAAGGAAAGAAGGGAGGGAAGGAGAAGCAAGCTAACATTTGTTGAGTGCTTTGTGCCAGGTGCTTTTCATATGTTATTGTTTATAATCTTATGATGTTAGTGTTCTTATTTCATCCATGAGGTCACTTAGGCTCAGAGAGGTGAAATCACTATAGCCCAACATCATACAGCGAATGACCCAGTATTTGAACCCAGATTTCTGAAAGTCAAGATCTGTGAACCAGGCTCTGCTGTGTCAGCATCTCCTATCCTCCTCCTGGCACACAGAACAGTCCTGTCCAGCTTGGTTTGAAGACCTGGGTTGCAGGAAGGGGGTAGCTTCTAGCTGGCGGAAAACCTTCTTGGGTTAGGGTTTACAAAGGGACTTTTTCAGAAGATTCCAAAATTGTCCCATCCCTCCTCTCATGGGTTTTAGCATCTAGCTGGGGAGACTAGAATCATAGACGTTTGGAGCTGAAAGGAGCCATTGAGTCTGTTTGGACTGCTGTGACAAAATACCATCAACCAGGTAGCTTTTAAACAACAACAATTTATTTCTCACAATTCTGGAGGCTGAAAATCCAAGATCAAGGTGTTGACAAATTCGGTGTATGGTGAGCGGTTTCTAGTTCCTAGAGGGCACCTTCTGCGTCCTCACCTAGTAGAAGTATAGGACTCTTGGCTCCTTCAGCCCCTTCTGAGGGCACTAATCCCAGTCATGAGGGCTGCACCTTCACATCCGAATCGCCTCCCCAAAGGCCCCACCTCCTCATATCATCACACTGGGGATTGGGTTTCATCATAGGAATTGGGGTCCATAGCGGGGCCTTATGGATTACTTCAGGTTTTGCAGTAGAGGAAATGGCCTAGAGAGGCTACATGAGGTGCCCCAAGTTGCAGCCACAGTGGAAGAGGTGGGAATAGAACCAGTGTCCTAACTTCCTGGCCTGGGGCTTCAGAAAAGAGTTTTTTTTTTTTTTTTTTTAAAGGATATTCTTAGACTATATGTTCACATGACTCGATATTCGAATGATACAAAAGTCACTCCATGAGTTATCTAGTGCTCCCCATTGAAGGTAAAAAATACTACCAGTTCTTTCTGGAGATTTTATGCAAATAAAAAGAAGGGACACTTATGATTCTCTTCCCTATTACTGGTGGAGTATGGGTCACTCCTAATGTAGGATGGGACGATTGCCCCAAGCTCTGTCGTGAGTGGTTGATTGACGGTTTTCTTAAGGGAACAATGCTGGGAAAGATGATAGGCGCCCCCCACTGACCCCTCCCGCCTCCCTGCCCCTCCAGTAAACTCCCACACAAAATAGCAGTATGAGGTGTGGGGAAATAATCTTGGCCTCCATCCTGGGTTTACTTTTGACTCTGCCACCTACAAGCTGTCACCTGAACAAGTCTTTTCCGTTCCTGTGTCTTCCCTGGTCACAAGCTCTAAGCCTGAACCCACACTCTGGGAATGAAACAGGGTAGCGGCCTCTGCTTCAGCAACTCTGAGGGGTCTACCTTGGGTGGGGAGTTGGCCTCATCCAGAGGGCTGCTGGAGGGCCAAGACAAGGCTCTGGTGGGGAGGTGTGCTGAGAGGGGATTGCTGATCCCACCACCAGCTTTTTTGGGGGAGGTGGGGAAGTGATGGTTAAAAAATGGAGTTCCTGCTATCAGCCATGTCCTGATGAATTGGAAAGTCCCCTTCTTTCTCCTTTCCTCTTGCATCTCCTGCCTGCTTCCCCTGCCTGCCCTCCCGTGACATGTGCCCTCTCCAGCAGGTATGTCACACAGCACCCCAAGGGAAGGGCAGTGTAATGCTCTTTTCCATGATGGACTACCACAGCCAGAGGAAGACAGGCCTTCCCTTCTTTTCTAGTTTTTTCTGGTTTGAAAACAAGGCACTCTTATTTTCCCCTTCCAAGAAACTGGTGGTTCACACGGGCCAGCACACACATTATCAAAGACCTAGTTTGTTTCTAGTAAATGAGTCCATTGAAGTGGGAGCCTTGGCCGGGCAAGGTGGCTCACACCTGTAATCCCAGCACTTTGGGAGGCCGAGATGGGTGGATTGGGATCGAGACCATCCTGGTCAACATGGTGAAACCCTGTCTCTACTAAAAATAGAAAAATTAGCTGGGCGTGGTGACACAGACCTGTAGTCCCAGCTACTCAGGAGGCTGAGGCAGGAGAATCGCTTGAACCTGGGAGGCAGAGGCAACAGTGAGCCGAGATTGCGCCACTGCACTCCAGCCTGGGCGACAGAGTGAGACTGTCTCTCCAAAAAAAAAAAAAAAAAAAAAAGAAAAGAAAGAAAATAAATGAAATGGGAGGCTTAATTTATTTGAGACATATCACAGCTACCCTGAAAGAAGGAGAGAGGTGCTGGTGCCCTGCAGTGATAAGCACTCCTCACATCACAGTAGGGTTGAGGAGACGGCAGACATTTGTAAATATGAGTCTTTGTAATTTAGAATCTGCCAACATTTTTTATCAGGTGGGAGGAGAGGAAATGGCCACAGGCGAACACACACGCACACACCCCATAGCGCGCTTAGCTCCATTGTGGGTTAGAAAGTCCATGTCTTACATTGAGTAGAACCTCAGCTCTTGGTTTTGGGGTCATATTGCACTGTCCCCATCAAACTTATCACCCTGATTGTTGTCAGTGCTTTTAGAAGATGTAGTAGCATTTCTTCTAGACAGGGTGTAGGAGTCTCCTTCTTGCCCAGCAGCCCTCAAAGTCCTGATCCCCCTTCCCTATGGGGCCCTACGAAGGCACACTCCCTGGAGAGTTCAATAGTTTCTTCTCTCCCTTTCCAGGGTCTCTGAGGCTAGTGTGACTGTTGAGAGGCTCCCAGCCATGCTCTCTCTGACCCTCAGGCTTGGGTTGGGATCCCAGCGCTCCTTGAAATAGAGCAAAAGATGATGGGTTGCAGAGTGTCTGTGGAGGTGCTGGTGCCTGAGAGCATAACAATAGAACAGGCTCCTGCACATAACCTTTGGGATGGACCCATGGCCCCAGTTTGGAGGCGAGGGTTAGGACAAGATGGCCCTGAAGGAAGGATTGCCTCCCATCTTCCTTGGTTGGGTCAAATCAGCTGGTTAATGTCCTCTCCCTTTTGATTTTTCTGGAAAGACCCATATCACTTTCATCCAAATCCATATGTCAGTTGTTTCCCCCTGGCCCTGACCTCTGATCAGATAGGGGGACTGGATCTGGATCATTGGGATGATTGATCTGGAGCTGGGAGACAGCTGCTGTTTCATTAAGTCAGCTCAGCCATAGCCCCCACCCTGGAAACCTTACTGTCTCTCCAGCAGCCTTCTAACTCTTCAGGGAGGGCCCTTTGGTCTGTGATGAAATGGTTTGTGGGTGGGCAGCACGCCTGGGAGGGGCTGCCTCCATCTCCAGGAAGCACAGCTCCTCTCCCGGCTCGGGCAGGATGGGGTGCAGGTAGTGCTCTCCTAGTTTTAAAAATTCTAGGATAGGAGAGGTCAGTCTGCCTCATGGCTTTTGCTCTGTGGGGTAGAGCAGAGGGCATTGGAGACATTTCTGATTGTCCCTGCTGAAGAGAGGGATACCTGTTCTTGGGAGGTAAGAAGCAGAGGGACAGTTTGGTGAGTCTCACTCTCAGGGTTAAAAGCAGGGAGGCTATGAATCGAACAAGGATTTCCACATTATCCTTTATAAAGAGGTTGTGAGGATGCAAGAAGTCCTTAGAACAGTGTTCAGCACATAGTAAGGCCTCAATAAATGTGAGCTGTTGGTATTGCCGTTGCCCTGGCCAGGGAAGTCGGGAACCAGGACGGAGACTCTGCAACCTGTGTGACTTCCCATGAGTAACCGCAAAAGTCTTGGACACAGAGGACAAGACAGGTGGCAAAGAAAACGCTTGCTGGGGGATTGTGTTCCTCTTCATGGCCAGTTGTATGTGAGAGGGAGAGAGAGAGGGAAGTGGAAAGTTTAGGACCTGGGGCCAGCAGGCAGGAGGCAGAGCAGAGCCTGTCAGGCTTGAGACGGTGCCCTAGGTTGGAGTACAGGACGGTCTCCTGGGGTTCCCCACGAGGAGCCGACGCCTACCCGCTGCATGGACCTTGGAGACTGAGAAAATAGGCTCCACCGCTCTCTAGTGACCCGTCCCCCTGTAGGGTCACTGCTGGGGCAGCTTAGGCACTAGGCCTGGAAAGGGGCAAAGGTAGGGAATGGAGCTGGGACTCTCTTGGATTACCTATTATGTTAGGCTGGCTTCAAGGCTCTATCTCATGCCTCCAAAAGACCTGGGCTCAAATTCCGACCCCCAGGCGCTAGTGGAGTATCTTTGGGAAATGATCCTCTGCCTAAGCCTCAGTTTCCTTATTTGTATAATGGAGCAGAAGATACCACACACACAGAGGGTGAATGAAAGAACCTAGGACAAGTACTTTGGGTGAAGCACCTTGTAAACTACAGAGTGTTGTGGAAATGCAAGTGTTTGTTGAACCTCTGCTTGAATGCCTCCAAGGACAAGGTGCCCATCACCCCTGAGGTAGCCAGTCCTGCTGTTGAGCAGTTCTGAACTGGCTGAGGGGGAGTCTTCTCTTACAGTTCTGCTGTGGACTCGTACAGAAAAAAATGTCCCTCTACCTCTTCCACATGATAGAATGAAATAGGGTCACAGAACCCTCTCCCGTCTGCTGCTTGTCCCCCTTATGAACATACATGAGTGTATGCACACGCAGGGGTTAAAGTGTAGTGCATGCACATTTGGATTCTCACAGGGCCTCTTACTAATAAAGTAGCCTCTGTTTGCTTACTACCAGCCAGTGCAAAGGCCTTTACCTATCTACAGCTCTCAAAGATCCTCATAGAAATCTTATGAGGTAGACAATGATCTCCACTTTACAAGATGAAAAAAGAAAGCGAGAGAGCCTTGGAAGGTTAAGCTATTAGGTTGCAGAATGAGAGTGCAAACCAATGGCCTGTAGTGCAGTTGTTCACGTAGGCACTTGTGTGGACAGTGGACACCCTCATGAGTATGCGCCCTCCCTCCCGGCACAGGGATTGGAGGGCGAGGTTGGGGGCTGAGAAGGAGGTCCGGGGCAGCCTCTTTCTTCATGTGAAGAGGGAAGGTCTCCCCAGGGAAGGCCTTCTGCTCTACCTACCCTTTCTCCTCCTCCTACATGCTCTCTTCGGCTTCAGAGGCCAGCAGAGTCTGACTAAAGGCAAGACAGCGGTGGTGCCTTCAAATAAATAGCTGTTGTCTCATCCTCAGCCCCATTTCCTCTTGGAGAAAGTTGGCAGGCCCTGGGGCCACAACAGCATCCACTCTGTTGTAGCTACAAAGAGAAGATGGTAAGGGCAGTGCCCGGGTGCTCCCCTCCTCAGAAACCTCCTCCTGGGAGCAGTCAGACAGATCTGTGGCTCTGCCATTGACCACCTCTGTGCTCTGGACAAGTGACTGTCCAGCGACTCAGCGTCGGTGTCTTCATCTGAGAATGAGCTCATTCCATGCACCCTGGAACATCTGCTGGGCTGCCTGTTCTCCTCACCCCACGCCCCCAGCGCCTGGGAAGTGCCAAGCACACAGTAGACCTCCCTAAGCAGTAGGTATTCCTGCACCCAAGGCCCGTGATGAATTCCCTCCCACTCCCTGGCATTGCAGACCCTACTCTTTTCTTAAGCTCTGCCCAGGGACACCCTGAAGCCCTACAACGGCCCTACCTCCTAAAAGGAATCCCTGCTTGGCTCGAGGGCGATCTGACCCAGGCGGTTCCTTGGAGTCTGGGCTGGGCTGCGGTGACACCCCTGGTGCCCCAAAATCCACCGTGCACTCCTCTAGTCTCTGAATCCCCATGGAGGGGTGTCAGAGCCTGGCAGGCGTGGGACCTGTGCCTCCTGGGGAAGAAGGAGGCTGAGGTGGGCAGGACCCAGGGTGTCAGGCAGAGTCAGACACTGTAGAAATGCCTGGGGGAGGGTGGGGATGGGAGACTTGTAGTCTAAGCTTGCGGGACCTGCCAAGTCCCCTCTCCCTTGGTGTTGCCGACAGAGCCCCATGGTGGCTGGGGGCCTGGCTTTCGTGCGGGGCATTGGTCTGAGGCGGCTGGCCGCAGTGGTGGCTGGTGGTGGCTGCCCGGGTGCTGAGCCCGGATGTGTCCAGTCAGCGCATACTGGAGATGCCACTTGTCACAAAGGCCCTGGCGGGGCTCAGCTGGGGACACGCAGGGCCATGCCTGGAATGGTGCCATCCACCTCCACTGGGCCCAGGAAGGGTGGAGCTCAAGAGAGAAAGAATGGCACCCACAGAGGCAGGACGTCTTAGGGCAGAGCTCACCATCTGGGTGATGCCTCCTTGGGGAGGTGAGGCATTGGTCCAGCATGGATGGGGTGGCATTTTACTGCGCCGTCCACCCTTTCTGGTGACTCCCAGGAGTTGGGGGCCCAGTGCTAGCTCCTGGTTGGGACTGATGACAGTGAATTTGAGGACATCAGAGGCCTTCAGAGCTTCCCTTTCTGCACAGGCTGTGAATCCTCTTGGTGAGCTTCAGTAGGTTCTCTAGGGCGGCAAGGGACCTTCATATCCCACCTGCTTCCCTGGACACAAATCTGGGCAGGAAAACAAACAAACAAACAAAAGCTGGGCATGGTGTTCCTCGCCTGTAGTCCCAGCAACTCGGGAGGCTGAGGTGGGAGGATTGCTTGAGGCTGGGAATTCCAGGTTGAGCGCACCATGATTGCGCCACTGTACTCCAGCCTGGGCGACAGCAGAACCCTGACTCAAAAAAAAAAAAAAAAAAAAAAAAAGAAAGAAAGAAAAGAAGAAACAACAATAGCAACAACAAAACCTGGGCAGATGAGGCAAATCCTGGCTTCCCTGGAATCTGACCCTCTGGTCTGCTGGTTTGTATCTTGTCTAATCCCCATTTCATAGTTAAAAGCTTTTTAACCTCATTATTTCCTTTCAGTCTTACCAACCTGGCAGCATGGGAGTTAATCTCGCATTTCATAGAAGAGGAAATTGAGGCCCATGAGGGCGAAGGTGCTTTCCCGGGGTCACAGAGCTGGCAAGGGAGCAGCAGGATTGACTCCGCAGCCCCTGCGTTTCCATCGCAGTGCCCGCCACATAGTAGGAACTCTACACATGGCGCCTTCCAGGGGCCGCCTGGCTTTCTGGAAAGGATCCAAAGTGGTTTGGTGAGCACTGGCTTTGGAATTCAAACCCTGGCTGATGCCTCTTGCAGGCTGAGTGGCCTTGTACAAGTCACCTGACCTCTTTGACTTCTTTCTTAGCCAATAAAATGGAGATCACACATCTTCAGGGCAGAAATTACAAACACATTAATTTCCCATCCATAGATCCTTCCCACGAATCACCAAAGGGGAGGCCTGCCTTGCCTGCGGTTTCTCCCACCTCCTCTGCCTCCCCTATGCCCAACTGTTGCTGTTTCCTAATGGAAAATGGGGGGAAATGAATGTGAGAGAACATTCCCCAGAGGAGAGGAGGGCGGAGCTGAGCAGGGCTGGAGAAGAGCAGGCAGTGTGTGGGGGGATGTGGGAGGCACAGGCTCCGTAGGGTGTCAGCGGGTGTCACTTACATCTGCTCTTTGGACCCCTTCAGGATCACAAAAACAAAAGCAGATAACTTGAGTTATTTAAAACTTTCGTTTTGGTGGCTGAGTGGATTGAGGTTCTTTGACTGGCACTACGGCCCTGAGACACCACCACCTGGGTTTTGTGCTCATAGGAGTTACTCTTTTTTACAGGGTAGTGGTAAAACTAGGAGAGTATCCGTGCTAAGTGGTTATCAGGGTGCTTGACTCAGGTAGACTCTCAGCAAACGGCAGCAGGCATGATGGTATTCTGTTGTGTTGTTTTCTTGTAACTTGGGGACAATATGCGGAGAGAACCAATGTTTCAGGAGATCTCGGCCTTCACTGGTCTACTCCTTGCCCGTTTCTCCCACTGTTTACCCTTTGTTCATCTATGTCTAACATATGTTGTGCTCCTATTAAGTCAGGCACTGTCCCTTCTCTGGAAGAGACAGTGGAACCCTTCTCTGCCCTTGGGGAGCCTGTCTGCTGAGGATGATGTTCAAATACCATCTGTGGAGGGCTTCTGAGTTGGGAAAGGATGAGACTTGTTTTGTGGTGCCCCCAGGAGTGGCAGTACCGAGCCTTGTGAGTAGAAGTTGGAGGGGCCACCCAAGCTTAGTGTGAGGGAGGTTTTGCTGGTAGAGCTGTCACAGGTGAGATGTGCTGGCTGGGGAAGTGATGAGTTCTCCATCAGGAGGTGTGCACGGGAAGGCCAGACCACTCTTGCTGATTGCAGATGGAATTCCCAATTTGGGTGGAAGCGTGGACTAGGTGGCGTTGAAGGACTCTTTGAGTCCTGAGATTGTGTGATTCTTAGAGACACTAAAACCAAGTATGGATCACCTCCAGGGTAATCCAGCTGGCATCTATTCCTCCTTCGGCCTAGAGTATTGTTGTCATTGCCCAGAAGAGGACATGGATTCTGGGAGGAAGGACAGAGCCCTGACTCAGGGTTTACGCTCAGCCTGGTTCTCCCACCCTTCTCTCCTACAGACACACAGATGCCCTCCTCCTCTCTAAGCTCACCAGCGGCTCCCTTTGCCTTTCCCACCCTTTACCTGTATAGGAATCCAATATGTAGGGTAAGAGGAGGTGACATGGTATGGTGGGTGACATGGTATGGCAGGCGGTGCGGGGGAGGATGCCCTGGGCCTGATCTATCAAGGGAGAATTTCTATGGGGAGCCAAGTTCCCCTTCATCTCCTGCATAAATTAAGACGATGCTAATTGTTGTAAAATAAACTCCAAAGTATCGGTGCTTACTGCAAGTTTATTTCTTGCTCACATAAAGTCCATTTGGCATTGAAGGGGATAGAGGGGCCTCTGCTCTACACAGATGTATAAGCCAGGGTGATAGAGGATCTGCCATCTTCAATAAGTGGCTTCCAAGTTCACCTTGGACATTGACTTACAGTTGGAGAGAGCAGAGGGTGGCCAGGGAAGTTTTTATGAGCTGGGCCTGAAAGTAGCGTGTATCACTTATGCCACATTCCGCTGGTCAAAGCTCAGTCTCATTGCCTTCTCTGAGAATCGGGGGCCTGGAACTGTAGTCACGGGATGCGTAGCGACTTCCCCGCAACAACTGTGCACTGTGGAGGATCATGAGGCTTTGGCAGACAGCTAACCCTCCCTGCTGTTCCCTGACCCAGGCTTCCCTCCTTCCGCCTCCGCCAGTTTGCGCACACTCCGGGGAGTGAGCCTTTGAGCGCAGGAAGAGACCCACAGGGCCTTTGCATCTCCAGTGCCCAGCTCAGTGCCAGATCATTGGAAGTGCTTCTGGGTATTTGGCGAATGAACAAATACTTGGGTATCATTTCGCTTGTTAAAAATACAGATGCCACAAGGTCAGGAGTTCAAGATCAGCCTGGCCAACATGGTGAAACCCTGTCTCTACCAAAGATACAAAAATTAGCTGGGTGTGGTGGCGCATGCCTGTAATCCCAGCTACTCAGGAGGCTGAGGCAGGATAATTGCTTGAACCTGGGAGGTGGAGGTTGCAGTGAGCCGAGATGGTGCCACTGCACTCCAGCCTGGGCTACAGATTGAGACTCTGTCTCAAAAACAAAAAAACCAAAAAAAAATACAGATGCCTGGGGGAAAACAGTTTGTTCATTCCTCAAAAAGTAAGACATAGAATGAGCATGTGATTCAGCAGTTCCAGTCCTGGCTATATTCCCAAAAGAATTGAAAAGAGGGGCTCAAACAGATCCTTGTACACCTGTGTTCATAGCAGCATTATTCACAATAGCTGAGAGGCAGAAGCAACCCACGTGTCCACCAGGAGAGGAGATGAATGGAGAAGCAACATGTCGTAAATAATGGAATATCCTCAAACAGGAGTGGAATTCTGACACATGCTGCAACATGGATGCAGCTTGAAGACATGATGCTAAGTGAAATAAGCCAGAACCAAAAGGACACATATTGTATGATTCCACTTATACAAGGTACCCAGAATAGGCAGGTTCATACAGACAGAAAGTAGAATGGTGGTTGCCAGGTGCTGAGAGAGAGGAAGATGGGGAGTTATTGATTAATGGGTACAAAGTTTCTTTTTGGAATGAGAAAGTTCTGGAAATGGATAGTGATTTACAACAAGGTGAATATACTTAATGCTGCTGAATTGTACATTTTAAAATGGTTAAAATGGCGAATTTTATGTATCTTTTACCACCATAAAAATAGAAATGTTGGTCAGGTGCAGTGGCTCATGCCTGTAATCCCAGCACTTTGGGAGGCCGAGGTGGGCGATTGCTTAAGCTCAGGAGTTCAATACCAGCCTAGGCAACATGGTGAAACCCCCTCTCTACTAAAAATACAAAAACTAGCCAGGTGTGGTGGCAAGTGCCTATAGTCCCAGTTACTCGAGAGGCTGAGGAAGGAGGATCACCTGAGTCGGGGAGATTGAGGCTGCAGTGAGCCGTGATAGCATCACTGCACTCCAGCCTGGGCTACAGGGCAAGTCCCTGTCTCAAAAAAAAAAAAAAAACCTAGGCCGCATACCAACAAATTCCTATTCTGTTAGGATTGGTGAGAGCTGGGCTTCTGTATTGTTTAACGAGCTCCTCAGGTGAATCTGATGTGCATCTACGTTTGAGACCCACTAGTCTAGCTCTGGTTGTTGGTAGAATGGGGGAACAAGGGGTAATCTCTCTGAAGGTCTTCTAGAGGAGGGTTTCTCAAACGTTGATGTGCATATGGGTCCCCTGGGGATTTTGCTGAAGTGCAGAGTCTGATTCAGTGGTTCTGGGGTGAGGCCTGGTATTTTTTTTGCACTTGCAACAAGCTCCTAGGTGACGGTGGTGCTGGTGCCACTGGCCTGTGACCCACATGTAGAGTATCAAGGCTCTCAAGGGCAGATGGTCGTCTTATCCATGGTAGACAAAGTGGAGTTTTGGAAAGGAGCAAGTGAATGTGTAAGATGACTGCTCCAGATACATAGAGTTCAATGAGGATGAGCTGGGGATGAATGAGGAGCAGGAGTGCCACTGATTTGTGAATTAGCTTCTGGGTGTGGATCAAACAGGCAGGCTTGTGGTTTAGCTAACAAACATATTAAGGGCCTGGCGCAGTGGCTCACACCTGTAATCCCAGCACTTTGGGAGGCTGAGGTGGGAGGGTTGCTTGAGTCCAGGAGTTCGAGACCAGCCTGGGCAACATGGTGAAACCCTGTCTCTACAGAAAAAAAAAAAGTACAAAAATTAGCCGAGCATGGTGGCATGTGCCTGTAGTCCCTGCTACTCGAGGGGCTGAGGCAGGAAGATCACTTGAGCCAGAAAGGTCGAGGCTGCAGTGAGCCGTGATCACACCATTGCACTCCAGCCTGGGTGACAGAGTGAGATGCTGTCTCAAACAACCCTGCAAAGCTTACTGAAGTTAGAGATTATTAGCAAATAAAATCGTGTGGATTTTGCTCAAGTATGCCTGAATTTCTAGACTTTGTGCTTTATAATAAGGGGCCTAGCCCAGTGGAATACAAGCTAAACTGGCCCACATCTTACTTTTCTGTTACCTTTCCAAATCCTTCTCATCCTAGAGTCCACCTCAGGTCCCAGACCTCCAACAGCTCCCCAGAGCTGAATTCCACCTTTTCTACCACCGCCCCTCACCAGGGTAAAGTACTTTGGAGCCCTTGATCCATCCTGTGCTGCATATTGGGTCACCTGCCTCAACTGTTTTTCTGCCCATGCGTCCAGCTTGCTCCCTGGACCTGGCGGACTCTTCCCCTGGCAACATCCTGGGGGAAGAACTGAAACTCTAATCTTTGAACAGTGGAACAGCGGGTAGTATGGCTCAGTAGTTAAGGAATTGGACGCTCATGAGTTTAAATCTCATTCCCATCTCTTCTAGCTCCTCTAACCTTCTCACCTGTCACGTGGTAATCGTGATACCTTTCTCCCAAGTCTGCAATGAGGTTACAAGCAGCACCTGGCACGTAGTATCGGGATCCGTAATGTATTTTCATGACAGCGTTCCCCTTCGGAGCCCTTAGGCTGGTTCTATCTTCTGCGCCTCTAGCCTCTGAGGAGTTTTTCATTCCCTCTTGCTGGTTGGAGGTGGCTCTGATTCGTGTTTGTTTGCCCAATATCTGGTGTGCAGGGGAGATGGGGTTGGGGGTCTTCTATGCGGACCGCTCAGGTTTGATCGTTGTGCCTGCAGTTCTGGAGGCGACCTGCAGATGGCGTGCGCGTCCTTGGGAGGCGTTCCGTCCTCCCACAGATGGAACGAAGCTGGGCTGTCACCAGGTGTCTGGAATGCAGAGCTTTGGTTTTCAACTGATGCCGTTAGCTGCTTCTCTTGGCTGGGTCCTGGGTGTGGGGGCTGAGATGAGCATTTCTTCATGAGCCTAGGAATACCGAGGCGTACGGAATCTCTGCCCCTCCCCTCTCACCGTGCCGACCCGGGAATCTAGTTATTCATGCGAGGGACTCCTCTGCATCCCACACACTCTAGGTGCTCAGAGATAATTTGTGGGATGAGTTGCTATTCGGAAGATGCTTCTATGAAAGGTCATGCATCCCAGGTGCGGCCTCACCGGGGCCCAGGCTGATAGGTATCAGCTGCCTGCATGCACAAACTCCTCCCTCCCTCTCCAGCCCTTCCCAGTTCCTCCTCTCAGCTGCTAGGGAGCGGGGGGTCCCAGACTCACCTTCCTTCCAGGCTCCTGATCCACAGCTCAGCCTCAATTGCAGTGCTCAAGAGCCCCCTGTGCACTTCTTAGGTGCACTTCCTTTTCACCCAGGGGCCAGTCACCTACTTCTGCCTCTCCAAACCTTCAAGTCCCTGGAGGTCCATCTCACCTGTCACCTCCTGTGGTGCCCTCTGGACCCTCTCATCAGAAACCAGGCCTCTGGACACCCACGGCACCTTGCCTGCTCCTCCGTGTGGACGCCTTTTCTTCCACTTGGCTGACTACTTGGAAGCCAGGTGAGGTACCTGATGTGCTGACCTGGTTCTCTTTGGCTGAGCTCCATTCCCTCTCCTTCATGAGCTTCTCTCACTCCTCTCACCTCCGACGACTTCTCTTCTTCTCCCTCTGACCTCATCTGGTCCTAAGAGTCAGCCCAGAACTTTAGGCCTTGGCCTGGTGCCCCAGCTATAGATAATCTCTTCTTCCCCGCTCCCAATAGGCACCTCTTCCACAACTGTGGGCTATTGGTCTTGTATAGTCCTGGCCCCCTGGCTACCCTGCACTCTCTTGGAGGAAAGAAGCCAGTAGGCAACCCCTCCCCTATCCCAGGCTCCCCAGCGCTTGGTGAGCCAAGGTTGCCTCATTCCATCTGCTACAAACTTCCCTCCTTTACAGGTAAGGACACTGTGGGTCAGAGGGGTTTAGGAGTTTGCACGAAGCCACCGACCTAGTTCCCCTTGCGGGCCCAGCACAGCTCTGAGAACAGAAGAGGAGGCACCTTGGCTAATTGCAAGCCTTTAAAAGTCTTAGAGCACTGAGCCAAAGCCCAGGCTTCTCACAAAATCTCTTTATGAGAGACAGACGGCCTGGGATCGGGGTCTCTCCTCCCTCCCCGCTGGCCTTCGCCAGATGGGAAAAAAGCCACCACATAGAAACATAACCTTTATTGCACACGGCGCTGGGTCTTTTTTCATAGAAAAAGGTATTAACACATAAGCATCTGCAAATTGAAGCAACTCCTGGTTTTCTTGGAACAGTAAAATCGCATGCACTGTCTCTGAGTTGGGATTTTGGTCTTTGTCAAAACCACCTAGACTGGGGGGAAGGTGAGGAGGAGGGAAAAAAATTGCTGAGTCTTTGTGCCTCTGTCTCAAAATAGGGTGAGAGAAATATATAGATATATAGCTCGTGGACGCGTTCCTATCTGTCTATATATGTATATATATCTCCACACATATTTTGTGGGGTGGGGGATTTGACTTGTACTGTCAAATTCTTTGTGCCCTGGCTTCATGGAGAAGAAGAAAATAGTTTCATTTGTACAAAAGAGTTCTATGTACAGGCGTTCATGATTGGGGGTTTTTGTTTTGTCGTTGGTTGGTTTTTGTCTGTCAGTTGAATATAAATAATGCAGAAAAACAGCCGAGCTGGCGTGTAGGGCTGCGGCGTGGCGCGGTCCGGGCGTGGCTGCTCTTCCTGCCGGCCCTACACCAGGGTGTAGGATTTGGAGTAGGCCCCGGCCCCCTGCTTCTGAGACCTCCCTACCCCCGACGTGCTCATCTCGAGAAGCGAGTCCCTGGAGCCCCCCATTTTGGTGTGTGGGCCCCCGGCTCGTGGAGGCTCGGTGCTGGGGGCAGGAGGGGCAGCGCTGGGGGCGGTGGGGGGCTCAGCAGGGGTGGGGCCGGGGGCTGGGGGGGCTGTGCCGGCTGGGGGGGCTGGCATGGCCAGAGTCCTCTGAGGTAAGGTGGCTGTGGAGGCGGCAGCGGGGGCCCCTGGGTGGGGAAGGCCCAAGGGCTTGCTGGCAGGGTCCAGGGTCAGGTGGCGAGCCTGGGTGTGGTAGGTTCGAGCCAGGTTCCGGATGGAGGCCTCACGGGGTGGGACCACGGGGCAGGGCTCACGTCCATCTGCCTTTCGAAAGAAGGCCTCTGACTTGGCATACAGGGGCAGGTTGCAGTAGTCACCTGGAAGCACAGAGGCAGAGGATGTTACAGAGAGTCATAGCCCTCTGGAAGCAGCTCGTTCAGCCCCCACCCCATCCCCTGCCCCCAGTCTTCTCTCTGATTTGGCATAGGGGCCCCTCCACTGGGGGGCAATAAAGAGTAGCGGAAAGGTCGGGTACTTGGCCCTTCTGAGCCTTCGTTTCCTTATCTGTGAAATGGGGATAATCTTACTTCCCCACAGGATTATTGTGAGGAGCGAATGAGGTGAGGGAGGTAAAGTGCTTTGCTACAGTGGCCGGTGCAGATAACAGCTGCCCAGTACATGGATGCTTGTTGTTCAGTGGTCACTAGAGGCTGGTCAGCTTCTGGTAGTGTAGAGCTCACTACTGCTAAGGACGAGGATGTCCTAATGGCTCTGGCTGGTGGAAAGCTTTTCTTTACCCTGAGGAGGAAAGGAATATCATTCCCTGTCGCCTCCCCACCATGGAGCCTGGTTCTGTTCTCTGAGGTCTCACAGAGTAAGGCGTCCCCCTCTTTCCCATGGCAGCCTTCCAGATGTTTGAAGTCAGCTACATGTCCCCTCTCCTCCCCCTTGGTCCCCTCTTCTCCAGGTGGAAAGTTCCTAATTTCTTTTTTTTTGAGACGGAGTCTCACTCTGTCATCCAGGCTGGAGTGCAGTGGCATGATCTCGGCTCACTGCAACCTCCGCTTCCCGAGTAGCTGGGATTACAGGCACGTGCCACCATGCCCAGCTAATTTCTGTATTTTTTTTAGTAGAGATGGGGTTTTGCCATGTTGGCCAGGCTGGTCTGGAACTCCTGACCTCAGGTGATCCGCCTGCCTTGGCCTCCCAAAGTGCTGGGATTACAGGCATGAGCCGCCGCGCCCAACCTAGTTCCTTATTTCTTAAACTGCCTCCATGTAACTTGCTTCTAAGACCTCCACTGCCTGACCCCCCTGTGCTCCATGGGCACCCTGCCTGCAAATGGGCCTCTTCCCCCGGGGAGCTGGGCCAGGCATTTTCCTTAGATTTTCTTATTGAATCCTCACGACAGCCCCTAGGATTGGTTAATACCTGTCTGCACTTTACAAGTGAGGAAACTGAGGTTCAGAGATTAAATCATTTGCCTAAATTTGCACAGCTAAAAGGGGTGGGGGTGTCATTCAGGGTCACAGTCTCCACAGTCTTTCCATTGTTCCAGGCTCTTTTTTCCATGACCCAGAGAGCCCCGCCCCCTGCCTCAATTAGCATAGCCAGTGCTAAGCAGGCCAGACTGCATTGTTTGATAGTCTGGGCTTTGCACGCTGTGACCCCAGCATCTGCTGATAGACTCCCCCTGGTGATCCTAGCCCTGCCCTGCCAGCCTCTAAGGGCATATGCTCCAGCCAGGCCCCTGGGGTCAGATGGTTCCCAGCCAGGCCAGGTCACTGCCTACCGAGAGGTATGACCATGGTGGGTGGAGCTGCCAGGATTGTTTGTTTGGGTCTGGATTAAATTCAAACAGCATTGAGACCAGAGGCCCTTGGGCAGCTGACCCTGAAGGGATCTGTTTCCATCCTGGCACAGCTTCAGATTAAGGGGATGCTCACTACCGAATGAATGAGGCCTTACAACACGCTGGGGATGTATATCATTTCTAATGCCCATTATGACAATGCAAAGTAGATACTATCATTGGCATTTTACAAATGAGAAACTTAAGGCCACAGAGGTTAAATGACTTGCCCAAGGCCACAGACATAGGAAGAGGTTAAGCCAGGATGTGGGCCCCGATCTGCCTGCTCCTAAGTCCTTGCTGTTGGTACCACCCTGCACTGCCAAGGAGCCAAGCTGGGCTGGCGTGATCCTGGTGCTGGCAGAACTAGATCGAGCCAGGGCTCATGGGGCTGGGGCCAGGGGGCGGGGGGGCACTGCCTGGGAGGTGGTCTGAGCACTCACTCTTGTTGGCCCGGTGAGGGATGGGCACAGCCACATTTTTGCCCCGGTCCGCATCCTGGGGCTTGGGTGGTGAGGCGGTAAAGCGGCAGATGCCAGGCTCTGAGGGTGTGCTCATGGATGTCATGCTGTCGGCGTTCTCGTTGGTGCCTGTGGTCATCTGGTCAGAGGAACTGTCAGAGATGAAGCACTCGGTGATCTCAAACTTGGCGTGCTGCAGCTGCTCCTCCAGCTTGGCATGCTCATAGGCCCGGGCCAGCTCCTCGTAGGTGGAAGAGGCACTCTCAGTGGACACCATGCTGTTCCTTCCTTTGTCTGGGGAGTTAAGAGGAAAGGGGTGGGTTACGGGGAGAAGGGTATAAGTGAGACTGACTGAGCACTTCCCCTGCCCGTAACCCCAGCAGCCATCTGTAAGTCTGGCCATGGAGGGCACCAGGCTGAGAAGATCCCGTGAAGGTGGCAGTGGTGGTAGAAGTAGGATCTTTGGCTCATGAAGGGCAGAACATCTTTCATTCTTGAAAATAAGCAACCATCCCCTGGAACATTCAGCCCTTTCTCCAATGAACATCATGTGTACCATTTTCTCTGACAGTTTTTGGGAAAGCAAAATTAACTCCCTGACTAAGTAGAGCTCAGTGAGGTCAAGTGTTTTTGTCCCAGCTGCACAGTGGGTCAGTGACCAACTAGACATGAAACTGACTTGTGCCTTGGGCCCCATGAGCTGGTGGGTAGAAGCTGGGAAGAACAGAAGGTGAAGGTGAATGATGGGGAACTGGGGGGAGGTGTTCAGGATGCCAGCAGGGCCTTAGGCACACCTGTGTCCTGGGACAGGCTGGCACTGTAGCTGTCACTCTCAGTGACCGTGACACCATGCTGGGAGCCCACGGTGCGCCAGTCGGAGGTGAGGGTGCGGGCAGGTGTGGAGGCCTGGCACTTGGTCAGGGTCCACTGGCTTGAGTACCGGTTCCGGGTGCTGTGGGCTGACTTCACATTCTTCCTGGACACTGGATCTGCACAGACAGAAGCAAGAAATTGCATCCTCCAACCAAAGGCACCCAGGCTTGGGCAGCTGGCACTTACCAGAAAGGGCAGGGGGGAGCAAGGGAAGAGGCAGATGCAGCCACAGAAGCGCCCTTGGGAATGCTGCCTTTCCCAACCACATCGCTGTCCCCAGAGGAGAAGAGCAATCGAGTCAAGGTGGGGGGGGGCAGTGGAGGGCATTCTCCCCGCCCACCCCATCTTTTCCTTCCACCTGGGGGAGAATGTGATGTCCTTTCCTGCTGCCTCCTGACTGTCCATTCATTCCCTACAGTCCTTGATGTGTTCTATCCTATGTCCAGATACACGGTGCTAGAGATAGAAAGACCCTTGGAGAACACGAATACCCAATACTCTCAAAATTTCTAGGTAAGGAAACAGGCCCAGAGAGATAAAGTTAGTGATACGCCCAAGGTCACAGTTAGTAAATCTGCAATTGAGGTCTCCAGACGCTAATTCCAGTGCTTTCCATTTTTGCATTCTACTCCATTAAGCTCCCTCCTCCCTTTAAAAAAAACACCACCTCTGTGTCATGCTATGCCCAAGCCACCCTGGTTGGGAAAAGGGCTGTCTCCCTGGGGATAATGCGTACTGGTTCCTGGCCGGATGTCAGACATGTCGATGAGGGGTCCTGTGCTCTGGATGAGGGCTGGGTGGTGCAAGGAGACGCCAGTGCAGAAGCTCTGTGGGTTGACAGCTTGGCTGAACTCAGCATCTGTCACAGGGATGGTGGCCTTGTCATCTCCTGGGGAAAGAAGGACAATTACTAGGAGTCCTTTACAATTGTTTTTTAAAGCTCTTTTGGATGTGACTGAATTTCTCTTTGTCTTTATCCAATGTGTTTTTGTTTGTGGATTTGTTTGTTTGTTTTTTTGAGACAGGGTCTCACTCTGTTGCCCAGGCTTAATCGTGATCATTGCTCACTGCAGCTGCCTCAATCTCCTGGGCTCAAGCTATCCTCCTACCTCAACCTTCTGAGTAGTTGAGACTACAGGATGTGTCATGCCTGGCTATTTTTTTTTTTTTTTGTGGTAGAAATGGGATCTCACTATGTTGCCCAGGCTTGTCTCGAACTTCTGGCCTCAAGTGATCCTCCCTCCTTGGCCTCCCGAAGTGCTGGGATAACAGGCATGACCCACCAACCCAGACTTTATCCAATGTTGAGTCACAGAAAGGCCAGCAATTCCCTCCGTTGGACAGAGGAGGAAAATTAGCCCTTGAGAGAAGCCACAGTGAGTTCTAAGGTTGTTGAGTGGTTGATGGGGCTACTGCCAGAACCCTGGGCACTGCCATGAGGGTTGGTGTTTGACTTCCATGGGTTGTAGCCTGGGGAAGCACACCCAGCAGGACAGGGAACTTGTGGCACCTGTCACTCACCCAGCTGCTTGATGCCTTCTTTGTCCTCGATGAGCAGCTGGACCCTGGGGATGTCAATGTGTAGCCGTGGGCCCTGGGGTGGCCCTTTCACAGGAGTGTCAAAGCTTCTATTGTTCTTGCTGTGGGGAGAAAGACTGGAGGTGGTGGCTCAGCAGCCATAAGGGGTTGGGGAAGGGGGCTCTGCAGGACAGTGGGATTTTAGAAGCCTGCCTCCTATTCTGGGAGTTCAGAGCGAGGCTCCTGGGTCCTCCTCAGGACAGAGGAGAGAAGGGAGGAGAAAGGAAGCAGCTTGGTGATACCCACCTTATCAACATTTCTGCCAAACTCTTTGCATCTGCAAAACAGTAGAGGGAGAGGAGGGCTGGGTGAGAATGAAGTTTGAACAGGATGACAATGGGAGAGGCATAGGAAACAAGGTGGAGAATTCCTTAAAATGGGGCCAGGGCTGGTCTCCTAAGAAGCAGAAGGAGAAATGTAAGGACCTACAAAACAGCCCAAAGCATGACGCGGTTTCACTGCTCCAAATTCAGGATTTGGCTCAAGTCTGTTTTCCTTTCTTCAAATTTTATCTAATTGAGAGTACCTTCCCAAAGCACTGGGGGCATAGCAAGTGCCTCATCTGCTTCATGAATCGACTCTACTTAAACACAACACCATAACAGGCTGGAAATGGATATCAGTGGAAGGTTTATCTTCAGTTATATCTTGTGGAGAGGAGAGAGTGGAGGATGTAGTAGAGGTGGTCAGTGGGAAGCCCCAGATGATTAAACTCTCATATCAACCAAGAGGCTTCACTTCCTCCTCTGGGGCCTCTGTCCCCAAAAAGTCCATGGATGGATTTTGTGGCCCCTGCTTTGTCTCAGAGGAGCCTTGAATAAGATCAGGACTCTCAGGTTAGGAATTTGGAAGACAGGAGAATTAAAGGGCCTAGTTAATTTATTAGACCCCTGATACCTGAGAATGAGCTGTCAGAATGAATCCCAAATAGCTGTATGCATGCATCCAACCATCCAATTGTCTGGCTATCCATTCACCCATCCATTGATCCATCCATCCATCCATTCATTCACTGATCTAGCCATCCATCCATCTAACCATCTACCATCCAATTATCCATTCATCCATCCAACCAACCATTAATTCATCATCCACCTATTCAACCATCCATCTGTCTATCCATCCACCCATTGATTCAACCAGTAATCCATTCAACCATTCACTCATGAATTCAACATCCATTCAATCATTCTTATATTTATATGTTAAACCTTACATCCAACCACTCCTTTAACCATTCACCCAATCATTCCACAATTCCAATAGTTTTTCCATCCAGCCATCCATCCATCTTGTCATCCATCGATCTATCAGAATAGTCGTCCATCTATCCATCCAAGCATTTGTTCAATCATCTACCTATCTGTTCAACTATTCATATAATCATTATCTGGCCATTCAACAATCCATCAATTTATCCATCCATCCACCCATCTATTCATTCAGCCTTTTATTCAACCACCCTTACACCCAGCCATCTATTCAGCCATCCAGCCATCCTTCTATCTATACATCCTTCCATTCAACCATTTATTCAGTGATCCATTCAACCATCCAACCATGTAACTACTCACCACCCACCTAGTCATTCAATTATCCACCCAATCATCCATCCATCCATCCATCCATCCTTCCATCCATCCATCCATCCAATCATCAACCATCCATTGAACCATCTATTCATCCATTTACCCAATTCCTGAACACAATAGGGAGCATTAGTCATTCCCTCTTCTGTGCTACTGTTGTCTCCTGGCTCCTCACATTAGATGATAAACTCTGTAAGATTATGGCTTGGTCGTTCTTTATTGATCTCTATAGTCTTGCAGTATCTATGATGAAGCAGACCCAATAAAAGTTTTCCAAATAAGTGAAAGTATATTTATGAAGCAGCTAGTAGGTGCCAGACACTGTGTTAGGCTGTGGGAAAACTGAGGTAAATCAGACCCATTCACAGTAGACTGTGGCATCAGGTAATGGAAAAAGGGGATAATATTCAAAATATTTAACACCTGACATGGTGCAGAAACTGCCCAGTTAGAACTGAGCATTGTCCTAGAGACTACCTGCAGGTCTATTCTTTGGTGAATGGGTCCTAGGAAAGTTGCAGGGACCCCGTGAGAGGAGATGAAGCATCCAGTGTGGAAAGGAGCAACATCTGTTTACCAACCAACATGGAAATGTTTAAATATTTAACAATCAACATGGCTTTACCAGTGTGTACCTCTAAATATTAGCCCTGATTGGGGCAGGCACAAAGTCTAGGGGGCATAGAGGAGGAAGTGGTGAACGAAACCTTCTGAACTAAGGAGGTTTCAGAAAGTCTGAGTGGCTGCTCCTCCTTCAGGGGGACACAGGCACTCTGTATCATCCAGATGGTGCTGTGAGCCAGTGAAGTGGGGACAATGTGGCTGAGAGCCAACACCCCCTCCTGGAAGGCCCATAGGAAGCTCCCCCACCTCGGAGTCGCTTCAGCCGTTTCTCCTTCCTCTTCTTGCGTACGATGAAGAGCAGTGCCACCCCCAGTGTGGCCAGGATGACAGGGCAGCCGATGGTGAACAGCTTCTTCACATCATCCCCTTCACCTTGAGCAGACTTGATGGGTGGAATGGTGCCTGAATGAGGGCAAAGAATAGAATTCGATGTCCCTTATGAGCCAGGTGCTGTGCAGAACATCTCATGGGTGGGGCAGTCCTCTGACCTCTCTTGCTGCCCTTGGGCTCTGACCTCCACCTCCTGGCACAGAACCCTGGACTTCCCCTCTGCTCCCCAAATTCTGGTCCTATCAGGACAGCCATGAACAGTTGTGTAGTTTTAATATTGCATTATATTAACAACGTCCTGGTACTGTTGTAGAATTAGCCTAAAGTCTCCTGGAGTTAGTCTCTCGCCTGTTGAAGTTCAGTGCTCATTCCCAGAGAGTGGGCTGATGGGCTTAAATTCTGATATCCAGCTGGGGTGGGGAGGACAAAGGGTGAAGCACGGTAGGGAGAAGTCAGGGCAGTGGACCCTGGGTTCTCTTCCCCAGATGGAGACAAAAACCACTACAAACCCTACATTCTCTCCCTGCTCACCCCTCCTGGGTGCCATATCTGTTAACCCGGGGCTCCTGTGGGGAAGCATGGCAAGTTCTCCTGCTGACATAACCCTCTGCCAAGCCCTGACCCTTGCCTGTTTCAGAGCTTTGCTTAAGAGTCACCTCCTTCATGAAGCCTTCCTTGCTTGAGTCCATCCCCTTCTAATACTGCTTTTATTCTGTTTCCTTAACACATAGGTAGACTTGTGACAATGGGCTTCTATGAATTCAGCCTTCCATGTTCCTTCAATGGATGTGTGTGTGTGTGTGTATGTGTGTGTATGTGTATGTGTGCATGTGTGTATGTATCCCTATGTGGCAGATGCAGTTAGGAACTGGTAGTATGCCTTTTCTGTGGATCCTGGAGTCTCCATGTTCAAAAAGATGGTGGCCACTCAACCCTCGCAGGACTCCAAGAGAGCAAGAAACAAATCAGTACAGGGTTAAGCCACCAGGTTTTGGTATTTGCGACTGCAGCATAGGCTGTCCCCTCCTGGCTAATATTCCATATCAGCAGAAAGTTCTTAGAGGTCAGGACCTCAACCACACCTCTACCTCCCTTGTCACCGCCCTGAAACAATGCACAGTGATTGAGGACTGCAGCTTCAAAGACTCTCCATCTTTGGTATTACTGACCTATGTGTCTGTCCATCTGTAGTGGCCATTGGTGCATCTGCCCGCTTACCTGGCTGCAACAAACCTGATGTCCCCTTTGTCAGCCCCTTCACCTACAGGCCAGCATTTCCCCCACCTGCATTCCTGCCTGTTTTTCTATTAGTCTGTCTCTTTATGTATCTGCCACTCTGCCCACTTCCTTCGCACCACCCTGCTCCAGCCTCTGTACCATCCCTTCCACCCTTGCGACTCACTGCCATCGTAGTCCAGGGTGGCGAACTGGGCTGTTTCATTGCCGCAGCCCGCACTGTTGCAAGCCCTCATGCGCAGCTCGTACCACGTGGCCTCTCGCAGTTCCGTCAGAAACACCTCCCCGGAGCTGTTGGCCCGGAGGCCCTGCCAGGCCCAGGTTCCCTTGGGCCGGTACTCCAGAACGATGGCTGTGATAGGGCAGCCCCCATTGTTCCAGCCCTGCAGGTTAAGCCGAGCATGCGTGGAGTTGATGTGGGTGAAGAGGTGTTGGTCTTTGCTGAAGGAGGGCTCTGGCAGGCCGGAGGGAGAGAGAGAGGTTAGAGAGACTCGGGGGGAGGCAGGACTGGGCTGGGCTGGGCTGGGCTGGAAAGGATTTCCCTGGGGCAGCTGGGATGGCAGTGGCTCCAGGAGAATACATGTTTGGCACAGATGGGGTGGGGAAGCCCCAGGGCGCAGAGGAGGAAGAGGAGGGGAGGGAGGAGAGGGAAGAAAAGGGCAGGGCCTGGAGAGGGGCCTCAGTAGAGGAGGAAGGGAGCTGGGAAGAGGCAAAGGAATGCCACCTTCGGCCACCCGGTGGGGAAGTGGAACTAGTTTTTCCTGATGGGATCCATCGGGACACTGTGGTGACGGGAAGGAGGCTGAGGCTCCTCCCTTCAGTCTCCCTGCATCCCTGGACCCCTCCTTCCCCACCCCAGCCACCTTACACCCCATACCTGGCCCCTCTAGCCCACCCTCCCTGGGCCCATCGCTCCTTCCCTGCCCCAGTGGCCTGGGCCTCACCCCGCCCGTGGGTCTTGGCCTCGATGATCTCACTGATGCGCCCAGAGCCCACGCTGTTCTTGGCTGCCAGCTTCACCTTGTACCACGTGCCACACTTGAGGCTGTCCAGCTTGAAGGAGCGCTCGCTGGAGCTGATGAACACATCCTTCCACTCCTCGCTGTTGTCCACCGAGTACTGTAGCACGAAGCCTGCGGAGGGTAGGCCTGATTCAGGTGGGGGCAGGGCAGGGCAAGGCAGCAGAAGCCCAGCCTCAGGTACCCCAACAGGGGGCTGGGCTCCAGGCAGGGGGCAGAGTCATGCTTTTGGTCATTGGAACGGGCATATGCTCCTTAGAAGCAAAATTGGAAGGATCAGCCCCAGTCAACTCTCTACATTAAACCAACCAATCAACAAAACACTGTGAGGGCCTGGGGTCCAGCCCCCGGGCGGGTCTGACGCTGTCACTTTGGTTCTAGTGTTAGGGGTTAGCGGCAGGTTCGGGAGGGGAGAAAACCAGAGTTGTGAGGCTCACAAGGGGTCCTGTCTAGATCTTCACTAGGATCTAGACATGGCCCCCTGAGCAGCAGGCTCAGAAGCACCTGGGGCGTGTTAGAAAGGCAGGTCCTCAGCCCCAGCCCAGAGCGCTGAGTCAGAACTGCATTGTTACAAGGCCCCTTGGTGACGCAGACGCACACCCACACTTGGAAAGCACTAATCTAGTCCATTTGTCTACTTCGACAGATTGGGAAACCCAGACTCAGAGAGGGAAACAGCCTACTCCAGGGTCACACAGCTCACAAGTGGCATTGGAGGGGCGGGCGTACTAAATCCCAGATGCCTGGGCCATTGCAGTTCCCTTGGCACTTGAGTGACTTCCTTGTGGGTCACTTGGCCCCCAGATCATTTCTGTCATTTGGAGACAAATGGCAGAAGTGGGTGAAGCCCCTTCCCTGCCCTGGGCCCAGAATTCCTTCCCCTATCTTCCCCCGCATCCAGACCCTTCCTCACCTCGGATGGAGCTGCCCCCATTGTCACCTGGAATCCAGGTCAGGGTGATGGACGAAGCTGAGGTTTTGGAGACAGTGAGGCGGGGCTGGTCCGGGGGAACTGTGAGGGGAAAGCCACCACCCCTTAGCACAAGGGTGGACCCTGTGATGGGGTGTGGGGAGTCCCCCCGTGACGGGAAGGTGCTGGCTCTCCCACACCCTCACTCCCACTCCCCAGCTCTCCTGCCTCCCCTTCCATGTGCACCTCTGTTTCTCCAGAGGTCTGTCTCTCCCTTGGTTTGGCTTCTTCCATTCGATGACCCTCTCGCATGATGGAATCCCTACCCTTTCTCCATCCCTGTCCCCACCTGGGGTCACCTGCCTCACAGAGCCTCACCTTGCACCAGAAGGTTGACGATGATGGTGTCAAAGCCACCGGTGTTGGTGGCCGTGCACGTGTAGTAGCCGGAGTCCTCAGCCTTCACTGCACGCAGCAGCAGTGTGCCATTGGCGTGGATGAGCCGGTGCCCATCCATGGACACTGGAATGGCCGAGTCTTCACTGCCAGGGGCGAGGATGGGGTGGGTGGGTCATGTCAAGCACCCCTTCCTCCTGAGGCCCTCCCCCCGGTGTGTGACAAAGAGAGCTGGGGGTGGAAGGAGGCTCGCCAGGGAACGCCGGGTTCTTGGGGCTTTGCTCAGCACTCCCTGGGGGTATGAGGTAACCCAGCCTCTTTAACCATCCGGGGAAGGGAGGTCCTTGGCTCCCAAGAGGGGAGCCAGGAGGACAGGCCTGCTTGAGAGAGCAGTAGCAGCACACCCTGCAGGGCCTCTGCAGGCCTGGAGGCAACCGGGTCACCAGGCAGGAGGGCCCCAGACTCTTCTCCACACCGCTCTTCTACTTTATCCCTCTTTGGGGCCACCCCATCCCTCCACTGTCCCGACACACACCTGTCCTTGGTCCACTTCACAGCAGGGGCTGGATCTCCCACTGAATTGCAAGGCAGCCGAACATCTTTCATCCAAGGTGTTGTCACGGTGCCCCCAAAGGAGATGATCTTTGCTGGGGCTACAGGGAGGAGAGGATGAGGGCCACTCCACTTCTACCCCTGCACAATATCCTGGCCTCCTTCCTTAGGGCCCCCTGGATTTACAGTTCAAATCCTCCCTCCCCGATCTGACCTCCACCTTGGGCTTTTGGTGAGGGGTAGGTGTCAGGGAATATTGGCTGGGAGACATTGACTCAAGAAACATTGATGAAATACCAGTTATGGTCAGGATCACAAGAGGCTCTGAGGATTCAAAAAATGAGTATGATTTATTCCCTGTCCTCACATTGATCACCATCCAAGAGGGAGACAGATACTTAAGGAAAAATTATAACGGGGCAAAATGCTATGGTAGGTGCAGGCACGAGGAAGCCTAGGGGTGTGAGGCAGGGGGAATGAATGCTGCCCATAAGTGGGCGGTGGAGGCAACGGCCGGGAATAGCATCTGGAATTGGAAGCTCTGACTTGAAGGTTAAGAAAGACTTTATAAGCAGGGAAGGAGACACATGTCAAGAAGAGGGAATAGCACTAAGCACGGACATGGAGACCTGAAGCTCATGGCAGGTGTGAGGGTTTGCAAATACTCTGGGGTAACCAAAGCTTGAGTCCAAGGGGACGGGCAGAAGTAGAATCTTGGGGGCTTTGTTGGCAGGGCCGGGAGACTGGACTCCCTCTTAGAAAGCCGCCACCAGAGGGTTATAAGAAGTGGTGTTGGCCAGGCCTGGTGGCTCACGCCTGTAATCCCAGCACTTTGGGAGGCTGTGGCAGGTGGATCACCTGAGGTTGAAGTCAGAAGTTCAAGACCAGCCTGGCCAACATGGCAGAACCCTGTCTCTCTACTAGAAATACAAAAAATTAGCCGGGCACGATGGCAGGTGCCTGTAACCCCAGCTACTCGGGAGGCTGAGGCGAGAGAATCGCTTGAACCTGGGAGGTGGAGGTTGCAGTGAGCCGAGATCATGCCACTGCACTCCAGGCTGGGTGACAGAGCAAGACTCTGTCTCAAAAAAAAAAAAAAAAAAAAAGGAGTGGTGTCCTCAGCCGATTTCAGATGCATCCTGGCTGCTTGCAGAGGATAGTTTGGTGGAGGGGGTCCTGGAGGACACAGACCGTGACAGGATGGTGGCCAGAATGCAGGCTGGAGGTGATGTGTAGCAGTGGGGAGATGAGGGGCTCAGAGCAAGAGCTGACAAAACTTAGGGTCTGGCTGGTTTGGGGGAAGAGAGCGGGGAGGGAAGGATGGCTCCCAGGATTCTGGCTGGGCCACCAAGGTGAGTGATGGCACCCTCATGGGAACAGGGCACACTGAAGGAGGGGCAGGCTTGGCAGGAAGGACCGGATGGCTTCATCTCATACTGAGTCCACAGTGCAGCCACAGCTGTAGCTAGACCACAGGTGGGTGCGTGTTCTGGAGCACCAGAGAGATGCCTGGACCAAAGACGCTGATCTGGGAGTCAGCAGGCATGATGAGGCCACAGGAGGGGATGCAGACTGACAGGGAAGTGACCAACTCTAGGATCAGCATGCACAGGCACAGAAGAGAGGACGGGAGTGTCCCTAGGGTGGTGGCGGAGGACTGGGTCAGCAGCATCACAGAAGGCGCGGGGCCACAGGTGCCCAGAGTGTGGTGGGTGGGTAAATGCATCTAGTGCCTGGGAGATCGCCAGGCCCAGATTTAAAGGAACCAAGTGCCCAAGTGCCTCAGAGAGTAGAGCAGGCCCATGGAGCTGGGGCTCTTCTTGGGGTGGAGGGAGAGTGAGAGTGAGGGAGCAGCTGAGAGGTTCAGGTGCATGGCGTGGGGGCGGGCTCCTGTGCTGGTCGTGCCAGGTGCCAAGGGGCTCTCAGAGCAGGGGAGTTCTGGGGTCTGCTTGGAGCAGTGGGGGCACCAGACAGGCCTGGCAGAGGGGTCCACATGAAGACGGCCTCCATGGGGGGGCGGTGAGAAGCCTGGGGGCTTTGTGGGGGTTCTCCGAGTTTCTCCAGAGATCAGCTTCCAGACCTGGTTTTGCCACAGACTGGGGTTGGCTCCCTGAATCTCTGTGTCTCAGGGTGTGTGTGCATATGTGTGTGTATGTGTGGGTGTGTATGTGCATCTGCATGTGAGTGTGTGGATGTGTGTGTATGTGTGTGTGCAGATGCGTGTTTGTGCACATGCATGTGTGTGCATGTTAGTGTGTATGCATATGTGAGTGTGCACGTGTATGCATGCATGTATGCGTGTGTATATGCATGTGCATATGCGTGTATGCATGTAGTGTGTATGGTGTGTGTATGCGTGTGCATGTGTGTGCATGTATTAGTGTCTAGTGTGTGCGCATGTGTATGCGTGTGCATATGTGTGTGCATGTATGTGTGTATAGTGCGTATGTGTGTATATGTGTGTGCATGTGTATGCATGTATTAGTGTGTATAGTGTGTGTGTGCATGTGTGTATGCATGTATTAGTGTGTATAGTGTGTGTATGCATGTGTATGCACATTAGTATGTGTATGTGCGTAAGTGTATGAGTGTGGGTCTGTATGTATAAGTGTGTGCGCGTGCATATGCATGTGTTTGTGCGTGTGCACATGTATGTGAGTGTGCAGTGTGTGTGTGCGTGTGTGTGTATGGGGGAAGGGGGCAGGAGTGGTTGTCTTTCCCACCTCACAGGGCAGCTGTGAGGTGATGCTATGTGAATGTGTTCTAGGAAGTCCACAGCTCTCTAGGACCGTGTTTATTTAATGCCCCCAGGAGAAGAGGCCAGCCTTCTGCAAAGATGCCCAGCCCTCACACTCCTGCCTCTGGGCCAGTGCTAGCTGTTCTGGAAGGGTGATAGGCTTTAGGCCCCTTCCCTTCCTGAAGAAGAGGTTGGTGGTAGCGGTTAGGGGGTGGTAGGAGGTGCTGAGGCTGTGTGGAAAGAGCCCTGACTTGGCGCTGGGAGAGCTAGCTCACTCCTTCCCGGTTGTCTTTGCAGCCCATGCCACTCCTGCCTCAGGTTGCTCAGCTGTGGAATGGGTCAACAAGCCCTGCTGGCAGGGCAGGTGGAAGCCCCTGGCCCACCGTAGGCCCTCGATCAGATGCTGGCTGGCTCTGAGCCCGCGGCAGGGTAGGGCTTGGGGCTCTTATGTTTGGGCCAAGAGAAGCTTGAGTAGCCCCGGTAGGGTGGCCAGGCTGCGCAGGCACCACCTCCTCTCGTCCGGGCTGCGGTGGATAAGAGAGTGGGGGAGTGAGGAGGGGCCCAGGGAGGCCCAGCGGCAAGTAGAGGACCTGCGGTCCTGGGCTAGTTGTGGCCAGTTCCTACGCCCCAGGGAGAGGCAGACGCTCAGCCTTGCAGCTCTACCTGCGCGGCTGCTGCAGCTTGCCCTGGGGATGAGGCCTTGGAAGTGTCATTCCTCTGAAAAGTGGGGGTGCAGCCCCCATGGCACACTCATGTCCCGGTCAGAGATTCAGTGGGGCACTCCCTAAGAGGGTCTGATTCTAGCCCAGAGCCTTCCTTCACAGCACGCGCTGCGTAAAGGTCTGCGGATCGCAGGAATCCGCCATCGCCGGAATCACCCCTGCCCGGTGTCCAGTTCAGCACGGGGGCTCTCCTTTGAGCCTCAGCTGCTCTGTGGAAGCAGCACACCCGGCTGTAGGCACCTCTGGAGGAGCTGAGCATTGGGACAAAGGCCCGGCTTTGAATTGGGGGTAGAGGCGACTCCCCTTTTTTCAAGCTGGGAGTAGGGTTTGGACCTCGGGAACTGAGTGCACCCTGTCCACCCGCCCCAGGCAAGAGCTGGAGGCAGCCTGTTGTGAGGCTTTGCTGGAGTCAGGGGGCAGCAGAGGCCCAGTCTTGGTGTGTGCGGGAGGCAGGCGGGTGGCCAGTTCCTCACAGCTGGGTGGCAGATAAAGCGAAGCAGGCAGAGACCCTGTCTGGGGAGAACCAGGATTCTGTAAGTGAGCTTTTGGAAGTGTTTGCCCCTCTGCCACAGCCTCAGGCTTCTCACCCTTGCCAGCAGGCTCGATGGTCACCTTCTCGCTGCTGTTGCCCCGGCCGGCAGAGGTGACGGCGGCCACCCACAGCAGATACTGCTGACCGCGGTTTAGGTGGGCGATCCGGTAGAAGAGCTGCTCTGGACTCGTCTCGTACTCGCTGGGAGCCTGCGGGGCAGAGGCAAAGAGGCTCTAAGAAGCAGAACTGGGGCCCTCCAGCATCCAAATCTTCCTCAGTGCCCGGGGCTCAGAGGAGAGGATGGCGGGGTCGGATGCGAGGCAGGATTCTGTCCTCTTTGCCCTTTCCAAGTTTTAGAGATGCAGCGGACAGAGTGTGCCCTGGGTTTGGTCCCTGGGAGCTGATGGGCCTGCCTCGTGGTGTTGCTGGGTCAGCCTCAGTTTACCTCTTTAACTGATCCACGCTCTGGCAGCTGTGGCTCAGGCCAGAGGATGTGAGTACTTTAGGTGAGGGACGGGGTAGCCAGGAGAAGGGAGAATGGGGGACAGGGGGTCCCAGGAAAGCCCTGAGGAAAGAGTCTTCAGGAAGAAGGCAAATGACTGCCTCTGCCTGATGAGGGTTGGAGACAGGCTCCTGCAGCCTGCCCTGGCTCCCGTCACCTCCTAGCCCTGCCGTCTAATTACCACTCCTGCATTTTGCAGGCAGCATGCCCGCCCGTCCAGGGAGGAGGGGGCGGGAGAAGGAACTATGAAAGCTTTACTGGGTAGCACTTTATTAATGATTATTAGTGGTATAGATCACCATATATATTTGTAGGTTATACAAATCTATAAAATTTTTTTTTAACAAAATGACAGTTTTGACAAGTTGCCAACAAAACAATATCGGATCCCAGTGGTTTTACCAGTTGCTTTGATGAAAAGATTATGTTGCCTTGGAAACCAGAGGCTCAGATATTGAAATGAATTTGAGAAGGAGCTTTTGATAAGCGCTAGTTTGCAGACCTCCTGTCAGCCTCTTCCCTGGCACGGGCGGGATGGGGCTGACTTTCATTTTATTTTATTTTTTGGTCAGCCGCAGGGAAGGGAGAGGAGGACAGCACCAGGGCCCCTTTGAAAACAGAGCGGAAGTCCAGGGAGGGAGAGCAGCCCCAGAACAGATGGGGGCCCGAGGCCAGAGGGAGCTAATAATTAGTTATCTCTGCAGTCACAGGATCTTGCACACACACGCTCACAAGCACACACACATGTAGATGCATGCACACATGCTGAGGAACAGACCTCCAGGCATGTATGGGCACAGAGGGACATTCTTCATGCCCCATAGTGGGGCTGAGAGGCCCAATAACTTATAACAGGAGGAGACATCCTTTTTGGCCCCAGGCCATCTGCAGGGAAATGTTAGGGGAAAAGGCACAGGCATCTCTGCAACACACACACAGAGCTCCCTGGCATATTCCTCCTGCCTCCCTCGTGGGGGTCTGGCCTTGAATCCAGGAGGTCAGGGGGGGCAGGTGCAGAGCCACCCTTGAGCCCTGGTGGTTGGGAAGCCCTTTCAGGCCACAGCACCCTGGGACTGGTGTGCGTATCTGTCGTTGATATGAGCTTGAAGTGTGGGGTAGTGTAGTGGCTTCAACACCCTCCTGCCCTTCCTCCTGGGCATACAGCCCGTAAGGTTGCCCATAGTTTCTGGACGCTGTTTTCTCTCTTGCAAACTAGGGAAGCAATACAGCTCTGCCCAACCTGTGTGTGACGGAGGCACAAGGAGGCAGGGGTGTGCACGTCCTTTGTAAACTAGGACATATTCTTCTCCGGGCTTGTTTTTGGTGACAGTACAGGAACGTATGTGTTTCTATGTACATGTGCAAGTGTGGAGAACAGCTGAGTGTATGTGCTTGTGTGCATCAGTGTATACCTGAGTGTATATTTGTGCCTACACAGGCAGGGCAAGAAAGTTTGGCCTCTTCTTGTAGGTATTAGCATCCAACCCAGATACTGGGCGCTTTCCTTTTAACCTGGACACCCCGTGAGTCTCCTGAAATCATGTTCAAAAGCACACAGACGTATCCCCAAATAAAGTTCCAGTGGATCAAAGGTTTTTGAAGAAAGGCAAGCTATGAAAGAAGAAACTATAGGTAAATATTTACCCATTTTTCTAATCATAAAAGTCAAGGCAAAATCATAAATGGAAATGATTGATAAATTCAGCTTCTGTAAAAAGAAAAACTATGATACATCAAAAACAGAATCAAAGGCTGGGCATACTGGCTCACATCTGTAATCCCAGCACTGTGGGAGGCCAAGGCAGGTGGATCACCTGAGATCAGGAGTTTGAGACCAGCCTGACTAACATGGTGAAATCCCCTCTCTACTAAAAAATACAAAATTAGCCAGGCATGGTGGCGCATGCCTATAATCCCAGTTACTTGGGAGGCTGAGGCAGGAGAATCGCTTGAACCTGGGAGGTGGAGGCTGCAATGAGCTGAGATTGTGCCATTGCACTCCAGCCTGGGCAATAAGAGTGAAACTCTGTCTCAAAACAAAATCAAAAACAAAAACAAAAAACCAGAATCAATAGGCAAGCAATGAATTGGCAGATACTTGCAACTTATATGACAGAAAATGGCTATTATCCTTAATATGTAAAGAACACTTATAAATCAATAAGAAAAATATGAGAAACCCAAACAGAAACCTGGACAAAGGACGTAAATTGACAATTACCCAAAGAAGAAAAATATAGCCAATAAACATATAAAACCTAACTAGTAACCAAAGGAAGGTACTTTAAAATAAGGCACATTTATAAAAAATCCATCTAACAAAAATAAAGCAGAACAAATCAGAAAACAAATGTGGGATCGGCATAGGTGCAAAGGACAATACTGTTGGCCACTCACCCTGCTGGTAGAAACATACATGGGTGCAAATGCTCCGAAGGGCAATTTGTAAGTCTGTATGCAGAACTTTAAGAATACTTACTCTTTGTGACCCAGGAATTCCTACAGAAATTTACCCTAAGAAAATATTAAAATATGTGCATAAAGACTTCGGTGACGGATGTTCATTGAGACGTAATTTATAATGGTGAAAATTTCAAAGACACATTAAATACAGAATAATGGGAGACTGGTTAAATAGATTCTGTATAAACAGCCACTCAAGATCATGTTTTAGGTCAGGTGCGGTGGTGGCTCATGCCTATAATCCCAGCACTTTGGGAGGCTGAGGAGGGCGGATCACTGAGGTCAGGAGTTCGAGACCAGCCTGGCCAACATGGTGAAACCCTGCCTCTACAAAAATACAAATATTAGCCAGGCGTGGTGATGTGTGCCTGTAATCTCAGCTCCTTGGGAGGCTGAGGCAGGAGAATCACTTGAACCCGGGAGGTGGAGGTTACAGCGAGCCGAGATGGTGCCACTGCACTCCAGCCTGGGTGACAGAGCAGGGCTCCGTCACATACACACGAAAAAATGTTTTAGAAGAATATCTGATGGTGTAGGAAAGCACCAACAGGTATTCCATGAAAAAAGCAGATTGCATTACGTTATGTATAATATTATTTTAATTTGGTTTAATGAAACACCTCAAAACCTGTACTATATGTACAGATCAAAGACTGGAAGACTATATACCAGTGTTTATCTGTAGGAAGTACATCACCAGTGTTTATCTGTAGGAAGTACAAGTAATTTTTACTTTCCTCTCTATTCTTTTATATGTTTTACAGATTTTCTATAATAAAATTGCATTATTTTTATAATCAGTGAAAAATGTATTATATTATTAGTAAAATGTCTACCAGGATTCAGTGTAGCTGTGGCCATCCCCAGGGATAGCTTCCCTAGAGCCAAGGCCATACACAGTCTTTTCTGAGGATGCCACAGGTATGGTTCATCCGCTCCCACCAGCATGTGTGAGCACACACAGTCTCAGCTATCTGCCTATAATTCCAGGCTCATGCCACGGTTTTGCACTGTCACTGATACGCGTGTGTGCCCTCACCCCTAGCACCCTCTCCCAGAGCTGTCTTTCATAAATGAGTTTGTGTTGAAATTGTTTGGAATTTGGAATATATTTGTGCAAAGTGATCATGTCACACACAGTGGTTAGGTCCCCAGGTCCCTCACTAAGTTCAGTTTCCCCCCAACCTTTGACCCCAGTCCCCCTACAGGGCTGAACTGAAGTTCTCCTCACATCAGCAGGACTTGTGTGATACTGTCTGATGGCAAATCGCAAGACATGAAGAAGATGGAGGGAGGGTCCCAATGTCTCCATCAGCAGGAGGAGGGGACGGGGACCAGGAGCTCTGTTCCGGAGCCCGGGAGAGGAGCCTGAAGCCTGAGTTAGTGAGGAGGCGTGGCTCCCGGACACCAACCTTGGAAAGACTTCATTATCAGAGGAGGAAATGACTGCAAAAGTCCAGGCTAGAGAATGACTACCCTCTCCCACCAATTAAGGAACGGAAGCTTGCCCAATATCTGAGGCTATAGAATTGCTAGGCTGCTACCGATTCATTCTTCGAATGTGTATTCCATGACCAGGATGTTCCAGGCACAGTGTTCAGCCTCTGGGGACCCAAAGATGAAAAGATGCTGCCCCTGTCCTCGTGGGGGCCTCAGAAACCAGGGTGGGAGACAGATATGTGAACAGTGACTGCCTTCAAATGCATTCAGTGTCTGACGGGAGTGAGGAACATGCCACGGGAAGAAGCCACGGGGCAAAGGTGTGGAGGTGTGAAGAGGCACAGTATTGTCCAGAATTGTGAACAGCTTAGTGTCCTGAGAGCCTAGAATGTGTGTGTGTGGGGGGGTGGGTAGAGTTGGGGGGAGACGGGAAAACAGAGCAGAACACATGGCTGAAAGCATTGCCCAAAACACACCAAGTGTCTGTGCTGATGTGGAGTCACTGGAACTCTTATCCCCTGTGAGTGGGGGTGTGATTGGCATGAACACCCAACAATGGCAGGCTGTTCTCAGTGAACACCTGCAAACTCTGTGACCTAGCGCTTCCTCTCCTAGGCATACACCTGGCAGAGATCCATGCCCATGAGCATCCAGAGACACATACAGGAATGTTCACAGCAGCACCATTTGAAGAGTTCCAAACTGAAAACTGCCCCAAAGCCTTCCATCAATGGATACTAACGGCTAGCCCAATGGATTAATAATTGTAACATATGCACACAAAAGCTATACAGAAGAATGAATGAGCTATAACCACGTACAACAATGCGAATGAAATTCAGGAATTCAAAATAATGTTGGGTAAAAGAAGCTGGACAAACGGTATGATTCCATTTATACAAAGTACAAAAAGAAGCAGCACTAATCTATGCTATTGAGGTCAGGATGATGGTTACCCGGGAGGAGGGGCAGGCGGGGGCTGGAAGGGGGCATGGGGATTCAGGGTGTCGTAATGTCCTGTTCTGCTCTGGGCGCTGCTGCTCGGGTGGGTTGTGAAAATTCGCGGAGGTCTACAGTGATGACGTTTGTGCACTTTGCTGCATGTGAGGTAGTGGCCGTGAGGATGGAGTGGGGGGCCGCAGTCAGTGGGCTTCCCCTCTGGTAATAGAACTCTGGCCTCACTGGCGGGGAGCTGGGCCACCTACCACTCAGAGGGTAATTCAGAAAGACCACAGGAAAGCAGAGAGTATAGGAGGAGATGATGACACAATTACTGAGCAATTTCAGGGCAGCTTTCCTGGTGGCCATAAGCTTATTTGCAGATCTCAGGCTGATGCCCAGTTGTTGATGGAGGGAGGAGCAGGCCTCCTGCTCCTGCTTCTGCTCCTTGCTTCCGCTCCTTGCTTGCAGCCCTGGGCACATCTTCCTGACAGTACTCCTGCCCCTCTAGGGTGCCCCCCTCTGCCACCCACCTCCACTAGACTGGAAGCCCCTTGAGGGCAGGTATCTGCTCCTGCTCCCGTACCTAGAACAGGCATGCTCTATAGTAGTCACTCAGCAGGACTTGGTGGTTGACTGGCTGGAGATGATGAAAGAGGCAGAGGGGAAAATGCATATGATGGGATATAGGTGCATATCCCACTGCACCCATCCCCATCCTCCCTTCCCTCTCTGTGGGGCCCCTCCGAGCATCAGTGGAAGGGCGGGGCTAGCCCCTTGCCCTGTGTCTTGCCTGGGGGCTGCCCCCTCTGCTCCCATGGTTAGGGCAGATATCGCAGCCTCTCAATCCTCTCCTCTCACCTGACCCCAGGCCCTGGTCAAGAGACGCCTGTGCCTTCTCTCAGCTTTCCCCCGTCTTTCCTCCTCCCTCAGCTTGCTCCATGTGGAGGCGCTCATGCAGGGCAGAGCTCCAACAGCACCTCCAAGCCCAGACCAACCACATTGAAAGATGAGTCATTCCCAGAGGGCACAGACCAGCCTGGGGACCTGCTGGGAGCTTCCTCTGTGAGCCAGAGCAGAAGAGCTGAGGCTGACCTCCCTTCCACCCTGCCTGGTTGGGCATGGCCCACCTGACTCAAAGGAGCCCCCAGTGCTTGTGACAATCTTGTGGCCTCTGGAACAGAGGACTGACCCAAGATGGACACTGAGTAAGGCTTCGGCCACTCTGGGTGGCCAGTCCCCATTCTTATCTATGAATCCAGGCAGAAGCTTAGATACAGGCAGCCTCAGGGTTTGGCCTGGAAGCCGGCTGATGTACAAGGTCCCTTTTCTTTTCTTCCATCCCCTTCATCATCTGGCCCTGAACTCACTTACCGGCTGGCCAGACCCGGGGCTGGAACAGAAGATGGTGTACTTGCGGATCACCCCGTTGGGCTTGGTAGGGGGGAGCCAAGACACAACCACACTGCTAGCTGATGAAGGGACAGCTTTGATGCCAGCAGGGGGACCTGGAACTGAGCAGGGAGAAGGCCTGGTCAGTTGAGAGAAAGCAGGAGCACAGCCTTTGGGGAAAATGACAGAGTTGGGAGACGGAGGCAGATCAATCTGGGAGAGCTTCTTGGAGGTGGCATCCTTGAGCTGTGGTTTAGAAGGGGAGGGTCCATCCAGCATGGTAAACAGGTGGGAGGAGAAAATGATCATTTTGGAATTGTAACAAAGTCTCTGAAATGGAGGCCCTTGGAGTGCCAGCTTCAGAACTGTTTGGCCAGAACCAAGGACTTAGGATAGGCAAAAGAGAAACAGAACCTATGAGGAATTCATCTTGATCCCTCTGACCTTAACCCCTGACCCTCACCCCCTTACTAACTGTAAGCATGTATTTAGGGGGAAAATACCCGGCACCTGTCACTTTCCTTTTTGGCCTGTGAGTTTCTTGAAGCTGGGACCACAACCTGTTTTCTGGCATGAGCCCAGGGCATTGCCCTTGGAGTGCTGGCTGGGCCCTTTCTGGAAGAAAGTCTACCTTAGAAGTCACTAGGAAATCCATCCTAAGTGGATTCCAACTCTTATGGACTCTGATGTCCCCTTGCCCTCCTCTCTGGGCCTGTCTCTCCTAACTGGGACCCCAGGACTCTGCCTGGGAGACTGGAAGCTTCCTGTTCTCAGCTCACACTCCCTATCCTCATCTCTCCATTGTATGGTTGTGTACTTGTTTCCTTTCTAGAAACTTTTATGATCTTTTGAGGACAGTGATAGCATCCCATTCAATTTATTTTACCTCTCTGAGCCTCCGTTCCCCTATCTATACAATGGAGATAAGAACTGTATTAAAAGGTTGTATTGAGAATTAGTGCTAATTAAAGTACTGGGCAGGTGCGGTGGCTCATGCCTGTAATCCCAGCACTTTGGGAGGCCAAGGTGGGCGGATCCCTTGAGGTCAGGAGTTTGAGACCAGCCTGGTGAAACCTTGTCTCTATAAAAAAATACAAAAATTAGCCAGGCATGGTGGTGTGTGCTTGTTTTCCCAGCTACTAGGGAGGCTGAGGCAGGAGAATCACTTGAACCCAGGAGGCGGAGGTTGCAGTGAGCTGAGATCACGCCATTGCACTCCAGCCAGGGCAACAGAGCAAGACTCTGTCTCAAAAAAAAATAAATAAATAAAGCACCTAGCACAGTGCCTATTGCATAAGACACTCAATAAATTGTAACGATTATTATTTTTGCATTCTGTCTCTTACTCTCAGCTGATGGCACCTACCTCAATGTTTTCTTTCCTAGTCAATCATTTGGGGCTAAATAAAATAACTAGATGCAGCGTCATCATCCTTCTGGGGGCCTGAATCCAGAACCTGGGAATTGTTCTTGACTCCACCTGTCCTCCCTGCTACACAGCCCTGTGTGTCACTTCTGCTGGATGTCTCTGCAGCTGTGGGGTAAAGGAGTCCATGGATGGCCACTGGGGTAAGTGCAGTAATTGGAGTGTTCAAATCTCTATCCTTGCATACTGTTTTCCTATCAGTTATTGAAAGAGGTGTGTCAAAATCTTCCACTGTGGTTGTGAATTTGTCTCTTTCTCCATGTAATTCATCAGTTTTTGTTTTTTATATTTTGAGGCGATATTATTGAGTACATTCAAATTTAGAATTGTTTTATTTGCCTAGTAAATTGAGTCTTTTATCAGAACAAAGGGTTCCTCTTTATCTCTACAAATTCTTTTTGCCTTATAGTATGTCTGACACTAATATTCCAGTTTTCTATTAGACAGTTTGAATGATATGTCTTATTTTTTCCATTCATGTTGAACCTTTCTATACCCTTATGTTTTAGACATCTCCTGTAAACAGTACATATTTGGGTATTGTTTTTCACCTACCATTCTGACGGTCTTTATCTTTTAATTGGAGGATTTAGTTAATTTATCTTTAATGCAATTATTGTTATATTCGGGTTTAAATATACCATCTTATTAAATACTTTCTATTTGTCTCATCTATCCTATCCCCATTTTTCTTTTTCTTTTCTTTTGTGGCTTCTTTAATTAAGTCAAATAAAAAATATTCTATTTTCCTCCCTCTATTAGCTTGACTGTTACACAGTCTTTCACTACTTTTAGTGGTTCCACAATAGATTACAACATGAATCTTTAGTTTACCAAACTCTAATATCAATGGGCACTTTTCTTCTCAGACGGTGCAATGACCTTAGAGCTTCCATTTACCCTGTCCCAACCTTGCCACTGTTGTGTATCTTATTTCACTTTATTTTCATTTTTTTTGAGACAGACTCTCACTCTGTCGCTCAGGCTGAAGTGCAGTGGTGTGGTCTCGGCTCACTCACTGCAACCTCCACCTCCTGGGTTCCAGCAATTCTCCTAAGTAACTGGGACTATGGGTGCCCACCATGATGCCAGGTTAATTTTTGTATTTTTAGTAGAGACGGGGTTTCACCATGTTGGCCAGGCTGTTCTCAAACTCTTGACCTCAAGTGACCCACCGGCCTCGGCCTCCCAAAGTGCTGGGACTACAGCCTTGAGCCACCATGTCCAACCCCATTGTCGTTTATTTTAATTCTGTATATACATCATCATCATCATTGCTGTTTTATGCAGCCAACATTAATTTAGATTTACCCATACATTCAGCATTTAATTGCTCTGCCTTTACTCGTTGCATCATTGAGCTTCCTCCTACAATCATTTTCCTTCTAGTTAAAGAATATCCTCTGGTATTTCTCTAGGGCAGGTATGTTGGTGATACATTCTCTCAGTTTTTATTTGTCTGAAAATGTCTTTATTTCATCTTAATCATGAAGAATAGTTTGGTTAGGTATAATATCATAGGTTGGTAACTGTTTCCCTTACATATTTTATATATATACAAATACATCATTGTCCTTTTTTCTGGTTTCCATTGTCTCTGACAAGTTAGGCACAATCTTATTGCTTCTTCTTTGGAGGTAATCCGTCTTTTCTCCTCTGGTTGCTTTTAAGATCTCTCTCCCTTTTCTTTATCAGCTTTAATATGATATGCTTAGGTGTGGATTTCTTTCTTTCTTTCTTTTTTTTTTGAGATAGAGTCTCGCTCTGTCACCTAGGCTAGAGTGCAGTGGTGCGATCTTGGCTGACTGCAACCTCCGCCTCCTGGGTTCAAGCAATTCTCTGCCTCAGCTGGGATTACAGGCACCTGCCACTGCACCCGGCTAATTTTTTGTATTTTTAGTAGAGATGGGGTTTCACCATGTTGGCCAGGCTGGTCTTGAACTTCTGACCTCGTGATCCACCCGCCTCAGCCTCCCAAAGTGCAGATTTTTTTAATGTGTGACAATAGAGTTTGTAGAGCTTCTTGAATTTGTGGCTTGATATCTTTCATCAGTTTTGAAACATTTTCAGACATTTTATCTTCCGCTCCATTCTCTGTCTCTTCTTCTTTGGGATTTCTTCTCACTGCATCCTCTATGTCCTTGATACTTGGAATGTGGTCTGTGGATCATTACCAGCATCACCCGGGAGCATGTTAGAAATGGAAAATCCGAGATTCCACCTGAGACCTGCCAAATCAGGATCTGAATTTTAACATGATCCCCAAGTGATCTGTATACACACTGAAGTTTAATGTTTCTTACCTGCTCTTTTAATTTTCCTTCTATTTGTCTTTCTGTGCTACACCTGGATATTTTCTTCTGCCTATATTCCAATTCACAAGTTATATCTTCGACTGTGTTTAATGTGTTATTAACCCATCAACTGAGTTCTTAATTTCAAGTATTAGGGTTTTTTTCCCCTAGATTTTCCATTTGATAGTTTCCAATTCTCTGAAGTTTTCAATCTGGTCAAGCAAAATTATCTTAAAGTCCATGTTTGATAAAACCCAAGTTTGAAACCTTTGTGGGTCTGTTGCTCTTATCTGTCTTTTTTTCCCTGCTGGCTTTTGTTCATGTTGTCCCATTATTTTTTATTGTATGCCAGACACGGCATTTGCAAAATAGTTTGTAGAAATAATTTGTGGCATCTGCTGATGTTATCTTCCTAAAGAGAGGATTCATGTTTGCTTCTGATAGGCACCTGCAATCTGGGCACGAGCAATCTGGGGTAACTTAAATTCAATTTCCAGTATTGGGATGATTTGAAGGTGAACTGTCTGCTTTTGGTCCACTTTTACCCTTAGAGTGCTGTCCTTCATGGTCTCAACTCTAAGTGAGGGGGATTCACCAGACAGACCCCCACATCCTGGCAGGCCCTGACCTCCAGCTCATGTCTTTCTAGTGCTGTTCAGCTTCTTGGCCACTTCCTCCAGATTCAGCAAATGTCCCTAAGGGAAGGAGCTGTTCCAAATGTCAGGCTCACCTCCAGGGCCTCTATTTTCCCCTGGATCCCGGCCTAATGATTCTTCACTCTCCTGCTAGCTTTATGATGCCTTCAACAGGTGTTCTAAAAAGTAGTTTGTCCATATTTCCTAGCTGTCCTCTGCAAGAAGAGTGAGTTTCAGTCACCCAATCCACCCTTGCTGGAGGTAGAACTCCTCTGGTATGTTTCTCTAAACTTGTCACTGCCGTTCATCTTCAGTGCTGCTGCCCTAGTACATAACTTCCTCGTCTCTGCCTCGACAGGTTCTAACCAGTCTCTCTGACACTAGTCCTCATTACCCACCCTTTGCCTGCCATCGACAAGAATTACCTTCCTAAAACATGGGTCTAGTCATGCCTCTTCCTCAGTTAAAGGTCTTTAAAGTGGTTTAAAATCCAAGTCAGCTTTGCATGTGGAGATCATATTGCTAGGTTTGGTATTCACAGGGGGAGGTTGAGGAGTTAGCAGTGGAACTCATGAATTGGGTCCAGCCAAGCCAGCCTGAAACCACGCTCAGACTGAGATCTGGACTCAGTAAATAAACCTGAATTTATGTTTGCATTTTGTTCTTTTAAATTTATTTTGCTTTTTTCTAAATTTCCTCATACTGTTTTTCCTTTAGAAAAATGCAAATCCTGAGGGTGGGATCACGGTGTCTTCAGATGAGGATATTTGCAAAAGCTCCCATACCAGGGCTGGAATTGGACCACAGATCTGTCTGCTTTCCATGCCAACTGAGTAATAACTGTAAAAACTTCCACCTATGAATGGGAGAGCCTGGTGGAGCTGGGGTGGTTGTGGAGGACAGGCAGAGTTGACTGCTACCCTCTGCCATTCCCTCCTAGTCCTTGCAATTAGAACCTAACTTTTGCTTAGGTATCTGTGTTCCTCCACACTTCAGAGACAGCTGTCTCTACTGCCTACAGTAGAGGGTATGTCGTGCTTGGGGTAAATCGGTCATGATAATTCCATTTCCCGTTTGGTGACTGTCTTAGCAAGAGGCATGTGGCCCCACTCTGACCAATGGGAAATGAGGATAAGTCTGTTGAGGGGGTTTCTGGGAAAGTTACTTTGACTCCCAAGAGAGGCATGCCCACAGGAAGAGACTCCCTCTTCTCACTCTGAACTCTGTCTTGCCTTGTGTGATGCCTAGGGCTGCAGCCATCTTGAAATCATAGCAGGGGCAGCTGATATTCAGAGGATGGCAGAGCAGAAGGCTGGGAACCACTGACTTAACCAACCCTGGAGCTGTCCTACTCAGGACTTCTTGCTATGTGTGATAATAAATGTGCTTATTGCTGAAATCTGTTTTTGCTGGCTTTTGCAACAAAAAGCTTCCTAACAGACACAAGTAGTTTGATGGAAAGGATAAAGTATACAGAGACAAGAAAGCCTGGATTTGTCACCTGTTAGTTGAGCGGCATTTGGAAAGTAGCTTACACTCTGGAGGCCTCAGTTTTCTCCCCTGTAACATGGAAATAATGCCTCCCTCACAGGGCTCTTGGGCAGGTTAAGTCATATTATGACTGCTATTCTGGATGAGACGTCATCTGACACTGGGTTCTTTGTGGCCTGGGCTTCCCCTTGGAGGCCCTGATGCCGCTATCTGAAGCAGTCATTTCTTTTTTTTTTCTTTTCTTTTTGAGATGGAGTCTCGCTCTGTCACCCAGGCTAGAGTGTAGTGGTATGATGTCGGCTCACTGCAACTTCCACCTCCCAGGTTCAAGCGATTCTGGTGTTTTAGCCTCCCGAGTAGCTGGGACTGCAGGTGCCCACCACCACACCCGGCTAATTTTTGTATTTTTAGTAAAGACGGGGTTTCCCCATGTTGTCCAGACTGGTCTCGCACTCCTGACCTTAGGTGATCCACCCACCTCGGCATCCCAAAGTGCTGGGATTACAGGTGTGAGCCACCGCATCTGGCCTGAAGCAATCATTTCATTGCCAGCACCTTGGTAGCCATAAAGCAACTGCTATTTGCTAGTACTTGACATTTTAGATGTGGTACTAGTACTTGATGAGGTACCACTCTCCCCATGTTATGAGGAAACTGGGGTTCAGGAAGGCTAAGTGACTTCCCCATGAATGCCAGGCTGGGGGCATGCACTTCCGCTGTATTTACCAGCGCCTTTTCCATGCTGCGGCACCACCTCCCGAAGGTGAGGGGCAGTGCTTCTTTGGGCCCGGGCTCCTGCTGCGTATAACCGTGAGTGGCTCTGGGGCGGAGGGCTGAAGGCTCCTTGCAGGGAGGGGTGATGCTCCTAGACCTCTGGGTTCCTCACAGGGCCTTGCCTTGTTCAGTTAAACAGGTGGAGGTGCTTATAGCTCAGGCCTTGCATCAGAATAGGAGGCAAGAAGAAGGCTGGGGGCCCCAGGGGCTCATTTCTGGAGGCCAAAAGGTGCCTGAGTGTGGCCCTGAGGCCTCAGATGGGACCAGGCTCTAGATGCCATCTCAGCTCAGTCTCCACGCTGGAGCAGGTGGCTCTGCCTGGAGCTGTCCCAGGAGGCCTTGATGGGAGGATTAATGACAGGAAAAGTAGGGCAGGCAGGTTGGTAAATATTGAATTGCTCAGAGCTTAAAGGGAGAGGGGGCCTGCTGGAGGTGGAGAGGGAGGGAGAGCCGGGAGATTAAGCTGAGCTGGGAGCTAGTCCAGTCCCCGGGCACTGGGCGACAATGGCAGCTTCTCCCCCACCACTCCCAGCTGAGTCGTTCCTTTTCAACATGTCAAACCCTTCCAGTGCCTTCAGCCAAATTGTTTGGGTAGGATCTAGACTCTGGGTCTCCATATCCCTTGAAAAAACTAAGGGTGAGTGGAAAGGAAGCCACCATGCCAAGGATGTCTCCCGCTTCTGTGCCTGCTGTGTGCCAGTCACTTGTCACACCTCTTCTAGTAACGGGGTACCCGGCCCAGAGCACTCACCTATGAAACAACTAAATGATGGAGCTGGTACTGGGAGGGGAAGAAAGTGGCGGGGCTGGAGGCAGAAGCCCAGAGCTGTGTGCTGTTAATGCAACCGTGCCTCCCTGGCAGCCCCTGGGGTAGTGCAGCTCCAGGCCTGGGTGGAAGCCTGGTCCTTCTCCTGACCTGTTCCTCCTGGGCTGACTTCATCCCAGCCTCCCCTTTTCCCCTGCCCTTACCGTGTCACTCTGTCCTTGAGTCTGGCCCCCTGTCTCTGGCTTTCCTCCAGTTCTGCCCCATGAGGAAGGGCTTTGAGATCACCCAGCTCCAAATGGAGGCACACCCCCATCCCTGCCTTGACAGTCCAGGGCCAGGACCATGCTGCGGCCTCTGTGGGGTGACCACGAAGTCCCTAACCCGTGATGTACTGAGCGATGCTCCTGCTTCCCCTAGCCCCAGTGTGTATCCAGAGGAAAGCAGGCTGAATCTTGCAGGGGAGCAGATGCCACAGAAAGAATGCCCATGGTGTGGGAGGAGAGGGTTTTTCCGGCCTCTGACTCAATGCTGCAGAGAGCAGGTGTGTATGTGGGGGGTGTGGGGGGAGGTGCAGGGAGGTTCACAGTTGCTTATCTGCTCATGCATGAATCCTAGAGCATTTCCCTCAAGAGTCCTCAAGGCTACTCTCCCACAGTTTGAAGGCCAGGAGAAAGGACAGTACCCTGCTCTCACCCTGCCTCCTGGGGTGGGGCTGGGGATTAGCAGTGGGTGGCAGGGCCAGCCTGTCCCAAGGAGAGGCCTGGACTCACCGTCCTCCTTGGTCTGGATGTAGAGCACACTGCTGCGCACACCGTCCCCAGCCTGGGTGTAGGCCAGCACCTGGACGCTGTAGTTGGTGAACTTCTCCATGCCCCGCAGCTCCACCCGCTCCCGCGTGGTGGTGATGTTCTGCATCTCGCCCCACTCTGCCAGAGACCAGCAAACCCTGAGGGCCCAGCTCCATCGGGCTGTGGCCCCTGCTGCTACCCCTGCTGCCTGACTCTGCCCACACCTACTGCACAGGCTTAGCCCTCGACTCCATGGTGGCAAGGACTAGAGGGTCTTTCACCTCAAGGTACCCAGGAGCAGATGCGGGCCACTGCCCCCAGGCCACGTCTCTCTAAGGGGCCAGTGAGGGCGAGCCACAGATGCTGGCCTGGGCCCGGCCTCAATTGACCTTGCACCAACTTCACTTTGACACGCTCTTTAAAATGCCTCTCTCTCTCCATCTCTCCAGGCAACATTTCTCCCTCCCGCTACCCAACTCCCTTCCCATGCGAGAGCCCAGAGTGGCTGGGACCTGGATGGAGGAGGTCCTGTGCAGGAGGCACAGCTCAGCAGCCACTCTTCCTGCTGGCCAGCCCGCCTTGGGCCGCCAGACCTCCCTGGGCAGTTATCAACCTGGGGATGATGTGTGACAGGCTGAGGCTGCCTCCCCTGCCTCTGACCACTCCTGGGCCAGTGCCCTGGACTCCCAGTTGGGGTAAGGGGCTGAGTGACTCGTCTGCCTTCTCCCCACTGTTGGAGACACCCAGCCATTCCCTGCACAGAAAGCCTGGGTGAGTCTGGTGGAGCCGATAGCCTTAGCCAGGAAGGGCTGGGACACTCCTGAGGCTCAGGGAGGACCCAACGTCCCAGCCCTGCAAGGACCTTCTCATAGACTCTAAAGAGGAGCTTAGGGAGAGAGTCCCATGGGGGCCAGAGTTGTAAAAGGAGGAAAAGGGACAGACTCTGGAGCCTCCCACTAGGACTGCTGGGCTTTCAGAAAGACAGGTCCAGCAACGGGCTGAGGACCAGCCTCATAGACATGAGTTTCTGGAGACCCCGCTCCCAGCACCTCGCGGATGGTCCAGGGCAGGCAAAAGGCCAAGGCAGAGGGCCTGGCCAGGGAAAGCAGCAGCTGCTGGGATCCAGAGGGCGAGAAGGCTGTGCCCAGCGTGAGAAGACTCCAGGTCAGTGCAGGAGGACCCTCAGAGGTCAGAGCAGCAGGGCCTTCCTCTCCTGGAGTCAGAAACCAGGCTGGCCTGTCCAGGACTGGAGCCAGAGAAAGGGCAGGAAGAGGGCAGCGTGGTCAGGAGTCCAGCTTGTCTTTGGGGATTACTGAGGCTAATACATTCCTTAGGGGCTAAGCTGGAGAAGCCCACAGGCTTCGAAAAGAGGAAGCGAGTTCTGGAAAACAGGGAACCACCCTTTACTTGGTTCCACACAAATATGAACGTAGTGAGGTCACATTGTGAGCAGCGTGGCCTGACACTGCACAGCAAAAGAACTGGGGAGACCTTCAGAGAGCTCAATCTGAGCTAGAGCCCTCTGCTTTTTGTGGGAGAGAGTGGAAGTGGTGGTGGGGAAAGACACTTCCTACTGGCAGTGTGTCTGGGCAGAGCAGAATCTGGATGGGAGAGGGGACCGTAGTAGCGCTGGACAAATGACTGTGAGCTGGATTCTAAGGTCCTCCAGGAAAGAAGAGAGGGCCCAGGGGGCTGGGAGGCAGAAAGTGCAGGAGCTGGGTGGGGGACAAACTCATTTTAGTCCTTTGTGGTCTATTGAGATGACTAAGGCCTTTAATGGAGCATTTCCACAGTCTGGGATGCCTGTCCTCTGACCTGTGTGAGCTACAAGTCTCCAGGTCACGTGAAGGTCTGTGTACACCAGTGGGCAGGAGCTTGGTGTGCCTGCGGGAAGCTACTCAAACCTGTTTGCACATTCCAGGGCAAGGAAGACATTCAAAAGTTTGGGCCATCTTACTGGTTTCTCTCCATTTGCCATTTCTCTACCCCCCTGCTCCACTGTGCGCACCTCTCTGCCCTTCTCTGGATCCCGGGCGGCTTGTCTGCACAGAAAACACGCCTTGCTGCATGCCTGGCTCCAGCTGGGTTTGGCCAAGGGAGGCTCTCCCTGGGTTCTGGTAGCCCTGCTTCCTCCCTCTCCCCCTTGGCCTTAGGTGTTGTTGGCTTCCTGCTGATGCTGGTCCCAGGTGCCCACCTCCCTCCTCAGTCCCTTCATTAAACTCTTTGATCGCCCCATTTGAGTGTACCGACTATTCCCCACCGGTCCCTGGCTCACATAGCCATAAAGGCCTAATATCAACACGTGAAACTAGAAAAGCCAATCTGCCCCTATCATGCCCCCAACACTTCCCCAAACACACACTGTTGTCCAGGAGTAGCTGGGTGTCTCCTTCCCACCCCTCACCAGAGATGCCACCCTAGGTACCACCCCCCCACCTTGCTCCTGGCTCTGACCCCAGTTGAACACGGAGGTGTTCAAGTGAATCCCGAGCCCCTTCCTCACTATCCCCCGGCCCCTATAGCCATTATTGCCCCCTGTGGTCTCCCCGTGTGGAGAAGAGGGGGCTGCACTTCCTCTTGCCATGCTGTGGGAGGATGCTCAGCTCTAACTACGCCTGAAAGCAGACTCCACTGACCTGCGCCTCTCCCCTGAGTCCCAGCCATCAGTCCCAGCAGACTCACCCCCATCAACATAGAGGGACCAGAAGATGACCCGATAGCCTTTGAGGACGCCATTGAGGGTGCTGCGCGGGGGCTCTGACCAGGAGATGACGGCCACGTCAGAAGTGATGGACAGGGCCCGGACGTTCTCGGGGGGCTGGCTGGGCACTGCAGGGGGTAGGGGGAGAACCAAGGGTCCAGTCAGTCGTGGATGTGAGTGACAGTACAGCAATTGTGTCCCAGGCTGGGTCCCGCAGTCCAACCAGAGGAGCGTCCACTTAGACAATTGGGGGGACCTCCTGACTTGAGCATCCTGACTGTTGGGGCAGGGAGGCTGGGAAGTGAACCGAGTTTCCTTTCCTGGAGATTGGGGCAGACAGAAATCTTTACAGACTTGGTTCCTTGCTCTCTGGGTAGCACATTCCTGGTTGTGGTTAAACCCTGGGGAAGAAGGTGATGAACTCCGGGCACGAGCCCCTAGGAATTCCCCAGCAGGCCACCACAGCCCAGGCAAATCCTGCTGTGATGAACATGACAGACCTGGAAGGCCACCAAGCCAGCCCTGGAGGTGTCTGCAATGCATCACCTCATCTGATGGCTGCCAGCCCCTCTGTGTCGTCTGACCGGGGGTCTGGGCCAAGGCCTGGTTCTAGGGACTCCTGTGTCCTTGTTCCAAGCTAAAGGGAAGGCAAAGAAGGGAAAAGGACTTCAGCTAACCCTGGTGCAGGAGAGGAGTTTCTACCCGGACCTTGGGACCTCTGGGACCATTAAACCTTCGCTCGTGCCCTTGTATTCAAACACACCAAAAGGCTTGGTGTGATGGGAAAACCCTCTCTGAGACCAGCTTAGGTGCTTCTCCCGCCAGGCACACTCTCCCTCTGAGAGCCACCTTTGAGTTTAAGCTGAGGTTCACCCTGGGGCGCAGTGCAGCCTGCCCCTCCTGAGATGACAGGCCTCCGAAACCCCACGCCCCAGGATCCACCTCAGCTCGGGGGAACTTTGGTGGCACTTCCTGCTGGCATCCGAGGGCCAGGGACAAAGCGCAAGACGGAGTCTGCTTCGCTCCGAGTGGGAGAAAGGAGGCACAGGCTGGCTGGAAGGTAATTAGATCCCGTTGCCCCACAAGAGGCAACTCTAATTTTTATGAGCATTTAAATGATAATACATCATCCTAACGATCCTCTTTGAGAATGATTATTGTTTCATATTGCTTAGGTGTAAAAATATAAGCACCATGTAATTAGGGACCCAGTGTAATAAACTAATACAGATCGCCCGTTCGAACAAAATGAAGGTAATATAATTATGGAAAAGACACTATTGCTAAAGCAGGGGCCCTTGAATACCCCAGGAGGAGTGCTAATATTGCCAGGAAACGATCAGGATCTGACAGGCTAACGAGGGCCTTAATTAAGTATGAAAAACTGCTGAGCAAATGCTGCTGGAAACTTTCTTCTCCCCTCTCCTCCTTTGTTTTGAAAATGACTCCATGGCCCGTGCTGATCTCTCCCTGTTGGAAATTCCAGGGGCCCCCCACGAGGCAAGGGAGGTGATGTTTGGACAGAGGCCAGAGGTGGGCCTGGCGTGGCCCGGGTGGTGCATGGGAGCTTAGCGTTAGGTGGGGCAGGCTGGCCTCGGCTCGGGACGACTGTTCCCTGGACACACCTTCCTAAAGCCTCCCACATCTGCGTCACTTGTTCGTGCATCCAGCCTTGCTCCCAAGCAAAAGGGAGGCACAAGGTGAAGCAGGAAGGCTATGGGAATCAGAGATTTTGATCCAGACTCTGTTGTTTTCTGGATAGATAGTTCTGGATGGTTTAATCTCCTTGAGCCTTGGCCTCCCTTCATGGATAATGGTGCGACTCTTGGTGCTATGATTCCCAAAGGTGCTCCCTGGACAAGCAGCATTACCTGGGAACTTATTAGAAATAATACATCCTTTTTTTTTTTTTCTTAAGAGATGGGGTCTTGCTGTATTGCCCATGCTGGACACCCGGATTAGAAATGAATATTCTTGGCCCCCACCTCAGACCTGCTGAAGCAGAAGCTCTGGGGGTTGGAGCCCAGCAACCTGCATTTCCTAGACCTCCAGGAGGTCTGCTTTGTGCTCAGGGCTGGGAACCACGTGTTAGGGCACTGCTCAAATGAACACTCCTGGCACTAAGAGGATACAAGCTGATCTTCCTCAATCCAGCCAGGCCCGAGGCCAGCGTCTCAGGGTGGGAGGGATGGAGAGGGATAGTGAGGGCCATGGGCTGAGGGCTTGGTTGTGGTGCAGCTCTCCTCCCTCCCCCTGGACTTCTCTGCCATGTGCCTCTTTCCTTCTTTCAGTTCTCCCCTCTTCTCAGGTGCTCAGTGCTCTGGGGCTATTGAAGTCGGCCCCATCTTAAAGCCCAGCTTTTGCCCCAGAATCATGAAATGAGAATCTCTGGGGTTGAAGCCTGGCATCAGTATTTTGAAAGTTCCCCAGATGATGCCGACTGGTGGCCAGCGTTAGGAACCATTGGTATGAGCGAATCTACTTTCAGGTGTTTCTGACCTAATGTGTCCCCCATGCCCAGGGTGCTGCATTTTCAGAGAGGATGAGCTAGCAGGAGGACATTGCTTCCTCTAAAGGAATAGCTTTCTGATGGTGAAATGCTTGGTCTCCTGATGGGAATAGGGAAATATCATTCTGCCCTCCGGACTGTTGGTTTCGCTCTGTTGGGGCAGGGTGGGTAGGCTCTGACTCAGGGGGGCTTTAGTCTCAGACCCTAGTTTTGGGTTGGGGCATCAAGAAGGAAGCTTGGAAGAATGCTCTGCTTCTTCTTTATTCTGCTCTTTAGGGGACAGAGGTCAGCCTGGCCCCTTCTCTGGGAGCATCAGGGGCCATGTCCTTTTTCTCAACCTGGTGCGGGCTCAGGTACCAGCTGGCATCTTCTCTGTGCTTGGAGAGCAGGCATATTCCTGCTTCCTCCTAACCCTCTCCTCCTGGAGAGACTGGGCCCTTTGATGTGCTAATCAGAGTGTGGGGTTCTCTCCAGTCATGGAAGAATGAAGACTTAAAAATCCTCTAAATCCTCTGCCGCATGCACGTTAGGATTTCTTAACTCCTCAGCCTCATCTCAGGTAGATGGTGGACAGGTTCCAGACTAGAACACAAAGGCAGTTTGGCTCCTGCCCTTTTCCCAAGAAATTGTAAAGGAGGAGAAATAGGACCCAGGTGTAGAGGGAAGAGAGAGGGGTTAGCGTGCCAGGAAGAAGGAGGAAGGCCAAGGGAGAAGCGTGGATGGGGAGACAGGTGGGCAGACAAGTGCTCAGACAGGCCAACAGGTCAACAGAGACCGGATGAGCACAGCATCGGTCAAAAGGAAGGAGAGGCCCGATATGCTGAATGGCCCATACGCCTCTCGAGGAGCTAATGGGCAAGAGGAGATGGCGGGGATGCAGGGAGCCTGCGTGGACCACAGGACCAAAATGGGGCCCGGGGCAAACAGAGGGACCCACAAACCCTCTCTGGCAGCCCTGGCTCTGCCCATGGCAGGAATCTGTGCCCACTCCCCTCTGCTGGGGCCCTCACCATCCTCCAGAGTGGTGGCATTGATCTCGCTGGAAGAGGGCCCCGTGCCAGCCCGATTGAAGGCCTGGACCACCACCCCATACTGGGCGAACTTCTTGAGGTTGTCCAGGGTGTAGACCTCGCTGTCCCCCGTGGCCTTCATCTCCACGATGCTGTACTGCCCGTTGCTGCCGGGGCTGTTCTCTCTGTAGCCAATCTGGTAGCCCCGGATGACACCGTTCTGCAGCTCCTTCTTGGGTGCCTGTGAGCATGGGGTGGGGGTGGGGACAAAGAAATGGCAACATGCTGAGATGATGCTCTTAAAACCAAAGTCAGATCATGTCACTCCTCCGCCCCAGCCCTTCAAAGGCTCCCGTCTCACTCAGAATGAAAGCCAAAGTCCTTACAATGGCTACTCTGCGCTGTGTGACCCGACCTCCCATTACCTCTCAGATCCTCTCCTGTGCCCTCGCTTCCTGCGCCCCAGCACTCTGGCCTCTTTGGCCGCATCCCCATCTCAGGGGAAACACTCCTCCCCTCTGCCGCGTCCTTGCCGAAATGCCTCTTCTGAACGAGGCCTTCCTTAACTCTTTATGTAAGACAGCTCCCTGCCTCTCTCTGGCACTCCTTATTTTTCTTCCCGGTTTATTTTCCTCCACAGCACTTAGCATCATCTGACAGTCTATAAATTTCACTTATGCATTAGTGAAATTTGCCTGTCTGCCTGCGTTAGAACGGAAGCACTGTGAGGACGCTTTGTTACTGTCGCACTCTCCGTGTCTAGAATGGTGCCTGGCATACTATGGGCCCTCAATACATATTGAATGAATGAATGAATGAATGAATAGGGATATCATTTGGCATGGGTTCAGGGGCCTGGGGAAAATAGAACAGCAGACAAAAAGTAATCAGATGGAGAGGGAGGTGAGCAATTAGTTTGAATAAAAAGAAAGAGTCCCAAGATACCACTTCACATCCATTAGGACGGCTCTTATAACAATAATGGAAAATAAGTGGTAGTGAGGATGGAGAAATGGGACCCTGTACATTGCTGGTGGGAATGGAAAGAGGCGCCGCTACCATGGAAAAGAGTTTGGCAGTTCCTCAAAAAGCTAAACATAGAATAACCGTACCATCCAGCAATTCCATTCCGAGGGTTTATGCCCAAAATAATTGAAAACAGGGATTCAGAGAGATACTTGTACACTCATGTTCAAAGCAGCATTATTCAGAATAGCCAGAAGGTGGGAGCAACTCAAGTGTTCACCAGGAGATGAGTGGAGAAGCAGAATACGATAGCGCAATACAATGGGATAGTATGCAGCCATGAAAGGGAGAAAACACTGACATCCGTCATAACGCGGATGAACCTTGAAGACACTGCACTAAGAGAAATAGGCCAGACAAAAAAGGACAAAAGCTATTTGTCCGATTCCACTTAGGTGGTACTTAGAATAGTCAAAATCAGAGAGAAGAAAATAGAGAGGCCAGGTGCGGTGGCTCATGCCTGTAATCTCAGCACTTTGGGAGGCTGAGGTGGGTGGATCAATTGAGTCAGGAGTTCGAGACCAGTCTGGCCAACATGGTGAAACCCCATCTCTACTAAAAATACAAAAAATTAGCTGGGTGTTGTAGCACACACCTGTAGTTCCAGCTACTCAGGAGGCTGAGGCAGGAGAATCGCTTGAACCCGGGAGGCGGAGGTTGGAGTGAGCCAAGATCGACAGAGTGAGACTCTGTCTCAACAAAAGGAGGGTGGAATAGAGCTTTCATGGGGAGCTCATGGTTCATGGGTACAGAATTTCAGTTTGAGAGGATGAAAAAGTTCTGGAAGTGCTAGTGGTGATGGTCGTACAACATTGTGAATGTGCTTACTGCTATTGAGCTGCACGCTTAAACATGGTTCAAATAGTAAATTTCAAGTTATATGTATTTCCTTAAAACTAAAGAAAAAAAGATCCCTGACTTTCACCTGGGTGCAGCCCCTCTGGGAACTCTAAGGCTGCAGTGCCCCAGACACCAAGGCCAGGGATTGGGGAATGGTGAAGGCTGAGGCCCGAATGAGCCCTGGATGGAGGCACAGAGATGGCAAGGACTTGGAGGTTAGAAGGGGGCTAGTGGGAATGAAGACTGAGCCCAGTCAGCCAGGTGAATGGAGAAACTCCACTGGCATCGGTCTGGGGCTGGAAAACACTCTCACCCCAGGCTCGAACCCTGATAGACACCCAGCCAGGTGCGTGCACGCATGCGCGTGCACACACACCCCCTCTCCCCGCCGCCAATATATCCATTCACACCCAGAACCAAGAACACGTATCCAGACCCATCAAAGCACACATCTTAATCCACACCCCCACTCCCAACCAGATACATTTAGATCCGCAAATAGAAACTGGCTCCTTTAATGCCCGGGCCTGCCCATCTATAAATTGAGACAGAACACCCCCCCAGCGCATTTAAAAACAGCTTGAATCGGGGTTTTAAAGACAATGAAGTTAATTTAAAAGCCCACCTTTTATTGTACTAAAAAACAGTGAGATAAAAACAATTAAGTTAGTAAAACAGCCCTGCTGTTTTTTTTTCTAGTCAATGAATGTTTTAAATGAACTGCATTTTTAAGCTCACTGTTAATAAAATGAAGTTTTTAATTTAACATAATTGTTTTGAACTCACTAAATAGGTGTGTGTCTGTGTGTGTTTAATTGACTTTACTCTTTGTTGCTGCTTGAATGTTTCTCTCTGCACTTGGGCAGTTCTGCTTGCTGGTCTGTAAGTGGACACATTTTTACATTTGGGTCTTGTATCTACACATGTATGTCTATGCACACACACATACACACAGACATCCATTATAGATACAAATGTATCTTCAAGAGCCTGAGACCTTCCTCTTCACATCGACCCCCATTCTCACGCTTCATGTACGTGTATCTATACTGACACACATTGAACATCATTATACTATGCCACAGATTGCCTACATGCCCAGAGCTATGTATACCATGATATATACCTGCACACGTGACCACATCCACATATACTGACAGGTCTCAGACAGGCATGCAGGCACACCCCAATCTATCCATCCAGATAGATTCACGTATTTATACAAATCTTCACAGATCCTTCCTGCTTCCTTCCTCTCTCTTTTTTCCTCTCCTTCTCTGTCCCCCGCCTCTCCAAACAGCCACAGTCAGGATTTAAATCAATCTTAACAATATTTCTCTGAAGCATTAAGAAATCAATAGGGCTGATTGCAAATTTATGTCATAAAGCAGGGGCGATCCATCTTGTGGAAAGGGTCTTAAAATGAAGTGACTTATCTTCAAGTGAATCTTTATTTTTCATTAATCTGTTTCTCAATGTTAAAAAAAAATCCCCTGAGAAGTCAGCCCAAAATTTATTGACCAGCTGGTTCATTCTGAAGTTCTAACTTTCTAATCAATTTTATTTTTCATTATGAGACTTTGGAGAAATAAATCTGATTCTAAATTTTTATCGACCTGTGGGTCAGAGCTTTGTAGCCCAATGTTTCAGTATTTTACATATTTATTCATCCCTGCCCCCACCTCCTGGCTGCCTTGGAGTGTTTCTAGGATACAGGTCCACAGCCAGGACGCAGCCAAGAGTTTGGGATTGGATGCCCGGCCTCACCCCACTTTCTGAGGAGAGCCCTGGAACCCAGATCTGAATCTGGAGAGGAACCCTGGCTCTAGGTATCCACTAGGTGGGCTGCCCCCAGGAAGGACCAACTGCCCAGCCTACCTTGCTTTCCTCTTGGTCATGCCTCTGGGAGGGAAGGAACCAGGCTGCTGCTATGTGTGTGAGTGTGAGTGTGAGTGTGAGTGTGCGTGCACATGGTCTTAGGAAAAATATCACTAGGTCCTTCTGAATCTCTCTCATTCTCAAGTCTACCTTTCTAAAGAGCCCAGAAGAAGGACTCAAGCACCTGGGCTTTTCCTGTCAGGAGGAGAGTCAGAAAGTCACCGTGGACAATTGGTCCCTGATGAAGACAGGCAACCCCCGAGCCCCACTGTTGAGATGGGAAAGCTCCAGGAAGAACACAGAAGGCCCTGAGAATGCTCTCTGATCCAGAGCCCTGTGCAGTGGCTGTGGAGGGAAGAGAGGCTGGGGCTGCAGACTCTGTGTTGCAGTCTGAGCTCTGTCTCTGCTAGGCAGGCCACCTCACATCTTGTCTCCATGGCCTCCTCTGGTGGAAGGGGATAAAAACGTGCCTTCTGTCGCTGCTCCCCAGGAATGAGGAGAGGGTCAGATAAGTTGGTAAAGAGAAAGCACTTGGAGACTGGAGGATGCAGTGAGACAGGAAGCCCCTGGATTGCCAGCCCTTCTATGCCCATGGAGGGGTTTGGTGGTAGGGCCAGAAGATGCCCAGGGAAGCATTTCTGAGTCCTGCTCAAGGTCATTCTGTTCTGTTTCCCTGCCCAGCTGTGGAATCTCCCCTAAGATTTTCCTTAAGTGACAGATGCTTCAGTCACCCCCTATATTTTACAGGTCTTTGCCCTTAGAAATGGCTATAGCACATAGTGGTCTCTTTTCTCTACAGTTTCTCCACTCTCAGAGGTAGGGAGGGCAGTTGTTTTCATGCTGATGTTAGAGAGGAGGAACTTGGCACAAAATCAAATCTACTTCCAACCTTATTACAACATGTGGGGTTTGGAGGACGGGCCAGCACCACCGAGGAACCATCTTCCCTCCTTGGCACTGCAAGTTTTTCGTTCCACCCCAGGCAGAGCCTCCATCAGAGAACCAGGGAGGAGAGGGAAGTGGGGATTATTGTGCTGGGGGGACCTGCCTTTGCCTCCCTCTCCTTCCATCTCTCAAATCTCACTAGGTTTAGTGACAAAACAGACATGGGCATCATATAAGACTAGAGACTAGCAAGCCTGCTGGGAGCTTTCGTCCTGGATTGAGGAGAGAGGAGGCAAGCAGACATTCCAGGGGAGATGCCTTAGACACACTTACCTTCCAGGTCACCTGGATGCTCTGTGAGGTCACTGGCTGCAAGGTAACATCCATGGGGGGCCCATCAGGAGCTGAGCAGGATAGCGGGGAGGAGAAACATTACAAGTCAAGACTTGGAAGAGGAAGGGGTTCTATGTTCCCACTCCCACCCTCCTGAGCTGGAGGGCTCCTGGGGAGAAGACTAAGCTCAGATGCAGATAGCAGAGAACTTTTGTTTGAGTTCCCCTGAAAGTAACATAGGGTTTCAATTTCCTCTTCATTCTCTATAATTTGCTGAAAATATAGCAAACAATGATAATAAGGTACTACTGTACATTCAGTAGGATGGCAAACGTTTTTAAAAGTTGAAGAGTATGAAGTGTCTACTTCATAAAAGAATGTCTAGGCTGGGCGCTGTGGCTCACACCTGTAATCCCAGCACTTTGGGAGGCCAAGGCGGGCGGATCACGAGGTCAGGAGATCGAGACCATCCTGGCTAACAGGGTGAAACCCTGTCTCTACTAAAAATACAAAAAATTAGCCGGGCGAGGTGGCGGGTGCCTGTAGTCCCAGCTGCTTGGGAGGCTGAGGCAGGAGAATGGCATGAACCCAGGGGGTGGAGCCTGAACTCTTATCCTCTGATCATGGGAGAGAAAATTGGCACAACACTTTAGAAAACATTCTAGCATTTTTTGTTAAAGGTAGAAGTATTTGCCTGTTTGATGACTCTGTAATTCTACAACTGCTTATATCCCCTAGAGAAACTCATGAACCGGTACACTAGCATACAAGAATGCTTATAGCAGTATTTTTGTAATAGCTCCAAGCTACAAACAATCTAAATGTCCATCTACAGTAGAATGGACAAATCCCCTGTGGTATAGTCATATAATGGAATACTATACAGCACTGAAAAAGCATAAATGATATAGCTATGCTAATGACATGAATGAAATTTGCAAAAGTAATATTGATTAAAACAAGCAAGACACGGAAGAATAGATGAAGTATGATGTCATGAATACATTCTACTGGAAAATAGGGAAAACTAAGTTATACATTTTATTGCATATACACTGTGGTGACAGTACAAAAAAGAATGAAAATTAGTATCACAAAAATCAGGATATTGATTACTTCAAGAGGAGGGGTGGTGTTATGACCAGAAAGGGGTACATGGGGGACTTCTGCCATGCTGGCTAATTGATGATGAGTGTTGGTTATACTCATTGTTTACCTTATGCTTGTTTATAAAACTGCACATATATGTCACGTGTATTTTTCTGCATTTTTTTTTTTTGAGATGGAGTCTTCCTCTGTCGCCCAGGCTGGAGTGCAGTGGTGCGATCTTGGCTCACAGCAAGCTCTGCCTCCCAGGTTCAAGCGATTCTCCTGCCTCAGCCTCCTGATTAGCTGGAACTACAGGCATGCGCCACCACGCCCAGCTAATTTTTGTATTTTTAGTAGAGACAGGGTTTCACCAAGTTGGCCAGGCTGGTCTCGTACTCCTGACCTCAGGTGATCCACCCTCCTTGGCCTCCCAAAGTGCTGTGATTACAGGCATAAGCCACCACTCTCGGCCTCTTCTGCATTATTTTGTATTACATGATAACAAAAGAAAACAGCAAGATAAATCTTGTTTAAACTTTCAAGAAAACTCTATGATGAGGGTCATAGAAAATGATCCAGGCCCTAGTACCCTATCTTGCAGATAGATCTTTCCAGATGCTGGGGCCAGGGGAGTGGGGCAGAACCACAGATAGTTCCCCCAAACCCAGTATCTAGAACCCCGCTTGGAAAAAGGTCAAATAGGAGCCTCCAGTGATCCAGAGGTGGACACAAACATCTGTTAGGATGCTTTTCCCCACCCCACCCCCTTTAACTGCAAGCTCTTTGCCAATGAACAGGATCGCTGTAGGCCCCTGGTGGCCCTGATCCCTGAGGCCATGGGCAGGGCAGGCTGGGTGAGGTGCTCACCGGCCTCCTCAGTGCTGATGGTGAGCTCCTTGCTTGGTTCACTGCGGCCAATCTTGTTGAAGGAGTACATGCGGATGCTGTAAACAGATGCCGGGTGCAAGTCCACAATGTTGGCCTGGTTGATGGTGGGGGAGATGTTGCGTGTGGACTGCTTGAAGTCCCAGGAATCTGGAGAGAAGACACCTATGTCAAAGCATGGCCAGGCAAACTCCAGGACCCCTTCCCAGCCTGAAGTACCAGTACAACCCAATATTAAATTAGATGCCCGAGGGGTCCAGCTCACACAGACTGCAGAGAGGGCACAGGCCTGAACAACTTCACAGACGGTGCAAGGGGTCTGTCCCATGCAGCTCCAGCTTGGGAGAAGCCTGACTCTCCTCTGCCACTGGCCAGCCTGTAAGCTCAAACTTCAGGCAGAGGTCGGACGAGACGTTCCCCAAGGTCCCTGCCAAGATCACCATCTGTTTGCTATCCCTGAGGGTCTGACTGGCCAGTGCCCTTCTTCCTGGGTCTCCCCTCACATCAGTGACCTGGTCTAACAGTGAGACACCCCATTTACCCAGTGGCCCCCATGCAAAGCAGGAGGCTAAGTCTCCTCTCCTTTTCTCCTCCTTTTGTGTGTGCTTCTGTATTTCTTTTCCTTGTGCACTTGTGAGGTGATGAACTTGAGTGTTATATGTCAGGGTTGAGGGGGACAGGCCAAGTACCAGAGTCACCAGTCCAAACCCTACCCTCTTTCCTTCATCGACAGGAGGATGGTTTCAGAGTCATTAGGGTTAGGGGCCACCAAAGAGATTAACACGTTCACGATTTATCCAGGGAGACTGGTAGTCTACCTCACGGCTGATGTTTAGCAAAATTGTAGGAGGTGGAAAATACCAGATAAATACCATTCAGGTGTGACTAAACATATTGTCATGATGAACACTCTGCATCTCCAGAGGAATCCAGTCATTTGTTCAATATATTTTTGCTGCGCACCTATTAGGGGTCTCCAGAGGAAACGGGAAGGGGTTGCAATTAAAAATGCCTCAGCTAGGACCTTCCACACCCGGGATTCTTAACCAAATAACTGTTTTGGCACCTTACTTGGAAAAGAAAAAAAGGCAAATCACAAGGAAACAAGCTGATAGTAGGGCTGAAAAATGTTCCCAGGGCAAGTCCAGATGTCACTATTCCGTCTAATTTTCTATGCCTTTAAATCCACAGTAGAGTATCGTGAAAAATTCTCCATAGAAAAGATTAAGTTGTATTCACCACAGTTTAAATCCTAAATCAGGAAAGGAGGCTAGCACATTCTAGAAAGACTAAAAAAATTTTTTTTGGTTAAAACTAATGCCTGATAGGCCAGGCACAGTGGCTCATGCCTGTAATCCCAGCACTTTGGGAGGCCAAGGCGGGTGGATCATTTGAGGTCAGGAGTTTGAGACCAGCTGGGACAATATGGTGAAACCCTGTCTGTACTAAAAATACAAAAATTAGCCGGGCGTGGTGGTGGGTGCCTGTAGTCCCAGCTACTTGGGAGGCTGAGACAGGAGAATTGCTTGAACCTGGGAGGTGGAGGTTGCAGTGAGCCAAGATCATGCCACTGCACTCCAGCCTGGGCAACAGAACGAGACTCCATCTCAAAAATGAAACAAAACAAAACAAAACAAAAAAACTTAATGCCTGATAAATCAGGAGAATTGGTTCACCAGAAGACAATGTCCCAGGCCTCCAATTTCTGGTTAGTTGAGATCTTGATGGTTTGCAAAACACCACTTATAGCTGCTCAGGCTTAGCATCTGTGAAGGGCACCGGCCCAGCTCCCCATCTGTAGTTTTGCATTTAATTCTTTGGTTTCACGAGCCAGAGAAACAAAATGGCAGGCTGTTGGTGCTTAAAAACACATTATTTTCTCTTTGTATTTTAAAACACCCTAACCACGGGAGGGTCACTTTGTGGTTGGCAGGTTAAGCTGGAATTGCAAATATGCAGGCTCCTACCTGCTGTGGGCACTTGCTTGTGGGTTTGGGACAGAACAGGCTAGTCATGTGGAGGCAGGTGCTCCCTTCTCTCTGTGGCATCCTGGGAGCTGGCGCCAGCTCATAAGTCACATCTGATGTGCCCATGTTTATAGGAGAGGGAGAGGGAGCACAAGTCAGTGCATTCATTTTTGATGAGTGCACGCAGAGGGAGGAGACTGGGGCGGTGTGTCTGGAGAAGAGGCACTAATATTTACCAAGCACCTGCAGTGTGCCAGGTGCAGCGTTGGGCAATTTAAATGCTCGCCATTTACTCCTCACATCCTCCTGCGACATCAGTGCTCCATCTCCACAGCAGAGGTGACCTTCGCGGCACCAAACCCAATTTCCCTCCTGGCTTTTTGGGTGTATTCAACACTTGGACCTCTCTCCCTTCTTCAGGAAACACCCCCCCACTCAGCTCCATAATAAAACACTCTCTGGCCTTTTGCTTATCTCTTGGGCCAGCTTCTCTCTGTCTCTGTGCAGGTGCATCCCCCTCTACCCTACCAGGAATGGTTCGAGTTCTTCAAGCCTCCACCCGAGGCTTCCTTCTCTCTTGCCATGCACTTTCCCCAACCATGCATTCTATTTTCATCTCTGCGCAGATACCTCCCAGATTAATATCCAGCCTGGGCCTCTCCTTCCGACTCCAGACCTTATAGCCAAGTTTTTAGTTGACGGCTCATCTTGGATGTTTCATGGACACTTCAAACTCAACCTGTCCAAGACAGAACTCTTGACCATACACCCTGCTTACCCAGCAACTTCCTGGGTTCTATCTTGAATGGCACCACCATTATCAATTTCTTGACTCTTCCTTCTCCCTTTCTCCTTATCAAGTGGTATAGCTTTTGTGTTCTGTGTCATTCCTTTTTTTTTTTTGAGACGGAGTCTCACTCTGTCGCCCAGGCTGGAGTGCAGTGGCGCGATCTCGGCTTACTGCAAGCTCCACCTCCCGGGTTCGTGCCATTCTCCTGCCTCAGCCTCCCGAGTAGCTGGGACTACAGGCACGTGCCACCACACCCAGCTAATTTTTTTGTATTTTTAGTAGAGATGGGGTTTCACCGTGTTAGCCAGGATGGTCTCGATCTCCTGACCTCGTGATCTGCCCACCTTGGCCTCCCAAAGTGCTGGGATTACAGGCGTGAGTCACCGCGCCTGGCCTCTGTGTCATTCTTGAATCCTTCCGCTTCCCTCCATCCCCATCTCAACCTCAGGCTTAGCCACTGTCATCCCTCCTTAGACCAGGGAAATGGCCTCTTCCCTAGCCCTCCACGTGCTCAGCATACCCTGTTTCTTTCATCTGTTCTCTACACTGCGGCCATTGTCCGCTCTACAAATACAATCGAGCTCCTCTTACAGGTGAGCATTCCATCTTGGCCCTGAGAGTCTGAGAGTAGTCTTCTCAAAACACAAATCTGATACTGCCATTCCTAACATAAAATTCTTCAATAGTTGTTCCTTGTTCTCAGGATAAAGGTAAAATTTCACAACCTGACCCAGGCCCTGCAACATCTGGCTCCTGCTCACCTCCCAGCCTTATCTTTTTCTATTCTTCTCCTCCTCTGAACTCTTCCAGCATTTAGAGCCCCTCCTCAGTCCACAGTATCTTCTTTCAAGGGTTCACTGTTTGGTGGTAACTGCCCAAGGAGATGCTAAGCTCCCTGAAGTCAGGAGCCATGTCTAAACCTTTGGTCCTCTCCCCAATTTCACATGTGTTGGGCACTTAAAATGTGCTGTTGATTTTAAACCAGAGCCACTGTTTTTCCCCTTTACTTGGGACTTGAAGTTCCTCTGCACTCTGTGGCCACAGTGTACTCTTTGCCATTCCCCTCCTTGCCTTGCTCAGCTGCAAATCACAGGAAGGTTGGGTGGGGGAGTGTCCTGGAGAACAACTCCTTTTTTTTTCTGCGTTTGCCGCCCGTAGTTTGCAGGTGGATTTGACCTTGTGTTCCCAAACCATCTTTGGTGTTAGCACAAAATAGCTCCCTCTCCATAACCTTTCCAGGCTAATGCATCAGAGTCAGATCTGGAGGTCTCTGGCTGATCTGCCAAACTTGATCACTGTCATCTCCCTGACCCTGAATGGCTGAGACCAGGGGCCCTATTTTCTTCCTTTTCCTTTTCAGTTCTCAGAGTACTGAGCTGGCTTTGGTGAATATTGTCTCTTTTAATATTCCCTTTCATATGAGCCTGGCTTACCCAGATTAACATATTCCATTAAGGGCTCTCTCTCCCTTTCTTCATCAAAGGGTTTATGATGCAAAATATTCTTCTTAAAAATAAGGAAGCGGCTGGGGAGATGTCAGTGCCTTCTGCTCTGTGGGCTGCTTGCTGAGAGGGGACTGGGAATCTTTGGTTTTTCAGGAGATACATTCACTGTAGAGGGGACGCAGCTTGGAGAAAAGCCACATCTGGAGCGTTTAGCTGCCGGGGCTCAGGAAGCACATCCATTCTGCATCTCTAATTTTCTCCTTGGATCACACCTTTGAGACCCCCATGACAATCTCTTCACAGGACGAAGAGGCCTCCTGCGTCACAACGACAGCTCACGACATCTCAACACCAGTCCCTCTGACAGCCACACTCCAGCTCCCACAGAACACCATGCCATGCCAGGCCAGCTCACCCCATGGTGGCCGGCACAGCGCCTACACCAGCTTGCGCTATGAGGCTGGTATAGGGGAGGGCCATCCTCAAAGAACCCATCCTTGCTCTGTGCTTGGTGAACAGGGGCGAAATGTGGTGTCTGCATTTTTAAATCTGCACAGCGCCATCTGATAGATTTGTGTGGATGGTGCTATTTATCATTCGGCATTCATGTATTATTACTCTGCTGCCTGGGGCCAGGAGAAGTCAGCATGAGTGGGATGGCTTAGCAAGGGCAGACTCGGTAATTTCTCTTGGAAAATTAGCATGATGAGCAACATGGCAGAAATCCTGGCAAAGGCACAGTTGGGGCAAAGAAGGTCGGGAGCCGATGGTCAGGACCCAGGATGGGTGTGGCCTGGGGCAGCGGGAAGTGGAGAGGGGAAGCAGAGACACAGGACAGGAATCTGTGGGAGGTTATCATGTGCCATGCTGGGTGCTAGGACCTCCATGTATGTCATCACACTCCCCAAATCCTCATGGCTACCCTGAGAATGAAATGTTACTGTCTCCATTTTATACATAAGGAGATGCCCAAAAATGTTAAGTACTCACTAAAGATCATGCAGCTCTGACACTTGGTCAGCCCAAGTCTTCAGCTTTGCCAGTGGTTCTTGTTCCACTAGTCCACAGGTGCAGGAAGCTGTCCTTAGACACACACACACACACACACACACGTACGTGTGCACACCCTCTCCTTTCTTTGAGTCATCTCTGTTCCCTTGGATACCTTTTTCAGTTCTCACCTAATACAGTTTGTGGCATATTATACTTGATTGGATAGTGCTTTGTAATGGTTCTGAAAGTGTGTGTGTGTGTGTGTGTGTATGTGTATGTATGTATGTGTATGTGTATATTCTCACTCCAACTGCATTGTAAGCTCCAAGGGCAACATTCTGTCTCCTATTTCTTTTTCTTCCTCTACCACATGGCTGGTGCATGATTCTGCAAAAAAAAATTGGCACTCAGTACATGTGGCTGACTGACAGACACATATATTTCAGCCTGCAAGTCCCACAGGACTATAAATTGCTGCACGAGGTATTTGAGTTAGAAGAGACAGAAGAAGTTATATTTATTAAAAGTTTGCTCTAGCCCTGTGCTATCATAGATGCTTTCTCTCTAATCCTCTAAACAATCCCATGAGGTAGGCATCACCACCCCTACTTCACAGATGGGGAAGCCGTGCCATGCCCAGGGTCTCTGCTGGCCTCCAGTGATAGCACACTGCAGTTCTCATGGCACTCCTGTTCCTAAATGCCAGGATGTGACAGATGCCTGCCTGGGTGGGCTGTGCTGGAGCCATCCCACCCAAAGGTGTGGAAGGGACCGGCTGCCTTCTCAGTGCTCTGGGTCCTGTGACTTAGTTCTTTAAGAGTGCAAAGCCCTTGTGGTAGGCAGAGACTGAAGCTGAGCTTTCATTATCTCTCCCTCCACCCTCCCCACCCATCCTGGCGTTCCTAGCTGCGGTGGTCTACCGCATTTCCTCATTCTGCAGGGAGCCAGAAGGGCAAGACGTGGATGTGCTGTAAGAATAGCATCTTCCCTTTCCACCTTGCCTTCTGCCTTGCTCTCCAGACGTGTGATGTTCTCCACATTGCCCCTGCTGAGGGGTGCCCCAGGAGAGGCTCCCATGCATTAGAGACTGGTCAGTGGAGGGGCTGTGGGCATCAGGGCAGCATGGGGGAGGAGGAACGGGGGGAGGGGCGCGAGCGACAGCCCAGGCATCCACCTCCCATCCCAGATGTGCGCCGGCAGGAAGGCGGTGTGTGCAGTGCCATGAGGGATGTCACCCTCTGGACCCAGCCCTTCCTGTTTACTCCTGGGTGGCCTGTGCCCAACCTCAGGGAGCCCTGAGATGTGACATGGACACAGTCAGCCCTTTTGTCCCCTTTGCCTCATCACATTTCCCCAGCTGCAGGGCTGCAATGGCCTCTTTTCTTTTCTCCTGGATACCAATTTCTTCCACTCACATTCATTCTTCTAAGGCACCATGTTTGCTCAAGTCTCCCCCGGGAGCTCAGACATTGTTAGCGGCTCTCAGTGACCTTCCCCAGCAAAGTGAAAGCTCAGCCCGGACGCCTCCCTCCCAACCTGGTCCCAAAGCACCTTTGTAGATTTATTGCCCATGAATTGCATCAATGAGCCCTGTGCTAGATCATAGGCCACTTCCTGGTGTGCATTGCACCCTCACTTGGTCTCTGTCCTTCGCTTTCTCAAGATCTTGGCCTGTTGCCTTTCAGTACCCAAGACCCATCTCAGCGCAGCATCTACAGGGGACCAGACACATGCCTTCCTGGACAACCCCTGTTGGCTGACGCCCCTCCTTGGATCTGTAGCCCTCCTGCACTCAGATTGAACTCCTGGGTGGCTGACCGCAACTAAACCGGAAGTGTCTGAGAATAGGGTTTGTCTCTGTAGACATGTGTATCAAAGATGACTGACCCAGGTCCCTGGACAGAGTGGCTTCTCAAGGGGTGAATGCAGCTCAGAGATTTGCTTTCACATGTCCCACTTCAACTCACTCGCCATCACTTGCTGAGCATCTACCATGTGGCTGGGCCCTGTGCCAGGTGCTGGAAATGCAAAGGGAACAGGACTTGGCCAATCAAGAGGAGAGGACAGCCGGCCGGCCAATGGCCACTGCCGTGCTAAGTGGGAGAAGAAGGGTCTGGAAGCTTCAGGAGAAAACGAAACCTTCCATCTAAGTAAGGACCCACAAGAGGAGTTGAGCTGGTGAGGGAAGGAGACTGAGGAAGATTGAGTAATCTAGATTCTACTGTTTTCTATGCTTTATTTATAGTTTAATTTGTAATTATTTTGAGGAGTGAATACAGGCTTATGGTATCGAATTCAAAAGGTACAAAGGATCCAGAGTGAGACAGCTGTTTTCTTCTCACCCTGCTGTGAAGCCACCCAGGTGCACTCTGTTCCCCTCTGAGGCCCCTCCTTGCCATTCCTGCCACCTGACCATGGGACTTACCACAGTCTCCCCAGATGCAGGGTGCCCATGGCGCCCCACAGTGCCTCACAGTGGCGGGGCGGCCGCACAGCAGCCAGCTGGCATCTGAGAGGAGGGCTCTGGGAAGGGCTTTTTTTTTTTTTTTTTGAGACAGAGTCTCACTCTGTTGCCCAGGCTGGAGTGCAATGGCACGATCTTGGTTCACTGCAACCTCCGCCTCATGGGTTCAAACAATTCTCCTGCCTCAGCCTTCTGAGTAGCTGGGATTGCAGGGGTGCGCCACCACGCCTGGCTAATTTTTGTATTTTTAGTAGAGATGGGGTTCGCCATGTTGACCAGACTGGTCTCGAACTCCTGACCTCAGGTGATCCACTTGCGTCAGCCTGCCAAAGTGTTGGGATTACAGGTATGAGCCACTGCGCCCAGCTGGGAAGGGCTCTTAGAGGAAATATAGGTCCAAGCTTTTCCAGGGCCTCCTATCCCCCACTCATGGGGACCATTCTTAGGACCAGCTCTCTGATCTCCAGTCATCCTCCTCATCCCAGACCAGGAGCACCCATATGACCTGGCCAAACCCGTGATGCTTCTGATGCCAGAGACAGCCCACAGCCCTGGGTTCAGTGCCCTTACATGGCTTCAAATCAGACCACCCTTGGGGACCCTGGCCCAGGGACGTCCTGGAAAGGAGCTGACATCACTACCCATCAACTGGGGGTCTCCATCTTCCACCCGGACTCCTAGCCCGGCCAGTGTCCCTCCCTTCAGAAGCCACAGCTGCTTGTGCACTGGTGGGTGCTTGTGTGGGCACCCTTGGATGGGCAGCCCTAAGACTCAGGGGCTCTCCTCCCAGAGGGCACAGGCAGGACACGTGGCACAAGGGGCCATGGCAGGCCACGCTGTCACCCTCCTGGCCCAGCGCCTACCTGATTTGTTCTTGTATTCAATGTCGAAGCCCGTGATGATGCTGTTCCCGTCAAATCGCTGGGTCCAGCGCAGGTTCATGCTCCGGGCCTTCACCTCCCGGATCTCCAGCTCTGGGGGGTCGGGGGGCTCTAGGGTGTGGCAGGGGAGGGGAGGGAAGTGAGGAGGGCAGCAGGGAGCTTGGCCTCCTGCTTGGCCCTGAGGATTGGCATCACCTGGGTCTAGCCAAGGACTCTGGCACCCTAGGGTTTGAGCAGGGTGGGGGCTGGAGGAGGCCAGCAGCCGGGCTTGGAGGCTGAGGAGGCCTGGCTTGCTCTCCTGTCTTGCTGCCATCTTGTTCTTGGCCTGGGAGAGGGCTGACTCTTCTGCAGGGATTCCTGTTAGCTGACGGCATTTTTCCCCTTCCAACTTCCCCAGCTTGACTTTCCCTTCCCACACCTGCTGCAGGGGCCTGGACCCAGGAACCTGACTCCCCCACCCCTCCCCAGAAGGGTCAGTGGAATCTATAGCGGCTGTAGCCATTGCAAACTTTTGCTGTTTAAGTTCCTGGAAAGGTCTTATTTCCCTACTCTGGGCAGGAGGGCAGGTGGAGGGAGGCTTTTCCCCAGAAGGCAGTTTCCTGTCATCCTCCACCATGGCGTAGGCTGCGGCCCCTGCTCTTTGAGGTGGAGTTAGCGGTGGGCCCCTGGGCCCTGGGGAGGTGGGATGGGAAGGGTGGGGCAGGTGAAGGTACCTTGCACAGTGAGTTGGATCAAGCCCCGGTCCTCCCCATATGAGTTGATGGCATGGCAGCTGAAGAACACAGAGTCCCCACGGTCAGCGGGCTTGAGCTGGGAGACCACCAGCAGGGGCAGGAGAGGGAGGAAACAGGGAGAGTCTTTTAGAGCTGGTCAGCTGAAGGGGTCACTCCAGGGCTCTCAGCAAGACCCTCTTGTTCTGGGAGGGGGACCCACAGGGGCTTTGTCAAGGGCTTCTCTTCCCAGGGACTTCCAAAGATGGAAGTATGGAGGGCTTCATACGGGGAGGGGCTGGGGGACACCAGAGGGAGAGAGGGGCTGAAGAGTCCTAGGGGAGTGAGAGGGGCTGAGGGGGTCCCAGGGGAGTAGGAGGGGCTGGGGGGGGGGTCCAGGAGAGTGGGAGGGGCTGGGGGGGGGGTCCAGGAGAGTGGGAGGGGCTGAGGGATGGGTCCAGGAGAGTGGGAGGGGCTGAGGGATCCAGGAGAGAGGGAGGGGCTGAGGGGTCCCCAAAGGGAGAATGGAGCCCTGGGGGTTCCAGAAAAGAAGGTGGGACTGAGGAAACCACATTTGATTGCTGTGGGGTTGTCAGAAAGGAGATAAAGTGAAGTTCTGAGACAGAGATTCCTGGATGGAGAGGGGAAATAGGTGGGAAAGGGGAGGTACATTTTTGGGGTGTGGGGAGGGGCTCCCAGGCTCCCCATTTGCCTCCTGGATGCAGATGTGATAGCTGCGGGCTCCCCACTCTCTGAGAGTTGGGGTCCCCCAGCACTGAGGTGGGGGCGCTCACCTTCAGTGTGGAGACGACCTCGTCGCCGTTGTCCTTGGTGGCGATGGCATACCGCATGACGCGGTCAGGGTCGATGACCGTGTCCCCCTTCTCCCAGCGGATGATGATGGGCCGCTCACCCCGTGCCGTGCAGTTTAGCTCCTTCGCATGGCCCTTGATGGCGATGGTGGTGTTGGGGTGGGAAGTGATCATGGCCGGGACTGGGGGGCGGAGGCGGAGAAGGCCCAGTGAGGGTCGGGAGACCAGCCTGGAGGAGGCACGCGTGCCCTGCACAGAAGCCCCCGCCCCAGCCCTCCTCCCCCAGGAGAGGCTCCAATAAAGGAGTGCAGGGAACCCCACTGGCCTGTCCCTTCTCCCACATCCATCCATGACTGGGGCAGCCTCCCTCTTCACCGGGGGTCCCACATTCCTCTTCTGGGGAGGGAGTGGCCTGTGCTCAGAATGCTTTTACAGGTATGCCATACATAGAACTATAAAGGAAACCACTTGTATTGAAATACGGTTATGCAAATATTAAAAACATGAACAAGCAAACCTTCGATATCGTATATCACCTATCAGTATGTGTTCTTTACTACTCTTTACAAAATAAGATCCAGTGGTAGCTCGTATAATTGCTGTCTTATATTACCATGATCCTGTAATAGTGCTGCGTATAAGTGATATTTTAAGATATTTGCAATCACTGTGATGTGATGGGAGCATATCCGAGGATTTCTGCTGGTGACAGTCACGGGGCTGCTATTGCTGCATTCTGTCGCTTATGTTCAAAATGGAAGGAATACTAAATTTCAGTTAGAAGTTAGTGAAAAAATGTGATTTTCCCTCCACCCACATTCATGGATCCCCCTGAATCAGATCCATAGAGCTTCTAGCGGCCTCTGGACCCCAGGTTAAGAACCCTTCTTGAAAGCACCAAGGCTCTGCTTTTTCTCTATAGCTAAGGCTTGTTTATCTCCCTCCTGTTCCTTCAAACAAGATACAAAGGAAAACCCTGGACACCACTACCACAAGTAAGATCCACAAGCAGTGCTAACAGGACTGAGAAAATCACCACCAAACAACCAGGGCCCAGGCTGGTCATCAGAAGCCCCAGTCCCTACTGCTCAGACAAGAAGCCTGTCAATCACCGGCCCCTCCTCTGGGCCTGAGCACCTGCGGCAGCAGCAGGAGGGAAGGGGCAGGGGAAAAATGGTCTCAGCTGCAGCGAAACCCTGTCCCCTTTCTCCTCCGCCCAACTCAATGAACACACATGGGGCACTTATGCCATCATGAGACCTCGTGCCAGGCTGGGGGGTACACATGACAATGAGACAGGGTCCTTGCCTCTGGAGGGAGGGGAAGACAGATACCTGCACCGGCAACATGAACTGGAGGAAAATCTGATGAGTGTTTCATCAAAGGGTTAGGAGACATTAACTTTGACTGAGGGGCATCAGGGAAAGCATAGTCCATCCATTCAGCAAGGATTCATTGAGACCTTCTATGTGCCAGGTCTTGTCCCGGGTTCTGGAGCTGACAGTGAATAGGACAAACATGGCGTGATCTCATGTTTGAAACTCCTATGATCTCAGGGAGTTTCACTCTAGTGGTGAGAACAGACAAGACTAGCAATTTCAGTGAAGAGTGGTGAGTCCTATGCTGGGAGAAATGCACGGCCCCTGACCCAGCAAGACTTAAATGGGGAGAGCAGAGGGAAGGGCGCCCAGGCAGGAGAATCTGCTTGAGCCAAGGCTCCAAGGCAGACATAGGCGGGGCAGGTCCCAGGAAGGTCAGTGATTTGGTGCTGCTGGAGACTACCCTTGTCCTTTTCTTCTCTGGGAAAATTTGCCTTCCAGTGGCTCTTGTCTCAGGAGGGATGCCCAGGAGCCATCCTGGAGTATATAAATGGGGAGGGGCTGTCATTGGCTGCAAGAATCGGAAACCCCCCACCCCCATTCAGGGGAATACCTCTTGTCACAGCAGAGACCAGCTCACCTTATCCTGGTCACTGGCCTGCTTTGGGCAATCGTGCAAAAAGGGGCTTTGTCTTCTCTGTCCTCAAAACCCAGTTCCCTGCCCGCCCCCCGCCCCTGCCTCCGCACCGTGTCTCTGCTCCATTTCGACAGCTGGCCCTTTCTCCTCCTTCCTTCCGGGTATTCTCAGGGTTTTTCTCTCTCCTAGTTTTAAAGGCCTGCTCAGACAAAGTTGTTCCCAGCAAACTCTCCAGGGACATCTGACTTTTATGGACAAATAAGCCTTTGAAGAAATGAGAGGAGCCACAGAGCTGCCACGGTGCCATCTGACACCAGTCCGTGGGTGAGGAGGCGTCTGGGACCGGAGTAGGGTGGATGAAGGGAGGTTTCAGGCTCCCCGAAGTCACACCACACAGCAAGCCACCTCCTCTGCTGCCTTGTCATGCACGACTTGATGCTGACGACAGCCCTGGCCTCCAGGCCCCCGCACCAGCCTCTCAGCACATTCCCCAGCCCCAGCTCATCAAATAATGAAGCAGATAAATTTTATAATGCACGGCATTACACTAGGATACACAATAAAATGCAAAAGACAAATAACGAGGTGCAAGTTATAATGAAGAAAAAGCCTGCAGTCAGAGACATCCGAGTATGAATTATTGACTAAGGTTTTACACTCTCAAGGATGTGCGGAGGAATATTTTTCCATCAAAGATTTGCATAATTCACTCGTATAAACCTGGGTGGAATATAGAGTAAGATTTTACACCAACAAGTCAGGACGTGCATTGCAGATGCCTCCATTTTTTACTGGAGAATTGAGCTCGGGTGTCGGGGAGGCTCGTAAGCGGACTGGGGACTGGGACCCCCGTGGGTCGGGCCCTGAGGCCTCCTTCCTGGGGAGGAATCCTGTTCCTGAAAGGTTGCTGCTGAAGCCACAGAGAAGCAGGGGAACTGTGTGTGTGTGTGTGTGTGTGTGTGTGTGTGTGTGTGTGTGTGTGTGTAAGTGGGGCTGGGAGGGAGAGTCTTTCTTTGGTAGGAGGACTTCACAGTTCTGCAGCACACCTCTGTTCTGTTCTCCAGGCAGGCCTGCACTAACCCTTCCGGGACCTGTGTGTGAATTACAAAGGCACCTCCACCATGCCTCTGGCTGGGTGCTGCCTGGTGCCGGGAGCCACAGCTTGGCCAATGAAGCAGGGACCATGTTTCAGACCCCATTCACCCCTGAGGCTATGTACTTTTGAGCAGTGCACAACCTGTGTATCCATACATGCCATTCCCACTTCAGGGAACCTGCCTTTCTAGTCAGCTTTGTTCAGCCCTGTGGGCAGCCAGGGACAGCAGGGTCCCCAGGGATCCTTGGCCCCTCAGCCCTTCTGTGTGTGGTAACAACCATACCTGGAGCCTGAGACAGGGTCCCTTCACCCTTCCACCAGCTTAGGATGGCAATGAGCACCACACACCACAACTCTTACAGTCCCCTAGCTCAGGGCTAGTTCAGGGGAGCCCGTTCATGAGGAAGAGGAGAGAAGCTTGAGGGGCTTGGGGCCAGGCCAGCCTGGGATCTGCTTCTGTGGCTGCGAGCTATGTGGCCTTCCACCCCTTAAAGCTAACTTCTGTGAGCCCCACGGAGCATTGTGAGGACAAAGTGAACCCACATATGTAAACTGCCTGCCACACAGCACTTGCTTAAGAAACCTGGATTCTAGTCCTATCCCCAAGGGGTTCCATCAAGACAGGAGCTCTTTTTTATAGAAACGTATGACGTGCAACATAGACTATTGCCTTTCATTTTGTGTGTCAGGACAAGGGTCTTTTTGGGTAGAGGAAAAAAGCCTAGGTCTGTGGCCTGAAGATAGACTGTGGTACTGAAAGTAAATGTCAGAGAATGTGGTCCTAGGCAAAAGAGGATCTGGCCAGAGTCAACCTCCACTGAAGTGTCAAAAGTGGCTCTTCTTGGCCTGGCCAATGGTTCCTTGTGTCATAGGCTACACCTACTGGTGTCAGCCAGCGCTGGCCGGTCCTAGCTTGATAACCAGAACCCCACTGGGCTGGTATAATTAGCCCCTGAATTCAAAACAACTGGGTGCCAGGTAATAAGGACTACCTCACATGTACAAGTGGCAGGGAAAAGGGTGTGTGGCTTGACATGCATTACCAGACTCCATGGAAAAGGCTCAAAGAAAAAACTAGGTCAGAAGTCATTTCCTTTTCCATCCTCGCCAGCGCAAGTGAATGCAATCAGCCAATTAGCTAAACTGGGTCTGCTGAACGCCCAAAATGGCGGATGGGAAAGAGCGGATGTGAAAATGGCAGATGTGAAAGTAGCGGATGTGAAAGTAGCGGATGTGAAAATGGCAGATGTGAAAGTAGTGGATGTGAAAATGGCGGATGTGAAAATGGTGGATGTGAAAGGTGCATGTCTCAGGCAAGAAGGAAAGCAGAGCCCCGGTGCAGTAAGATGGATGTATATCCTTCCATGGGAATACTGCCAGCTTCCTTCCAGGCCTTGCCCCTAAAAGTTAATCTGGGAAGTGCAAGACTGTATAAGACCCATGTCTGTTACTCCTACAAGTTCAGAAAATACACGTGTACAAGTTACTGGCTTCAGGTGTTACTTGCCAGGTGATTCCACAGAATCCTAGCATCCTAGCACTGCAGAACCCAGATGAAGACCTGTTCTACTGAATTTGTAGCAGCTGCTGGCCACACGGGGCTAATGGGCACTTGAAATACAGCCAGCCCAAATTGGGATGTGTGATAAGTATAAAATACATAGTGGATTTCAAAAATGTAGGAAGAAAAAAAAAAGAATGTAAAATACCTTCTTTTTTTTTTTTTTTGAGACAGAGTCTTGCTCTTGTTGCCCAGGCTAGAGTGCAATGGTACAATTTTGGCTCACTGCAACCTCCGCCTCCTGGGTTCAAGTGATTCTCCTGCCTCAGTCTCACAAGCAGCTGGGATTACAAGCGCGTACCACTACGCTTGGCTAATTTTTGCATTTTTAGTAGAGACGGGGTTTCACCATATTGGTCAGGCTGGTCTTGAACTCCTGATCTCAGGTGATCCACCCGCCTCAGCCTCCCAAAGTGCTGGGATTACAGGTGTGAGCCACTGCACCTGGCTGTCATTAAGTTTTATATTGACTATCTGTTAATATTTTAGATGTATGGAGTTAAATAGAATATACTATTATAATTAATCTCACCTGTTTCTTTTTTATTTTTTTGAACATGTGACAGAGAGGGGATTTCAAATTACATATTATTTGGCTCACGTTATGGTTCTACTGAATGGAACTGGTATAGATCAGTGACACAGACCCTTCCTTTGGCAAATGGAGAAACTGAGGTGGTGCAAGGAAGCAGTTTGCCCAAGGTCACGTTGCTGGTAAGCAGAAGAGCATCTTAAAAGAGGATGGGTTGCAGAGGGCAGTACTGAACACACAGCGATGCTGTGAAAGGTGGGCGGCCCGGTATCACTGGGAATGCGATTTCTCAGCTCTCTAGGACTCATAATTACAAGCTCAGGTTATCTGTTCCTAACATTAACCAAGAAATATCAGGTCTTGTTCTGGGGACCCTATTTGACGAAGGACATTGACAGGCTGGAGTGTGACCAGTAAGATGGGCCGACTTCAAAGCATGCTGAGAACTGGGAATTAGTAACCCAGGGAGCAAGGGAGAGACGCTGCAAGGGGGGAAGGGAAGACCTCCTACTTGGCCTAAGAAGGAATGTTCTAGTATTTTCTGCTGTTTGGGGAAAGGGCCACAGTGGGAAGTGGCAAGCTCCCTGCATTGGAAGTAGACAACCTGTGGCCTCACAGAAAGGAGTCAATTAAGGCCTGGATCTGGGCCCCTTGTCTTTGGGCCCTCGGGGGTGCCCGGGTCTCAGGAGAGGGAAAGACGGTCTGGGAATGTGGCTCACTGTCTGATGAAGTGGTTCTATGAATCAGAGTACTCGTGTCCTTGCAGATGGGCGCTTTCAGCCCCTTGTCCTCAGTAAGAGGCAGGGAATCCTCTTCCCCTCTTCTTCTGCCAACTAACCAGAACAGAGAACTCTGCCACTGTGCTCCTCCATCCGGCCCTGCACCCAGCCTCCAAGGACCACGGTGTCCTCCTGTGCCCACAGATAGGAGCTTTGGCCCTCCTGGCTGCTGTACTGCTGGGCTTAACAAGGCAGCCCCTTAATAGGGGGAAGTTCAGGGCATAGGTGCCTGCCCCATTGATCCTTCACCTTCTTCCACCTCCCCCTTACTTCTTGCTCTGGACTACAAGATCTCTCTGCTTCATTGAGTTGCAGTAATAAACAAGATTGAACTCTCTCTATATGGAGACCAGCTGTACCTCACAGGGCTTTTTGGGTGAAGGCGGCCACCACGAATTCCCTGGGGAGATGGTCATATGCACTCACCAGGAGTACAAATCCTGACATGCACAGACACAGACACACACACACACACACACAGACACACACCACACACAGAGGGGCAGTGTCAGAAACACACCTCAACAGACAGTCACAAACACAGTCACCCTCACAGCCTGTGCTCTGACACCCTTACCATAAACCCATGGATGGCATAACACACACATAACCCGATGCAATGATCAATTGCACATCAATACCCTGATGTGCTTGTTTAACACACATCTCCCCACATTGCTGTAGTCCATAAGCACAGGCTCTCTCCACACACACACTTGTATAGTTCCCTTTTATTGGGTGCTTACCATGTCCTGGCAGGATTCTAAGTACTTTGCATGAATGAACTCATCTGAGGTAGGCACTGTTATTATGCCCCGGTTCCAAAGCCTGTGTCTCAGTGTATTTCTTGACGAAGCTCCATGGCCTCCCGCATGCCCAGGTTCCCCTGACAAAGCAGGCCCTGAGCTGGATGCCTCTGCCTTTTGGCCTATCGTTCAGTGGTTCCTCCCAACAGCAACCACAAAAGCAGGTCTTATCATCTCCACTTTTCAAATGAGGAAACTGAGGCTTCCAGAAAGTGTTGCTTCCACCTCTAAGGGGGCTGGCCACCTCTAGCCATCTGTTTGTCTGCCACCCTTGCACACAGTCCCTGGCTTTTGGAAATGGAATTTGGCTATCACCAAAAAGCTGTGGCCTCTGCGGCGGGGCAGCTGCAGCAGGTACTCCTGGGGTAGGCAGTGGGGACTGCTGCTTTAGGGGTGCAGGCGGGAGAGCCGGGGTGGGGTGTATGCACAGGGCTGAGTCCTGTGTGACAAATGCTAATGACAGCCACAAAAGCAACTCACTGCTCTGTAGGGCACAGGAGGCTTTAATGAAATACAACTTCTCTGCTTTCCTGCAATCTAATTCAATTAACAGCCAGGGAAATCTGATTTCTCTTTACAAACGGGTGCAGGGGAGACTTTCTGGGGACTTGAGAGAAGGGAAGGGCTAGGGCTAGGCACAGTGGTGTGGGTGAGCTCCTTCTCAGTACACAGCTCCTTCCTATACAGCAGCTTTAGGTGGGGTAGGGTCTTCTCTCTGAGACCCTGGGGGAGTGAAGACCCTGGTGTGAAGACGGCCCATTTCATTCAAGCCTCAGTTACAGTCCCCAGCACCTGCTACAGTGCCTGGCACTGTGATGACCAAATTGGGGCATACTCTGGTGGAGGCCAAGGAGGCTTCCTGATGACTTCCAGGGCTCTTCCCTGACACCCCACATTGCATGCAGGCCTCTCCTGCGGGGCATCCCCTGCATGGCACATGTCCTCCGGCAGGGTCCTTGCCTCCTTGTGTCTGAATGTGAGACGCTCCAGGGCAGAAGCATCTCTATTCCAGGGCTTGGCTCGTGTTTGTGGAAAGGAGAGCTTTACTGGGTATCTTTGCCGTCCTCCTCCAGTGCCCCAGGGCAGCCTGCCCCAGTTCACACTTAGGCTCACTCAGGGGAGCGGGGAGCCTTGCTGGGCCACTGGGGCTCAGGAAGCTGCCTTATAACCATGCGGAAACTCCAGATTTCCTTCTGCTCGTTGAGATGGGCAGGCACCCCTCCAAGAGGAAGCACCACGGAGAGGAGAAAGGCACCAGAGCTGTAGAGGAATCACCCCCTCCCCTTGCTCCAGGGCCCTTTCAGGGCAGCAAGCCGAGGTGGGAGGAAATCAATTTCAGAAACAAGACAGTTGTCAGAATCTGATGTAACCGGTTCCTGTCTGTGAAATTACTCGCAGGCCCTCTCCTGTCACCCCGAGGTCCTGCTTGGACCAGCTGCTATTTACATTTTAATTTGATGTGAGAGGCTGATAGATTTTTAAAACACCACAAGACAGCTCTGCTGCGTCACTCACTCCCGGCATCCACACACTTTCTGACCAACCCCCAGGCGTGGAGGTAGAGTTCTAGGGGTCCCCAGACCCTGCCATGGGGATTGCAAACTCTGCTCCTACTTGGCCCCTACTTAGCACCCCCAGATCCCCCCTTCCACTGGGGTCCAACTTAATAAGCTGGGGCAGGCCCGCTCCTTGCAGTTTACAAAGCAGTGCTGCATCCTTTGCCTCCAGCTTCATTCTTACTAAGGAGGTGGCCTGGCTCTATTATCCCCTACAGAACCATGAGGAAATGGAAGCCCAGAGAGGTTCAGTGATTTATGTAAGGTCACACAGCTGGTGAGTGGCAGGAAGGAGACTGAGCCCCACGTCCTCTGACAACTGGCCAGCTCCTTTCTTTCGGTTTATCCTAGCCTTCTCCTGTGTAGGTTTTTCTTCCTCACATGGAGAGATTCTGGGGAGAGTGAACGTGAGTGGGGGATTTTGAAAGAGGCTGAACACTGGAGGAGCGCCGGGCTAGCAGGGCCAGGAGGCCAGTCCAGGGCAGGCTGGGGCTGGAGGCAGGAGCTGGGGAGAATGGTGAGTCTGGCCTTCCCTGTCTTTGTCTCCTGGCCTCTTTTCCTCTGGTGATTGGAGCTCAGCTGGTGTTTCTGACAAGTCCCCAAGTCACCAGGGAGTGAAGATTCAGTTGTGAATACCCAAAGGAGAGGAGCGAGTAGTGTGTGTGGGAAGGAGGATGTTGAAGGAACAGGATGAGAATGCCACGGGCTGCTGGGAGAGGCTGCTAAAATGCAACAGAGGCATGGAATGTTGAACTCCAAAAGGAAGCCTGGGTACATCTTCACCCCATTCATGGGCGTGACTACGATAATAATCATCACAGTCTGTTATACTGAGAGCTTACTATGTGCCAGGTACTGTTCTGAGTTCTGTTACCTGCATTAACTCATGGAATCCTCACACAACCCTATTTTTATTTTCACTTTACAGATGGGGAAACTGAGGCTGAGATAAATAAATTGCCCCTGGTCACATGGCTAGTAAGTGGCAGAGTCAGGCCATGGCCCAGGTCATTCGTGGTCTCATCCATGACGTAAGAATGTGAATGTTGGCCAGGTGTGGTGGCTCACGCTTGTAATCCCAGCACTTTGGGAGGCCGAGGCAGGTGGATCACTTGAGGTCAGGAGTTTGAGACCAGCCATGGCCAACATGGCCTGTCTCTACTAAAAATACAAAAATTAGCTGGGCATGGTGGCGTGTGCCTGGAATCCCAGCTCCTCGGGAGGCTGAGGTGGGAGGATCGCTTGCACCCAGGAGGTGGAGGCTGCAGTGAGCTGAGGTTGCACCACTGCACTCCAGCCTGTACAAAAGAGTGAGACTCTCTCAATAAAAACAAAAAACAAAAAAACCCATGAATGTCAGAGAAGGCCAGTAGACATCGAAGTAGAATCAGGGGCCCAAGAATAGGGGTGCCAAGCTGAGCTTCTCTGAAGAAAAATGCACGTGAATTTGGGGGAAAGAAGATTGGTCTGGGAACCAGGGGACCAAGGGGTTAGGCTAGTCTGCACTTCCAGGTGGGTGGTCTGGGGGAGGGTCTTGAGGAGGTTCTCAGGCCTGGCTACACCTGAGAATCACCTTGGAAGCTTTTAAAAAATATTACACAGATCCCACCCTGCCCCCCAGGCTCTGACTTATTGTTCCATGGTGGGCCTGGCTGCCTGCATTCCCCATCCCTACCCCGAGGTAATTCTCACGTGGTTTGGAGAAGAACCCCAGGGCTGGATGAGCCCTGCTCTACCTCCTATGACAGCAGCTGCCTCTGGCAGGACAACCCCAGAGGCAACAGGATTGGAAGAAGGGCAGCAAACTTAGGGTGTCCTTCATCAGGAAGGGACTTGACTTTGTCAGGAAGTCCTTCTGAAAGTCTAACTGAAATCTCTCCGGAACTCTCATAGTGCTTTTCGCCAAAAAGGATGCTTTGGGGACGATAAAATGCCTTCTTGGATGTCCTCTTCTTTGCCTTCTGGGAGAGGCTTTTCCAAGGGACAGCAGGTGCCCTGAAGCCTCTCAAGGGCTCTGTGAACCCACCTTGTCAGGGAGCAGGGAGCCCGTGTGTTCAAGGCTCGGATCGCCTTTTGTTTCTGAAAGGATTACATGCACCCCTGAGAGGTGAGGGGGCCCCTCCTTTTCCCCAACCCACCCCACTCCCCTTCTCCCCCCAAAGCCTTGTGTCGCTGCTCCTTGTTAACAAGTTCCCGACAAGAGCTGCAGTGCTGTTTGGCGGTGTGAGATAAGCCGCCACAAAGGGGCATTGTTGGCGCGCCGGGTGGTCGGCGGGGCGGGTGGGAGCAGCGCTTCGCTCAGCCTTCGACAGCAGCGGCATCTCCAGGCCTCCCCTGGGAAAGGCTGGGGGCGGAGTGGGGAGGGGGTGCCTTCTGGTGCCTGTTTTGTTTTTCCCTTCTTAAAGAGCCAGGGCCATGGCGTTGTTAATTTGATTGCACCCACTTCGGCTTCTTGTCTCTCCTGATTAGCCAAGCTCCACCTGAAGCATGAGATTAATTCAGATTGCATGGAAGCAATCAGCCTCAGCGCCGAGAGCCAGTGGGGAGGTGCCAGGGGAGCTGGGGCCCATGGGACCCTGGCTGTCCACTGCTCCAGTACACAGGGAGCAGAACTGGCCCGAACAGTATGTGTGCAAGGGGTAGGGGTGAGGGTCACAGAGAATGGTTGGGGACTTGGACTGCAGAGCTGTTTCTGCTGCACTGGGGGTCCAGTTGAGGCCCTCAAACTCGCCAGGCCTTACTTTGTCCAGCTTTAAAATGGGGCCAGTCACCTCTTCTCTTGGCTCCTTGCTAAAGAGTAGACGCGTAGGACGGGGAGTGTTCTCAAATGAAGATGGGGACCCAGTTTTCCCCCTGCCTCTGGTCCTCTTCTTTTTTTTTTTTGAGACAGAGTCTCGCTCTGTCACCAGGCTGGAGTGCAGTGGCATGATCTCAGCTCACTGCAACCTCCCCCTCCCGGGTTCAAGTGATTTCCCTGCCTCAGCCTCCTTAGTAGCTGGGACTACAGGGGTGCACCACCATGCCCAGCTAATTTTTTGTATTTAGTAGAGATGGGGTTTCACCATGTTGGCCAGGGTGGTCTCCATCTCCTGACCTCGTGATCTGCCCACCTTGGCCTCCCAAAGTGCTGGGATTACAGGCATGAGCCACCGCACCGGGCCTGGTCCTCTACTTTTTATTTATTTAGTTTTTTGAGACAAGGTCTCACTCTGTTACCCAGGCTGGAGTGCAGTGGCATGATGATGGCTCACTGCAGCCTCAATCTCCCAGGTTCAAGTGATCCTCCTGCCTCAGCCTCCTCAGTAGCTGGGACTATAGGTGTGTGCCACCATGCCCGGTTAATTTTTGTATTTTTTGTAGAGATGGGATTTCGCCAGATTGCCCAGGCTAGTCTTGAACTCCTGGGCTCAAGCAATTCGCCCCCCTCTCCCTCCCAGAATGGTGGGATTACAGGTGTGAGCCACTGTGCCTGGCCTGGTCTTCTACTTTCCTGAGAATGTTGGAAAAATGATAGTAATAATAATAGCTAACATTTATTGAAAGCTTATTATGTGCACGCACCATGGCTAATGCTGTACATGAATTATCTCATTAACCCTCACTTCTCCAAACACAGCCCTAAGATGTGGGTAGTATTTTTTATTTCCATTTTAGACATGAGAAAAATGACTCCGAACATCAGAATCCTTTCAGAAACAGAAAGAGATGCCATCTTCCTTTGATCACTTGGAAAGTACTTCCGGGTCATTGCTGTGAATACCCTAGAGCTGTAAAGGGCCTGAAGTAAATATTTTAGGCTTTGTGGGCCATAGGTCTCCGTTGCAAGGACTCCACTCTGCTGTTGTACCTGGAAGCAGCCACAGACAACACAACATACAGAACGGGTGTGGCTGGCTTCCAGTTACATAGACCACTGGCCAGATTTGAGACCCGGTTACTGAACCCTGCCCTGAGATTTTGTGCACAGGAGTGTTGGGCTTTTAGACTTGACCTAGAGGGATTTTTTTGGCTAGGAAACTATTTTGCATTCAGATAGCAGCAGTTATAGGATGCAGGGAGGGAGAGCATGTCAGTTTCAGATGCTGGAAAGCATGGAGTTGTCAATAACAGATCACCGGCTGGGCATGGGATTGTTGTGGGTTGAATTGTGCCCCCAAAAGATATGTTGAAGTCCTCACCCCTGGTACCTGTGAACGGGGACTTACTTGGAAATAAGGTCTTTGCAGATGTAATCAAGATGTAAGTTAAGATGAGGTCATACCAGAGTAAGGTGAGCCCTTAATCCAATAGGACTGGTGTCCTCATAAGAAGAGAAGAGACCCACATAAAGGGAAGAGGATGTGAAGCCACAGGAAGAGAAGGCCATGTGGTGATGGAGGCAGAGACTGGAGTGATGTGTCTACAGTGCGAGCAACATCAAGGACTGCTGGCAACCACCAGAAGAGGCAAAGAAGCCTCCTTGCCTTTCAAGCGCACATGGGCCTGCCAATACCTTGATGTCAGACTCCCAGCCTCCCAGAACTGTGACAGAATAAGTTCCTGTTGTTTCAGGCCATGCAGCTTATGGTACTTTGTGACAGCAGCCACTGGAAACTAATGCAGGGATCCAGTGTGTGATGAGACCTTCTCAGTGCAGAGTGCCCAGGGATGGTAGCCAAGCCTCTGCCCCATGGAGCTGGGCCAGGGTAGGGGGGCTTCCTAGGTGCCAGGTTGGGCTTCACATTCCCTGCTTTATGGGGAGTGCACCCCCTGTTATGCTCCCAGCCCCAAAGGCCCCAGCTGGCGGTAGGCAGGCAGGTGCAAAGACCAAGCCCATCTTGCCCCCGATATCCTCCCCAGCACCTGACTCAAGCTCTTTGCTGTGTAATGGATGAACAGTGCCAGGGCTGAATGCAAGCAAACACAGACAGGAGAAGATGCTCTTTAGAACTGAATCCTGCCACGTCTAGAGTCTCTGTGGACTTGAGAGGCCTAGAGGACTAGGCAGGGAGGGGTGGGTGGAGGCTCAGGCTTCTAGGCGAATCTGCACTTAGCCCCCAGTCTCATTGCTTTCTGGCTCAGGACAGGACACCTGCCAGTCACACGAGTCATGAGTCACTTTAGCGGGGGGCAGGGGGTGGGAGCCTTAGGCTCGTCTGGTCTAGCACACAGCTCTAGGGAGGATCCTGGCAGAGTGTCAGCCAGCGTCCGGCTGCTCAGGGCACCCCCTGTCACCTCCACTTTGACACAGTCACAGTGAACATGCCACCCCTCCGTTCCCATCTACTCCATTTCTATTGGTGGGACCATCATCCTCATCTCTCAGCCTGGAGCCCTAGATTCTCCCAGCTCCTCTGTCCCATTCATCAAGGCCTGGTATTTGTTCCTTCAGAATGACTCTTAGAGTTCCGTTTTCTCTCCATTCCATGCTCAAGATCTTAATATCATTCCTATCATCTAGTGAATCATGTCCAGACTTCAGAACCATACTTCCCATTCCTCTAGTCTCCAGCAGCCTCCGTCTGGTCAGGTGAGCGCCTCACTGCCTGCCTGGGCTTCCTGCCCCCAGGGTCTTTGCTCATGCTCCTCCTTCCACCTGGATGCCTCCTTTCTTCCTTTGCCCTTCCAAACCCAACTCAAGCCTATCCCTCCGGGAAGCTCCATCTGACCACGTCTGTCCACCTTGGGTTTTTCCTTCTCTAACCTCACATCACACTTCCAGTGCCGAACATTTTAGCACGTGATCTTGTCTTGTTTCCTGAAGGTCAGTTCCAGCTTCCTAACGAGTCTGTATGTTCCTGGAGGGCAGAGAGGGTGCTTCAATCTTGCCTTTCTCTCTGTTAGTCTTTGTCACCAGGCTGGACACCCGGGGGCTGCTCAGGAAGCACCTGGTTATTACTTGGCTCATCCAACAATTTATTCTGGCCCCACCATTCAGAGGGGCTTCAACTGTCATTGGGGGAGCAATTCTGGGCTGCCCACTTAGGGCAGGGCTTGGAGGCACTGCTAAGCTCTGTGCCTGCCTGCATTTTCTTATCTATTAAGTAGAGCCACCCCATGATAACCTTGACTCTCTTTTGTCTCGGAGCATTTGCTGGCACCTTCACCTTAACTGACATACAGGATACACACAATTTTGTGATTCATCTGGTCTCTGCCCTTTATGGTACCTTGGAGCTCAGATCCATCTGGGAACTCTTCAGTGCTGTGGTCATGGGGACTGCACGGATGAGAGTGAAGTGGTGGTGATGTGCTTTTTGCCACCACTGGCTAAGGCCTCTAAGAAGGAGGTAAGAGCCCAGATGAGACCCTTAGGGACAAGCACTTTTAAACTGGAACAGGAGGATGCATGGGCAGGTTCATCTCTCCTATCCATTTAATAAAACCTCCCTGCTTGTCAGGGGACCAGGGCGAGGATGGAGATTGTTCCACATGGAGACTGTTCTATTCGACCTTGAAACTTTTGTACAAACGTCCACTTTGGGGTTAGGTTTGGGATGCGATGTGATTGCTCCAATGATACTGTTGCCATTGGGAGGTCAGTAAGATCTCCCACGTTTCGTTGGTTCAGGCTTATCTTCATCTTTCCTATAGCTCCCCGAAGCACAAAAGCCTACAGCTTCTGAATGCTGGGGCCTGGAACTGGCGACACATGCCCTCGAGTCTCCACTGGCACAACAGAACGCAACCCACTTGTTGTGCTCTAGTCATGCCTTAGTGGGTGAGGGAAAGGGACAGGAGGATGGTGACCCCTCTGAATAGAGGAGCAAACTGAGTCCCTGGGAGAAGGACTATGCCCAGTTTACCCAGGGCATAGCGAGGAGCACTGGGACATGAACAAGGATCAGAACCTTTCTGTCCCCTAAATGAACCACTTGTTTTGGCCTCCCTGGGCTCTGCAGAGGGTGGGGAGAGCCTGCAGCTGGCTCAGGGCTGCAGACCTCCTGGCGAGGGCCCAAGGAGGTTTACTGACTCCTTGCTCCTCTGAGAATGGGGTCTGCGGCGGGGAGCCTGGCCTGATGAGAGGATGTGTCCAGCCTTTCTCCTCACCTCTGTTTGATGAAGCAGGAGTCAGAGTGTTGCTCCTTATTCTGTGAAGTCTCAAAATCAATGAGGCCAAAGAGACAGCCGGATGATCATTGCCATGGAAATCATCACAATGGCTCATTCTCTCTTCCCTTCCCTCCCTCCCTTCCTCCAGCAGCGGTGGAGGTGGGGGTGGGCACTGGGCCCCAGGTTTCCAGAGGGGACTCCCTAGCTTGGCATGGGCCAGGGTGGGGCCCTTTCTGCCACCTGGAGGCTGGGCAGGTGAGGCCGACTATGATCATTACCTGGCTGGAGAGAGCAGGTGATGGCTCCCAAATCCCACAGCTGTGGCAGGGCCGAGCACCAGGCCCAGGCCAGCGTAACTCAGCTCCCAGGCCTCAGCCCTTGAGTGCTGCCCCGCCTCCTCCCCCTGCTGCTTGCTGATGCAGCAGAGAGTCCATCCCGTCCCCTACTCGCCCAATCAGGGAGACTCACAAGGGGAGAAGGGAAGAGCAGAGGGGGTGACCTGTGAGCCCGGATGGGATTGGACAAGACCTGTGGACTAGAGGTCTGTCAGCCAGTCCAGATTCCAGAGTGGGCAAAGGCCTATGCTGAGCTGGGTGCCGGAAGTGAGAGTTCCCACCCAGGGAGGCGAAGACCAGCCCCAGCCCCCAAGGAGCTTCAGTCTGTGACAAGATAGGACCCACCACCGGGGAACACACAGGAATATCTTGGGCCAGTTGTCTGCCCTCTCTGGGGCCTCAGTTTGTCACTTGTGCTGAGAGGGGCCTTGTGAGTATAGTGTGTGGACACCCAATCCATGTGCCCAGGCCCCACTTACATGCTCTGCCAACAGCCGTCCCTCAGCTCTAGGGGTCACGGCGGTGGCAGGGCCCATCCGTGGGAGGATAGTCTGTGGAGGAGCCCTCGGGAGGTCCTGGAAGCAGGGAATTCCCTGGGTACCTGGACTGTGGTCTAGAAAGGGCTTTGTGGGCTCTGAGCAGCCATTTTCTCAGGCTCATAGACTCCTTGCCCTGTGGAAGGGGTGGGGGCCCCAGTCCCCCAGGTCTCAGGGAGGTGCTGCTTCTGTTTGACAAGAAGGAGTTTCCTTTGGGCAAATTTGAAATGAGGACCATCTTGGATCTCCAGACGCACTTTTCCAAAGTTTTGCATCCTGACCTCAGTCCCAGTGGCCAATCATGGTGGGTGACCTGGTCCACGGAGGCCCGAGGGCTTCCTTTGCTAGGCCCGCCCCCTCCATTTCTCAAGTCCCCACGAGAGTTTGGCCCCAAGCTCCCCGCTCCTGATGTTGTGGCTGCGCAGCTGGGTGTGTGCTCGCTGAGGGCACTGGGACCTTATTTTAATTGGTCTGACATTTTGCTAAACAAATAAATCAAAACTCAGACCAAACAAAGAGCCCTTATGGGTTTAATTGGCCATGGGCTTTGTCTAGAACCCAATCACTGGTGCCTTCGCAGAGTGGAAGAGAGTCTGGGAGGTCCAACGAGACCTGTCTAATAAGGTCACCTGCTGGATAAGAGGATGGCCGAGTCCCAGGAGGGCACTGCCATTCGATGGCTGCCTCAAAACACAGCCAGCCTTCTTATGCCTGGGACTGGGCAGCTTGGCTTTGTACCTGCCTCTCATTGAAGAATTCTCTTTGAAGATGCTTTATTTTTTCCCCATGTGTCAGTTGAAGGGGGAATGACCTCCTCCTCCTTTTGGTCATTATCTCTCTTCCTTTTTTTAAAAATACATTTTAAAAGGGAAATAAAAGGCAGCTCTGTGGACGTGGTATTTTCTTCTGTTAACTAAATTTATTTTCAATCAAGTTCTGGGAGGTGGCTGGTGCCTTGGAAAGACTACCCATGCTGCTACAGTCACAGCTAGTCTGAGCTGGAAGGGAACTGGGGTCATCTAGTGACTAGATCTTAGTTCAGGCCTCTCACTGTATGGATGAGGAAACAGGCCCAGAGAAAGGAAGGGACAACTCACGGATGCAGAGCCACTGGGTCTGAGCCAGGACTAGCACCCAGCCTTTTTACTCTGTGTTCCTTCTACCAAACCATCAGTCCGTAGAAGCAAGTTCTGGCCTCAGCTGGGACTATACTTAAACCAATGACCTCGATCTAATCTCTGACGTTCTCTGAGAGGGAGCTATTGCCTACCAACCTCACAAGCAAGGTATGGGAATGGCTTTGTAAACTGTCAAATGCTGTCCATGCAGGCGGCGATGCTGGACTGTGTGCTTAGGCACTCGCGAGTTCAACCCACACCAAGACTCAGGGAGGAGTGGGGACCACTTGGGCCTGGTTGGTTGCCATCAAAGATGTCCAAGGACTTGGAAAACCACCTGCCTGCTCTAATAAACCCTTAGCTCCCTGTGATCCTGAAAAGGGTTCCGCATAGCAATTCTCCAAGAACTAGCTTGGGAATTCCGACTCCCATCCAGACCCTCGGACTTCTGGAACTCTTGTTTGAAGCTTAGTGTCAAGAGTCAACTCTACATAGAAAGAAAACATTTAGCTTCCAAAGGCCATAGCATCTCACATTTCATTCTCCCCGTCACTCTCTGCCAGACACCCTGAGTTTCCTCAACATAGGACAGTCACAGGCCTTCCTGTCTCCACACTGTGCTGTTTCTGCATCCCTGGAAGGGCGTGAACTTCATCCCTGCTGGCCCTTGTCCAAATACTTCTCATCCTTCAAGCCCTAATTAGAGACTATTGCTTTGGTGAAGCTTTTCTTGACACCTGCTTCTTCACCCCCAGAGTTAAAATTGATGACTCTATCTCAGATTCTTTCTGTATCACCTTGTTTGTAGCTTTTTAAGGCATTTATCATTTTGTGTATCATAGTTGTTTTGGGTGTCTGTCTATTTCCTCTTCAAGATTCTAAATTCCCTGAGAACGGCAGCTCTGTCTGACTCATCACCAGGTTTCTAGCATCTAAAACCAATGACTGCTAATTATCGAATGTGTATTTTGTGCCAAATACTGTATTAATTGCTGTAAGTGCATGGTCTCCTTTAGACCTTACCAACGCACAAAGTACTACACAGTAATTCCAAACTTACCGGGGAGGACATTGGGGCTGACAGAGATTGTTGTCCTGGACCTCACAGCTATCCAGTGGCAGAGCTGGGCTTTGAACCCAGGGCTGTCTGGCTCTAAAGTCTGTGCTTTTAATCACCACACTTTATTGACCTATTTAGTGAGTGCTCAGGGAGCACCATTAAGTGAGTGCTGAGTTATCACTGGAAGCTGCAGGGATCAATGGTATAGACACTCCACATTAGAAGCCAACCACAAACGTCCAATCTGACACTTGGAGGCTTTCTCTGCTGTTATATTCCCTTTGATAGATTTATTTTCTTTCTTCTGCTTGGGCAAAGTGGGGATTAAGATCAGTTTGCTTTCTAAGAGTTCATGAAAGTGTGAGTTCTGGAAAGGTAAAGTTATTTTGGGTCAAAACTTTCCCGAGTGTATTAGGGGCATTGAGGCAAACCTTGAATTGGCTTTGCAAATGGTAGATCTTTCTGTGGCTGGCTCTGCAAGTGGGCGATGATGTGGGCGTTTGAGATGGACTGAGGGATGACGGGGAATGGTTTCTCCTGCTGAGGGCATGGGTAACCAGGTCCCGAAGGTTCTACCTACCTGTGCCCTTTAAACTGAAATCAGAATGGGGGAGTGGGAGAATTGCTATCAGGTTGAGGAAAAGCAAAGGAGGGAAAGAAAAGAGCAGGCAAGGAGAGAGGCTGTGCAGGGCAGTAGCTGGGGCGGGTTACTTGGAACAGGCACCTGCCTCGAAGCAGCAGGAGGCAGAACAAATATTCCAAAGAAGGCCAGGCGCACCAGCAGTCCACCCAGTGCCCACTTCCACCCCGCCCCCCGACAGTGTTGCATTGTCACAGGAGCGTCCTCTGGCAGCCAGATACAGCGCAGAATCATGCAGGCTGCTACACAAAGACAGTCAGCTACCTCCAACCCCAGACAGAGGCCCTGCCCCTGCCAGCCCATCTGAGAGCCACGCAGGAGCCATGAGTGGGTGTTGAGAGGTTCTGAGGGTGATCAGAGGTGCCCTGAGCAGGATGACGTGACCCCGAGGTGTGCAGAGACAGCAGCTGTAAGAAAGGCGTGTCACTAGCCCTAAAGGGAGAGAAGTGAAGGAACACACCAAGGCCTGCAGATGAGGACATGGGGGAGGAAAGGAAGGAGGAAGCCAGGTCCAGGTTCTGCCCAGCAGTGACTGGCATAGTGGGAAACTCCTGCCATTCCCTTGGGAAGATGGGGTCCCATAGGTGAGCCCCAGCGTGTGTGCGGTGCGTGAGGTTTTGTGCAGCATGTGTTCAGGAGGTGGCCCTGGATTTACCAAATATGCTCCTTCTGAACCCCTCAGAGCGCTTTGCAGTTGCTGCTGGGTTGCCAAGTGAGGATGGCATAGAAAAAGTGCAGGCCCGCCAGGGGAAGTGGTTTGCTCCAGGGCCCAGGGCATCAGTGACAGCCTGAGGCACGTGGGGTCCCCTCACACACAGCCCAGCTCCTGACCACTGTGTCCTCTGGCACCCGCGACCCCTGCATCTCCATGGAACAACTACTTGCCACAGAGCCGGCAGCTCAGCGGAATCCCCCAACTTAAAGGAAAAGGCAAAGAACAACAACAGCGAAAAAGCATCTACGAGTTTGGGAGATGAGGAGGGTTGCAGAGGTGCCTGCTCTTCCCCCGCCTTGCGCAGCCAGAATTAGCCAAGCTCTCCCAAGCTGAGGGATGTAGATTGATTGCCTGGTTTTATTAAGGACAAAGTGCTTTTTGATAGTGTGAGGGAAGTGGCTCCCCAGGGCGGGGATTCCGGCTCGGAGCTCCCTGAGCATCGATCGCTGGGGCTTCCCTGTCTTATGCTGAGCTGAACGCGGGCTTTGGCAAGTGATAAAGGAGCTATGATTCTTAAAGGTGGGAACTCTGGGGAGAGGCTGGGCAGACCACACACGGGGCTATGCTATCAGCAGGCTTTCCCACCTGCACCCTGGAGGGACTGCCGCTACAAATAACAAAGCTGGCCAGGCCATGAAATCTTTGCTGGCCACTTACCATACCGGTTGCTTCACTTACACCATCTGACTCGCTCTTGACATGAAATGTAACGGGTAAGGCCCTATTACGAGCCCAACCCCCCGCTCATAGTGTAGATCAGGAAAATGAAGTAGCACGAGGCCAAGTATGCTCATCAAGGTCCCACGGCATTAAGTCCTGGCTCCCAGATTCATACTTGGCCAGGTCAGACGCTAACACTCAGGCCCTTATAATCATGTCTTGACATGGGGCCAGATGGACGTGGCCCTTCTGATGTGATTCCCAGGAATCCATTATACAGACCCCTGCAGTGTAAAGGGAGAGGCTCACCCAGTAGGGGTATCTGTATGAGACTTAAGAAAATCCTGGGATAGCAAATAGGCAGTGTGCTTCTAAGGCCGTTGAGGCTGGCTCTGGGCAGGGGGATTTAGAAGCCATGGGTGCAGCACCGAGTTGTAATGAGCTGCATTGGTCCTTGGGCTTTTCTGAAGCATCTTCCTCTTTCCAAGATCAGTTCCTGCAGGACTCACAACAATTTTGTGAGATCAGTGGGCTGGGAAGGGAACCCTCGCACAGGTGAGGAAACTGGAGCACAGAGAGGGGGAGTGACTCGCCCAAGGTCACTCAGCTCATCAGGCTGATCTGGAATTGGAACCCAGGTTTTCTGACCTATAGGCCCTTCTTCTACATTGTGTATATGCTATTTTCCTTTCTAAGCCACAAGCAGGTTGTACACAAGCAAGTGTATATTAAGTAGCAAAAATAAATGGTTTGATAGGATTATTCAGATCGAATCGCCAATCGGCAGACCGAAGTAAACAGGATGCTACGTGATATTGCAGCAGAGCAAATCATGAGCTTGTTGTGACCAGGGTGGGGTGAGTTGGGGCCTCTCAGGGTGAGGCCCCTGTTTTAGATGACAGTGCTTTCGAATGCCCCATCCAAGGGTCCCAAGGCCACCTCTCACTAGGAAGCCTTCCTGCCTCCCCTTCATAGATGAAACGATGGAGACTGAGAGAGTAGGCAGAGAGAGTGCAGAGCCGGGGCTTGGCTGTGATTTGGGGGTGCTAGGGGGGCGTGTGGGGACAGGACTCACTCTTGACTGTGAGGAACATGGACTTGCTGATGTCGGTGCCTACGCCGTTGCTGGCCTGGCAGAGGTAGTAGCCGATGTCCTCTTCTAGGACGTGGCGGATCAGCAGCGAGCTGTTGGGCAGGATCTGGATGCGGCCAGTGAGGGGCACAGGGTGGTACTGCTGGGGGTTCCCGCTCCCTGGAAGGAGGCAGCTGTTAGGAGGGCTGAGTCTGCACTGGGGCATAAGCTGAGAGTGCCCCAGGAGTGGCCCTGACACCTCGCTCTTGCAGATCTAGGGCCATTTTGTAGCAGAGCTGCACCATCCCCAAAATGCTGAGGCCACATGGCTCCTGGTGGGCAACAGGAAAGACCCCCCACCAGAGGACTGGCCTTGCCCCAGCTCTGATGCAAGGAGATGGGGTTGGGAGTCTCAGCTCAATGCCCACTTTGACACTGGCATGGAGCTTCTTTGGGGTGAATTCCTTGGAGAGGAAGAAAGAGCTGTGTTTGGCCAGTTGGCTGCAGGTGGAGAGAAGATTGAGCCTTCAAATGGCAGTTGCCTGGTCTCAGGCAACCAGGCCTGGGAGAGAGGCCAGCATCCTCCAAGGGGGCCTTGTGGGCACCCCCTGCCCCTCCATTCCCCAGTGTCAGTCACGAATACAGTCTAGGATTGGGCCTCAGTCAGAAAGCAAAGGCATACTTGGGATGAAATTGGGCTCCAAGAAGGACCCTGACCCCAGAAAAGGTTGACTGGTGAGAAGCAGGGGGCTTCGAGGCTCTGGGGCCCCAGGGGAGGGTGCGGTAGGGAAAGCAGGGCGGAGTTCTGGGGCGGAGATGGGAGAGGAGACGTCGCGTCTGGGGGGACAAGAGGAAATATGGAGTCAGCATGATGGCTGTTCCTGGTCCACAGACCCCTGGGGGTGGCTGAGGATGACTCCAGGTGAGGTGTAGCCTGGGGTCCACTGGGGTGCAGACCAGAGGACTCCCATCCAGGGATAGGAGTTGCCTGCATGGAACAGGTTCAAATCCCACAGAGCATCCTCCGTTCCCCGTCCCTGCCCTTCTTGGAGATTCTGGCTGGGCCAGGGGCTTACCCTTGGCATGCTTCCACATGACCTTGGGTGGGGGGTAGCCATCCACCGAGCAGTTGAGCACACCAGCTTTGCCGTAGATGCCATCTTGGTTGTTGGGTTGCACCACAAATCGAGGGGGCACTGCAGAAAGAGGGAAGGTAGGGAAACAGACCATTTTAGTCTCTGATGGGTCTCCTAGGGCTTCGAGCACCTTCTGTTTGAGGTCAGCCCTGCCCGGGCCATTATAAAGTTGGAAGCGGGCAGCTTCTGAAACCCAAGATGCTGAGAACTTTTGTTGAGTACTGGGTAGGGACTTGGGAGCTCTGAGTTCCAATCCTGCCTTTGCCACTGACTAACTGAGCAAGTGTCTCTCTGCTCAGGGCTTCGGTTTCCTGCCCTGGAAAATAAGAGGTTTAGGCTCCAACAGGCCCTTCAAGATGCTGGAGCCCACCTTCCATGAGCCCGTGATTGGAACTGGAAATCTAGAGACTGCAGTAGCAGCAGGCAGAACGGGCTCCTCCCTCCCCTGAGGCTGGCCTGTCCCTGCTCACCACGCACGATGAGCTGGCGCTCCCGGCTCACGGTGGCGGCTGCGTTGCTGGCGATGCATGTATAGTTGCCATTGTGCTTGAGGGAGACGCTAGAGATCTGCAGGGAGCTCATGAATTCCTTGCTCTCGATGGTCACGCCCGAGCCTGAGATGATCACCTGTCCGTCCTTCCTCCAGGTGATACGGATGGGCATGTCCCCCGAGGACACCACACAGGGAATGTAGAGCAGCTGGCCGATGGAGGCGGGTGGGAATTCGAAGGGCTGGATCAGAGGGGGCACTGGGAAGGCAAGGGGGTGCTGCCGTCAGGACCCTGTGCGTTCTCACCTGGCCGCCAACGCCGCCTCACCTGCCTTACCTGGGGCTCTGGGTTGGGCCTTGAACAAAGATCCCCTGGGGCACTGCAGCCTTGTTCTCCTATACATGCAGGGTCTCCTAATGATGCCTGGCTCCTGTCCCTCTGCCCGCCCAGGCTGGTACCCACTGTCTCTGTTCAGGGCCTTGACTGGCCTGGATTAACTCTGACCTTTCTATGTGTCCTGGAATTTGATTCATGCCTGCTGATCTCTGCTCACGTTTCCCTCCAGCTTCCCTGCTGCTCCTCGGCACCCCTGTACCCACCTTCTCATCCCAGTGATGCAGCTCACAGCTCTCTGGGGGCCTGGGATAGAGTCGAGGTGCCCGGTGGCAAGAGGGGAAGCGTGGTGCTGGGACTGTCCCCTATGCATGTCCTACGGCTGCTCATCCGAAACCAGAGCACTGAACTCTGGGTCTCCCACAGGGCCCTCAGCCACCTCACCCCTCTTTATTGTCATTGAGTGTTAGGACAGGCGAGTGGAAGCTCACATCACTGTTCAGTTGCTTTATACACATGATCTCACCAGATCCTCCTACCAATAATGTCCCCATTTTACAGATGAGAAAACTCAGGTTCAGAGCAGAAAAGAAATTGCCCTAGGTTGCCCAGGTCATAAGATATGACCATGGGATTTGAAACCCATGGTCTGCTCCTCAAGTCCAAGTGTCATCACCGTGTGGCTTGGTTGCCTCTCCAAGAAAGCCCCAGACTTGCCCAGACAAGAGACAAGAGATAACTTTTTTTTTTTTTTTTGAGACAAGGTTTTGCTCTGTCACCCAGGCGGGAGTACAGTGGCGTGAACATGGCTGACTGCAGCCTGGGCTCGAGTGATCCTCCCATCTCAGCCTCCCGAGTAGCTGGGAATGCAGGTATACACCACTGTGCCTGGCTAATTTTTAATTTTTTTTTAAGGGACAGGTGTCATTATGTTGGCCAGGCTGGCCTCAAACTTCTGGTCTCAAGTGATCCTCCCACCTCAACATCGGAAAGTTCTGGGTTGACAGGCAAGAGCCACCACACCAGGTCCAGAGATCTTTTTGTCTTGTAGGTGAGCTTCCTTGGGTGGCAGGAAAGAGCAGAGAGGAAGCCCTGTCTTCTGCAGGACAACCAGTTGGTTAGATGCCTCTGGGCAAAGCACCATCCACCCAGCCTTCCTCCCACTAGAAATGTAGCCTGCACCCCCCTGCCAACACTGCCTACGTCTCAGCCCCTGTGTGGCCTGTCTGGAGCCTGAGTCGATGTGAGATGGATCCTCGTTTCTCGGCTCTGGCTAGAGCATCAGCCATTATCTTTATGATAACTCAATTAGGCTGCAGCGACTTCCCCAGCAAGTGGGGCAGAAAAGAGAAGGAGATAGACAATTAGCTTAACAAGGATGAGCACCCAATAGATGAGATCTCCTTTCTGCAGTCGAATAATTAAATTACAAGGCCATGCACAGTCCTCTAGCCTTCTCCCAGGCACCAGCCGCACCCCTCCCTGGAAGCCTGCTACTCTCCACCCTGGGCCCATCCAGAGTGGCACAGTGGGGGATGGGCTCTGGGGGCAAAGACGGATGGCATCAGATGCATGGCCCTCCGCCCTCAGGTCACCCCTGCACTTTCAGGGCTCAAAAGGGAGCTGCCTGCAGGGAGCAGCCAGGTGTGGACACAGAAAAACCCAGGCAGCCCTTTGGATCCTGGGAGAGTTCTTGATCAGGAGCTCTAGGTCCAGAGGAAGTGATATTTAGGAGGGATGTGGCCTCTGTGACCGTCAGTAGGGCCCTCAGGTGACCCTTCCAATGTCATCTTCCACCTCGCGCTCACTCCAGCCTGTGCTCCCACCAGCATGCCGTGAATGCCACAGCCCCACACCTCAGCCTGCCCGAGTGAACACCGCTGGGCGTCTGTCCTTCTCATCCCCAAGCACATGGGCTCCTCACCTACCAGCTGGCTTTCATCCACCTTATTCCAGATCCACCTGGAACCTAAATCCCAGCCAGCTTTTCCGGGGTTCTGGTCATGGCCTGGACCACCTCATCCCAGTCTCTGGCGGCCTCTTTTCCTGGGTTGGGACTCTGCCCCCAGTATTCTGAGTGGTTTATTGGGCCTTAGACATCTTCAGATAGATTTCTCTGGAGCCCTGACTCTAGCAATGGCTCAATGCCCATTCCTGAGACCTCCCCGAGATTTCTCTTGTTGGGCCTCTGCTGACCCCCCTCCTAGGTGGTGTGTATCCCTAGGTCAGATCTAGGCCTCCCAGCTCCCTTGGGCTTTCTGATGGATTGTAGCAGAGACCCAGATGTGCCGCCCAGTTTGTTTCCTTAGGCCTAGAAGAACCAGTTCTGGCCAAGTCCTTCTCCTGCTCACAAAGGCCTCCTGGGAAACTCCCCTGGGAAACTCCCCTATATCCTTTCAGATCCTGCTCAAATGCTACCTCTTCTGTGAAGCCCACCTTCCTTCCACACAGCCCTGAAGCCTTCGGTCCACACCTGGATTAGGGCACATATCACATGGCTGTCGGGGTAACTGCATTACCCCCTCTCTGGGGTAACTCCCTATATAAGTCCTTATATAACTAGGACTTATTCACCCAGCAAACTGTAGGTGCCCGGTGAATGCTTGTCGGGTGAGGAAATGCACAAACGTATGTCTCAATATCATTTCCTAGGGTGACCTCAGAAGTTCACCTGCGAGAGGGCAGGGGGTGCGGCAAGCACAGGATGGGGGCTCAGCCAGAATAAGACGGGGGGTCTGTGCTGCTCCTCGAGATGCTTTGGGGTTTTGGAACCTTGGTCCCTTGGTCCCTCCTAGGGGCCAGGCCCTTGCTGTCACAGCACGGAACAAGCTGCTGTGATTTGAGAGCCCTGTGTATGCTTGAACACGAGCAAGGGGAGGGTGGAGGCAGTGATGAGGAGCTGGAGAACAGGATGTATGGGCAAAGCAAGGAGGTAGAAGGTTCTGCAGAGCCGAGAGAAAAGCTAAGGGGCTGTGGAGTCTGGACGGCCAAGCCCGGGCACAGACGGCCAGAACACCATGTTTCCATTGAGGCCAGAGCCAGCGGATAGAGACATAGTGAAATCAGGCAGGAAGGTTTAGTTCAGGCAAGAAGACTGTCTCTCTCAGTAAGGAGGAATTTAGATAATGGAGCAAGTTACTAAGGCAGGTTAATTCATTAATTAACTAATTCATCTAATATTTATGAAATGCTCCTCTGTGAAGGCATTATGCTCCGTGTGGGCTGGGGAAAGTAGAAACACACTTCAGCTACAGACGGAGCCTTGGGGAGCTTCTCGTTTACTAGGGAAGGCAAGATACTTCCCCAAAGATGATTAGACAAGGACTGCCTGGATATACAGATGCTGAGCTCAAGCAGAGGGCGATGCCATCGGCTGGGGGTGACTGCAGCTTCATGGAGGAGTGGAATTTGAGCTGAGAGTTAAAGGACACACATGCTTTCAAACAATACATGGGGTGAAGGAGACGGAGGAGGCTGAGCCAAGGGGCTGTCATTCCTTCTGGTCTTCTGAATAACATCAACAGCTCCGAGAGGCCACTGAAGAAGTAGCAGCCAACATCCATCCTGGGGAGTTAGACATGCAGCTGGGCTGGTCCCGTGCTCCCAGAGGGCTGTTGGGAGGCAGATGACCAGATGACCTCCCAGAGGCCCAAGGCAGGCTCCTCGCTCCTCTCCAACCCTGCTTCTGGGGGATGGGCAGGTGCGATGCATGGCTAGTGCTCCAGGCTAGCCACTCACATCCGGCCAATACACACACTGGGCAGCCTGGAGTGGGAAGAGAGCCCAGGGATCATGGCTTCTCCACCAGCTCATTCGGTACTAGGAGTGCTGTGAGTGGGGTCTCCAAAGCAGGGTGGGAACTCCTCCATATATGTACATGGCTGTCCAAATGGGGCTGCCTTCTGACCTGTGAGTCAGCGGCGCCCTCTCCAGTGCTCAGGGCTAGTAGATGCATGTGTGCCTGGCCATTTCCATTTCTGGGAAAGCCATCCTCCCGGAGGTGGGGTCTGACCCCCTGCACCCCGGTGATGACCTGGGCCCTCTTTACTGTGGAGTCTAGCCTACAGATCTGTCCCCGAGTCCCAGCGTGTCCCTAGCAGGCAGCTGGATGTAGGGGGCATGAATGCCTCACAACCCAGGGCTTTCTCCCCAGAAGCCCTGCTCTGGCCACAGTCATCTTTAGCAAGGTGCTGCAATGGTGAAGAGGCAGAGGCCTGAGTGGCTGAGAAGACACAATGGTCGAGGCAGGCCATTCAGTGTCCAGTCACCATAAAGCTTTTATGGCCACTTGTTTGGGAGTGCTGCACAGAGGAAGGCGTGCTGACCACCAGCCCAGCTCATAAACATTTAATGGTGTCTCTCATCATCTCTCTTTGAGATGGAGCCTTTTATTTACTGCACCTGCTAGCAGACTGTGCGCCATGGGAAGCCTGGGCTTCTTTGCCCTTGCTGCACGGAGATGGGGCACTAGCCATGCCTGGAACCCAAAACACCCGGTTCCAGACTCTGCTACCCATTCAAGTGACTGTGGGCAAGGCACCTCCTCATCACCATCCAGTCTAACCTCAGTTTTCTCATCTGCAAAATGGAGCGGTTGAACCAACTAATCTCTAAAGTCAGACACTGATTTTCTAGTTAAAACAAGTCCCATATTTTGGGAATAATGACAGCTGACTTAAGTTTTTTACACAACCCTCTCTTCTCAGGAAGCCCATCCCGGATCGCCTTATTTGAAATTGCAAACCCCGTCTCCTTGGCACTCTCAGCCTGTCTCCTGTTTGACAGGAGACATCTCTGGGGTATTTGCCGTAGGATCCCTTTCCTCACTAAAATGTAAACTCCCTGATGGCAGGGATTTTTGTCTATTTTGAGCATAGCTGTATTCATAGAACCTAAAATAGTGCCTGGAATCTAGTGGAGGCACAGTAGATGTCACTGAATGAATGACATTCGTGGTCGTTATCCTCATCACCACTACCATCGTCATGAGCCCTGTCTGTCCCACGGGAGTTTGCTTCATCCTTTGTTACTGGCTCCCTTGGCTGAGGAAGTAAGGTTGTTGGCAGTGGCTTCCTTGGTGTTCCTCCCCCAAATGGCATGCAGGCCATCTCCTCCTAGGGAGCCTGCTGTGCCCCTTTCCTGTGGATCCCAGTGAGGTTCCTCTCAAATCTCCACCTTCACCAGTAGCAGGCACTTGGCCAGGTGGCTGACTCTCCCTTAGGCTTATCATCATAGAAACCCCCAACCTACTCGTTAGGGTGGGAGAGGGTCTCTGGCACATGCTCCCAGGCATACGGCAGAGGCTGGATGGAGCAGTGCTGAAGCTCATCATTGAACAGCTAGGGAAAAATTAGGGAGGGAGGAGGGAACATGGGCATTTGGGAGAGAGGGTGTTTGTGTGTGGGTGAGTATGTCCCTCTTCCACTTGTCCTCCACAGAAGCCTGGTACCACCTCCCTGTCCTGGTCCTGCTGAGCATGGGCAGAAAGCACCTCTTGGCCTTGTTTTGGCTCAAGAAGGCCTCGGAAGCTCAGATGTAGGAATGGAGATGTTTCTTCACGGAGCCAATGCAAAGGGGCCCCAGTTGCAGCCCTGCCTTCCTAGTTAATTAAACATTCAGCCTGCATGCCCAGAGATGCTTTTGTGCTACATTATTTTTCAGCTACAGGTGGCTCTAAAGTCACCAAATCTAGGTTTGATCTGTGTGCTTTCCTCTTAGCATCCTGCCAAGGATTTCTCTGGATGACCAGAGACAAATACCAGCCTCCCCTGCAGCCTGGCTCTCCACTGCCAGCCAGTGTCACATATGCCAAGGCACACACAGCCTTCAAAGCACCCTCCACCCTCTCTCCTCTCTGCTCCTCCCACTTTACTGGAACGCAGCAGGCTCCCTTGGGCAATATTTCATATGGTCCCACCTGCAGCCACCTTTTGGGCTCAGGAATGTTGCCTTACGGGAGGGCCCTCGTGGACAACACACTTGCGTATGTGTAACTGCTGGCATGCATGTTTATGTATGTGTGCTCAAGTGTGAATGGGCTAATGTGTTAATTGGCTGCACGTGCATGCAATACGTACCAGGGTGCACACGCACGAGTGCTCACACACAGGTCTCTGCACACATGTGCATGCATGTTGGGTGTGTGCTGCTGTTCGCAGCTTAGTGTTAGAAAAATTCGTTAGAAGACAAGCAGTCCCAGAAGGAATGGAGTCAGCAATTGTTTTTCCAGCTCATGGAGCAGCATGGGTTTCAGCCCCACCCTGCCCACTGACCCTTGGCCCCACAGAGAGCTGGGGTGGGAGACTTCCAGTTTTATCTCACACTTCTGGTGCTCTGTCCCCACCGTCCCTGCCCCCCCAACTTGCCCTTTTCTACTTTCTAGCTCTCTGCTCTGAACCTTGAGTGGGATGCACTTCCTAGTCGGGCAGCAGCAGTGGGGTCTGGAGAGCTGCCCCCAGGCCCATACCCTTCTCCCCCTGCAAGTCAGGGCCCCCGCCATGCCCACGGGCACCTCCTCCACCCCCCTCCTTGGGTAGTTCTTGGAACAGCGCATCCGCTAATCAAGCAGCGTGATCATAATCAGCTCTGATGGTTCTTCTGCAAAAGTGCATTCTAATGAGGTGGGAGAGGGAGTCAGGGAAAAAATGGGGATGAGGGGGCCTGAGCTTTTGGAGTGGTGGAGGCATGTCCCAGAGCCCCTCACACCAATGCTGCTTCTTGGTCCAGAGAGAAAACAGGTGACTACACCCGCCTCAGGGCTGGATTTCTGGGATTTTTCAGACCCTGAGGGTGGGGAAGGGGGAAGATGTGCATGCAAGTTTGTGTACACACACACACACACACACACACACCCCCCCACACACCTGCTATGCACAGCTTATGCTGGGTGCTGGGGACTCACACGTGGCCAAGGCATGGGCTCTGTCCTCTAGGATCTCACACACACACACACACACACCCCTCCCCTTCCCCCCACTTCCCTCCTTCTCCCTGGGCTGCAGAGACACTGTCGCTCAGCACCATCACAACAGGCCCAGCGAGTCGCTGAGACGGAATGCATCAGATTCAATTCATTAGGACTGATCACTCCCTGAATGGGGCTGAATAATTGATGAGCAGAAGCAGCTTTCAGGACGTTCCGAGTCCTCTGAGGCCCGCTGCAGCCGTTATTATTTTTTTTAAGCCAACAAACCCGACCAAATGCTTGCCAGTGAGGGCTGGCGCAGGGAGTGGAGCAAAGGTTAGATGTTTTAATATGTGATGTTTACACTTAAACTCTCGGTCCACTGCTTGTAAGGGAAATGGATACAGGCGGCCCGGCCCGTGATGCTGCTTAAAGGAGGCAGGTTGAGCTGTGTACACAGCCACCAAGCTGATTTGTCCCAGATGTCAGGGGCGGGGATGTGGGCTGGGGGTTGTGAGGTCCCTGGTGGTACGGCAAGGCCCCTGGGCTGGGCAGAGAAAGTGGCCAGGATGCCCTTCCACATGGCTCCCTTGCAACAGCAGGGAAATGGGTGTTTGGCTGTGAGGGTCTCCTCTCTCCTCCCAGGCCTCAGATGGCCACGGTGAGGTTTCCTAGTAAGTTCTCAAAGTAGACTTTGACAGTCCACTTTCATCCGGGAGCAGTGGCTCATGCCTGTAATCCCAGCACTTTGGGAGGCCAAGGTGTGTGGATCACCTGAGGTCAGGAGTCCGAGACCAGCCTGACCAATATGGTGAAATCCCATCTCTACTAAAAATACAAAAATTAGCTGGGCGTGGTGGCGTGTGCCTGTAGTCCCAGCTACTCAGGAGGCTGAGACAGGAGAATTGCTTGAAACCAGGAGGAGAAGGTTGTAGTGAGCCGAGATCATGCCACTGCACTGCAACCTGGGTGACAGAGCAAGACTCCATCTCAAAAAAAAGAAAAAAAAAAAAGTCCACTTTCCTGGGCTCAAAGTGAGGTTTCCTAGTAAGTCACTCCAACTCAGCCTAATGTCTTAGTTTCAGTTCAAAGCACACACTGTCTGGCACTGTGATGGGTGTTGGGCACACAGGCTTGTGACTCGGCTCCTGTGCACTGATGGCAGGAGCTGGGGGAGAAGTCTCCACCCAGCCTTCCACTGCCACTGTTCAGTCCTTCCAGCTGGCCACCAGGCCCTTCCACCGGATGTCCAGTGATATCACATGCTTGAGGGTCCTCCACAAACCCTTCCTCTTCCCATACGTCCCTCTTGCTGCCGATAGTGTGTGTGTTCCATGTTGCTTCCAGTCTTGGGCAAAGCAGCAGCCAGGGGGGTCCCCAGGGCCTTCCCCCCATGCCAGAGCCCCTTCCCAGGCCTGGACCCCTCTTCTCTTTTTCTTCCTTCCATGGGCCTCCTGCTAGCTCTCCTCCCCTGGTCAATGCTATTCCTCCCTCTCTTCCCTTGGGGATACAAAGGGGGTTCTCCCCAGCTTCCCCTCCCCACTGCCCTGGGGTGTGACACAGATGCTCAGGAGAGGGAAGCCCCCAGGTGACAGGGCCCTCAGAGTTCTCAAGGACTCTTGTCTCTTCCACACCCTCCCTGGCAGTCCCAGAAGCTCTATGTCTTTATTCCTAAGGCAGAGCATGGAGCAAACGGTCCTCCCTCCAGCCTGTCCTTTCCCTGGCTCGGGGCCATTCTCGGTTGGAGCCCAGGTTCTGGAGTTATGCAGACCTGGGAAAGATTCTGACACCAGATGGCAATTTACTTAACTTTTCTTTTCTTTTTCTTTTTCTTTTTTTTTTTTTGAGATGGAGTTTCACTCTTATTGCCTAGGCTGGAGTGCAATGGCACGATCTAAGCTCACTGCAACCTCCACCTCCCAGGTTCAAGTTATTCTCCTACCTCTGCCTCCCAAGTAGCTGGTATTACAGGCATGCGCCACCACGCTCTGCTAATTTTGTATTTTTAGTAGAGGCAGGGTTTCTCCACATTGGTCAGGCTGGTCTCAAACTCCTGACCTCAGGTGATCCGCCCACCTCAGCCTCCCAAAGTGCTGGGATTACAGGCGTGAGCCACTGCATCCGGCCTTTCTTAACTTTTCTATGCCTCCATTTTCTGCCCCGAAAACTGGGGAGGAAATGTTACCTGCCTTAGCTGAGTGGGCAGCTGTGGGGTCGAAGATGGCACTGCACGTGGAGCATGGAGCAATGTGAGAGGCACACAGTGCGCCTGCCGCAGTGACAGTGGCAGATCATTATAACCATCGCAGCCTGCTGCGATAGCCCAGGATGGTGGCTGGAGACCCCCAGACCTCCCTTCCTCCCAGGCGGAGCCCCAGGCTGAGGTCTTCATGCTTCTGGAGCCTCAGGCTGCAGAGGACAGCCTGTCCACTTATCCTCCCCAGGCCTGAGCCCATCCTGGCTCTTCACGAAGAGACATAAGCTCTTCAGCCATCACAGCCGTGGCTGACTCAGTACCCAACCCCTGTAGCCTGGTTTTCACTGGCTTCTCCTTAGTCAAGCCTGGGGGTATCCACCTCCCCAGCCTGGCCCCAGAGCAACCAGGCCACCCTCCTGTCACACACCAGACAGTCTCCAGGTCTGTCAGTCCCAAAGAATGTATTTGGGGGTTTCGAAGACCTTCGCAGCCCCAGAACCAAGGAGACATTGTCATTGACTCACATGCTCATGTATTTGAACATTTATATTCACTCATTCATTTGATCCACAGACTTAGTGAGTGGCTACCCAGGACCAGGCATGAAACAAAGACCTCACCCAGGTGGATGTCAAGGGCTCAGGAGGGACGAAGCTTTTTTTTTTTTTTTTGAGACAGAGTTTCAACTCTTGTTGCCCAGGCTGGAGTGCAATGGCTCAATCTCGGCTCACTGCAACCTACGCCTCCCAGGTTCAAGTGATTATCCTGCCTCAGCCTCCCAAGTAGCTGGGATTACAGGCACCTACCACCACGCCCGGCTAATTTTTGAATTTTTAGTAGAGACGGGGTTTCATCATTTGGGCCAGGCTGGTCTCAAACTCCTGACCTCATGATCCACCCGCCTCGGCCTCCCAAAGTGCTGGGATTACAACGTGAGCCACTGTGCCCGGCCTGAGGGAGGAGGCTTTTAAGCACCACACAGCACTTTCCAGGCCTCAAGCAGTACTAGCAGGTGGAAGGGTGTTCCCAGTCCTGTAGAAGCAGCCTGGGTACTGTGTATCCCACAGGGGGTCAGGGCTCCCAGCGTGCTCTCTCAACCCTGGCCTCCTGTTGCTTGTGGCCTCCTTGTGTGGGCCCGCTGAGCTCCCGGGGGCTCCATCCCAACAGCAGAGGCCCCATGCAGCCCATCTCTGACCTGGCCTCTCTCCCAGAAGGCAGCCTGCCTCCTCTATCTGTAACTCACCCTCTCATGCACCTGGGGTGTGTGCTGTCTTATTCTGCAGCCCGAGGAGGACCCCGGATGTAGAGGAGCTCATGGCCTGCGTCCACCCACAGTCTTCTGCCCTGCTCCCTTTTTTCTGAATGCCAAGCTGGGGCCTCTCTTGCTCAGCCTTCTGTTCACCCAGGATTGCCTATTGTTGTCTGAGTCCCAGCTGGGGAAAGGCCCACGCATCCTGGGTGGTCAGGCGGGCAGGGGCCCTGGCTGGTGAGGGAGGCCTACCTTTGACGGCTACGTGAACGCTCTGGCTGATGGAGAGCTGGGGCTGGATGAGGACACTGCACAGGTACTCCCCCTCATCCATGCCCTTCTGCACGTCAGTCAGCTTGAGGGTCCCATTCTCAAACACCACCTGGCGGTGGTTGTCCGGCAGCAGCAGGGCATCCTTGTACCACTTGATGGAGTAGTAGGGATAGCCGATGACCCTGCAGTTGATAAGGGTGTCCCGCCCGGCGACTGCTGTGATGTTCCGCATAGCCCGGATGCTGGGGGGGCCTGGGCAGGAGTCAGAAGAGAGGAGGAGGAGGAGAAGGGCATGTGCTGCCGTCAGCCAGGGACAGCCGGGCACCACCCTGTGGTGCTCTTCTCAGGCACTCTGCCCCTGAGACTTTTGGGGGCGGACATTTGGTGGGGGCACAGGGATGCCTTTTTACAAAGCTACAGACAGGGGCTGGAATTGGGGGGTGCCCACAGTCTCTCCAGGACTCACTGTTAATAGCTTCAAAGAGTTGCAAACGGACGCAGTATATACATGCCTTGGCCAAGAGCCATTCCCCTCGCGGGACAGGGATAGGACCAAACTGCAGCCCCACCAAGAAGTGACTGGGATTTGGGAGGGCAAGTCCTCATTTATGGGGAGATTAAGATTTTGGGATTAAAGTGGAAAGGTAGAGATTTTGTTGTTTCCATTCTACTTGCTTATTTTGATCTCGTACCCAAAAGGAATTTAAGTTAACTACTTAAAAACAACAGGAAGGTCTTCGCCAGGTGAGCTGATGACTTTCGTTCAACAAGTAAACGTGTATTGTAGGCCCCTGGGAAGGAGCTGTGAAAGGGGCTCTGATAGTGCTGGCTGGGGAGAGAGAGTGTCCTGGGCTAGAGTAAACGTGTATTGTAGGCCCCTGGGAAGGAGCTGTGAAAGGGGCTCTGATAGTGCTGGCTGGGGAGAGAGAGTGTCCTGGGCTAGGCTTGCTGGGCAGATGGCAATCTAGGGGATGGAAAGGGAGTTCAGAGGCTACCAAGCAAGATAGTGCTCCACAGGGTACAAGGTACTCTCTGGGCCTCAGGTCCCCATCCAGAACATGAGGGGCCCAACTGGGAAATCTTCCAGGGCCCGACTGGGAAATCTTCCAGGGCCCTGCATCTCTGTCCCACTTCCAATACAGAGGAGAGGGCAGGAGGGTGGCCAGATGGGAAACCCACACTTCTGTCAGGAGTCCAAGGCTTGGCACAGGCAAATTCAACATGAAACTCCACCTTTGCTCCTTTTCCTACCCCCATGGCAACCAGGGGTACCCCTGGCTCAGTGCCCCTTCCCTTCCTGCTGTCCCCCTGCTCCTCTGCCCTTGGGTCAGGGGTCAGCAGTAGGGTCAGATGAAGACCAGTCAGACCCCATCGGGCTACAAAGAGCTTCAGAGGAGACTGTGTTCTCACCACAGTGACTTGAAGAACTGAGATGTGGGGATGATGCCCTTGAGGACTCCTTTCCCCACTCTTGGAGGCTGCCTTCCTTGGGACACCCCCACCCAGCCTCAGCCTCTTACTCTTGATGGTGTGAGCCTTGCGGGAGATGACGACGCCCTGGCTCCTGGTTGCTTATACCTCCTGGAGCATTTTGGGGGCTGGCTCAGTGGGAGGACAGAGGGAGCACAGCTTGGGTGGGCAACCATGTTAAAGACCAAGCCTGGTCCCCAGCCCCTGCCCTGTCTTGCCCTTACAAGGCCCTGGTGGGGCTGGCAGATACCAGCAGGTGTTTAGCATACTTGGGCCCCAGAGAGATTTGATGGGGAGGAATGGGCTAGAGGGAAAGAGAAGGGGCTGGGCTGGCTGGATTTCTGGATAGGAGGAAGGAGGAGGGGGAATGGGGAGGTGAATGAGTGTGAACTGTACCAGACACACACGCACACAAGAATGGATGATGGCGCTTGAGGAGGGCAGGAAAAGGGGATGAGAGAGGGGAGAGAGACCTCTACTAAAATCAAAATGACGATTAATAATAAGTACTAATCAGCACAAGAATAATGGTAACCACAGAGATGGCAAAGGAACTCAAAAACCTATTCTGATATTTAAATGTAGACAGGCACCTCTTACGTTTATTCGCGCCTGATATTCAGCACTGCCCACCAAGTTCCGCGCTGTGCACCGGTACACGCCCCCGTCGCGGATCTGGGGGCCTGTGACGTTCATGTGGCTGATGGTGGTGCCGTCCGACATGGTGTACTGGTTGGTGCGGTGGCTGCCATCCCGCACGATGGGCTCATCGTCGAGGGCCCAGGTGACCGTGGGGGGCGGGGCGCCCTTGGCCGCACACATCAGTGAGAACTGCTCCCCGGGGTTGACCACCTTCTCGCTGAAGGACGAGACGATGCGGGGCGTGCCATCTGCAGGGAGCGAGGAGCCCCCTTCAGGGTCACCAAGCCATGGAGAGACGGTCCCCCCAGCCACCCCACCTCAGCAGGGGAGGAGGCAAAAAGCAGTCATAAGAGCAAAAAAGAACTTTTGTGTACATCAATTCTTCTGCTATCCGCAACCCCAAGTGGTGCCGGTTACTGCTGTACATGGATTCAGGCTGTAGGGTTTGCATCCTCCCTCAATCACTTACTAGCTCTGGGTCTTTGGGCAAGTTGCTTAACCTCTCTGAGTCTTTTGTCTCATGGATGGAGGATGGGGATAATAGCAATCATGATTATACCCACCTCATGGATAGTCTGAGGATAAAATGAATTAATACATTTCAGAGGCTTCACACAGCGCTTTGTAATTTCTTGATAAATGCTGCTTCCTCTCAACTCTTCCTCTATTAATAAAGACACAAGCTCAGAAGTTAACTGCTTAGAACTACATATGGAACCGCCTGGCCCTGTGGAGTCTGATTCCAGTTCTCTCTGCGTGGGGCCTCAGGAGGGGGTGGTGGCGCTGCAACCCTGTTAGCACAAGGCCTTAAGTCTGAGGCTGAAAGTGCACAGAGGCCGTGGCAGTGAGGAGTCTTGGCCGGGGCTTAAGTCTTGGCTAACAGAATAACCTTGGACAAGACAATTAACCTCTGTGCCCTGGCTTCCTCACGTGGAACACGGGGATGTAATCATTAACCCTGGCCATCCTTCCGCACAGGATTGTTGAAAAGGATTAAAATAGGCATTAAGTACTTTAAAAGTAGGCCAGCCACAGTTGCTTATGCTTGTAATCTCAGCACTCTGGGAGGCTGAGATGGGAGGATTCCTTGAACCCAGGAGTTTGAGACCAGTCTGGGCAATGTAGGGAGACCATGTCTTTAGAAAAAATGTAAAAAAAAAAAAGCCAGGTGTGGTGGCACATGCCTGTAGTCCCAGCTACTCAGGAGCTGAGGCAGGAGGATTGCTTGAGCTCAGGAGTTTGAGGCCGCAGTGAGCTATGATTGCATCACTGCACTCCAGCCTGGGCAACAGAGCAATGAGACCCGTCTCTAAGAAACAGAAACAAGAAACAAAAAGGAAGACAAATGTTTGTCTGGTCGGGGTGAGGAATGAGGGCTTAGGTTCCTGGGTGCCTCACACCTTCAAGGAGTGCAGACCCACAGGCTGTGACGAGGACACCTGGGGAGGATCCCATACCTGTGGGGCTTGCTTGGGTTTGGCTGGTATCTTTGTTAGGACAAATCCTTGGAAGGAACAGAATTGTGTTGTGTTTGTTTTGGTGGCAATGAAGGAGGAGGTGGGGAACCATTAAACTTGTTTGTAAGGACAGGGTTTCTGCCAGCCCCCACTGCTCCTTTGTACAAATGAGAAAGTGGTGCCGCCTCTTTGTGGGCACAGGCAGTGCCAGGGCTGATGGGTTGGCAAATGAGGTGCAGGCTGGATTTCAGTCCTCACCTACCCTCTTGGCTGGGCAATGTGTGCAGTGAACAACCTGAACAACCATACACAGAGGTGCTGGGTAAGGAACCCCGGGTGCTGGCAGCTTTAAAGGAGGAGATAGAGAAACAAACAAACAGGTAAAAACCCAGGATGCTGGTGAGACACAGAGCTTGCCTTGAAGAGGTCTCAGGCAGGGAGAGGAATTGCAAGTCTAGAGGTCACTGGCACTCTTCCAGCCTCTGAAGACTCCTCTAATACTGAAATTCTAGTAATTTCCAAGGGCAGAGACAGTAGAGTATGATGGTTAAGAAACCTGAGCTCAAATCTCCGCTCTGTCCCTTGGGCAGAGCTGTGTGAACTCGGACAAGTGACCAAAGCTGCAGTTTCCTCAACAGCAAAATGGGTAACATCATTAAAAAAAAAAAAGTAAAGGCCTCAGCCCAGGCAGGAGGATCGCTTCACCCCAGTTCAAGACCAGCCTGAGCAACATAGTGAGACTCTGTCTCTGAAAAGAAAACAAAACAAAACACACCATAAAAAATTAGCCAGGTGAACAGAATAACCTTGGACATTAGCATGGTGCAAGATGGTCCCTGCCCATAGTCACAGCTACTTGGGAGGCTGAGGTGGGAGGATTGCTTGAGCCAGGGAGGTTGAGGCTGCAGTGAGCTGTGATCGCACTACTGTTCTCCAGCCTGAGAGACAGAGTGGGACCCTGCCTCAAAAAAGGAAAAAAGATTAAAAAGATTTAAATATAAAAAAGGGCTTCCACACAGGGCCCTTAGGGTGAGATGGTGCACCGGCCTGGTGTGTAGTGAGCGCTGGTTTAATGCCTCCTGGCATTGCTCCCACCTCAGCAGGAGGGAGGGAATGAGCTCGGCAGCCCTGAACCTGCCCCCTGTGTCCTGGCGCCCCAGCTCACCCTCAAGTGCAATGATGGCAAAGTCCTGGGCGGTCTGGGCCTTGCGGGTAGCGAAGCACTGGTAGGCCCCGGAATGGCTCTTCTGGGCCGAGGTGATGAGCAGCGTCTCGTTGCTGAGCCCGCGGATGGAGATGGCCTCGTCAGGCAGCACCAGCTCCGTGTTGCGATACCAGCGGATGGAGAACTCTGGGGAGCCCGTCAGGGCACAGGAGAGGATGACCGTGCTGCCAATGCCGGTCTTCAGCTTCTTTGGTGTCAGGGTCACATGAAGGGGATCTGGGCCGGGCCAGGGAGACGTGAGGGGAAATGGGAGGGAGGAAAGAACAGAAAAAGGGCTTACTGTGAGTGGAGTGTAGCTGGGGGTAGTTAGGGGTCACAAAAGGCCCAGGTTCTGCCTCCAGACCCCTTGTGTGGACTGGGACTGGGGAATTCCTTACTCTAGTCCTCAGTTTACTCATTTGTTAAATGGCAGGCTCAGACTGAGGGATCTCTTGGTACTTGTTGTTCTGATGGCCTGTGCTCCCCTAAAACGTGTCCCTGTGCCTGGTGAGAGTGTGAGGCTCCCTCTGGCTCACTGAGGAGGGCGGAGACTTGACTAGCTCTTTATTCTCCCCGCCACCCACCTCAGAAACCGGGGGGGGGGGGGGGCACCCTTGGCCCAGCAGGCTGTCTCCCATACTTGCGGAGATAACACATTGCTATGTGCTGCTGGTCTGATTTCCTCTAGTTGGATCTGTGGACCCCCTGCTCGGCATCGCCCCACTGCAGGCCTGGAGCTCCCAACCTGGATCCACGTGGCAGCACCTCCCTGCCTCCCCCCAGCTGTCCTCCATGCTGCAGCCAGCCACTCGCTGCTCAGAACTTCCATGACTCCAATTCAGCATGGCATTTGAGGCCCTTAAGGCCCTAAGGGCCTGACTGTAGGGGTTCAAAGGGGTTCCGTTGTCACCAAAGCCATAGGTCTTTAGAGCACCAGCAACCTGCCTGCGATTTCTGCATACCCTGGGCTGTTTCTGGCCCCAGGGCCTCACCTAGAGCATTCTGTGCCTAATTCTTGCTCATCCTTCGCATGGTGTCACCTCTTCCAGGAAGCCTTCCTGGACATCACTCCCCCTCCCAGGTTGGGCTAAGGATCCCTCCTCTAGCCCCCCTGTGTATAACTCACACCACACTGAGCACCCTGTCTCTTCATCACCTCTTTTGTGTCTGTCTCCCTTTCCCTCTGGACTGTGGGCCACTTGAGAGCAGGGTGACATCTCTCAGCTTCATAGGCCTACCATGACTGGAGTCATTACTGATGGTCTAACTGGCTTAGCAAGCCATTTACAAGCTCCAAACTGACCTCTCCTTGATCTCTATGGGCTAGGGGCTCTGTATGGGGGCTCAGGCTCCCTGTATAGCTTGGTACCCCAAGTGAGGAAGCCTGCAGGAGAGAGGAAGATTGCAAGCTCATGTGGGCCGAGTGCAGCCAAAGCATAAATGACTGCATGCTTGCTTCTCCCTACTCGTTTCCCAGAGCCTCTGCCTGCTCTCCAGGAAATGTCAGTGCACATTGAGTCAGGTGGCCTCCTGCTCATCCCAGTCGCCAGCCGGAGCTCCCAGTGCTCTGCCAGCCACCGTCTCCTCACTGCTCCTGTGTGGGCTTGGCGCAGGTTAGGTGGGGGGCTTCGTGGAGGAGTAGGGGGTATGGAAAGCATTGCTTTCCTCTCCATGAACCTGGCAGGGAGAGGCTGTAGAGAGGCTGGCAGATGGAGAAAAGTCACGTTGATTCCCCTTGAACCTTGGTGGTCCAAACAAGCCTGCTGTGGGGAGGGGTAGGGGGCTGGGGATAGAGAAGATGCATTCAGGGTCAGTGTGGGAGTGTACACATCTGGAGGTGGTGACTTGCTGTACATCTGTGAGAGTGTACTTGGATATGGGCATGTTCCTGTGAAGGGATTGTGTAGCTGTGCATGGGTACAGGCACCATATACGTGTGCATGCGTACATGGGGAGGCGGGCAGGTGCATTTTCAACATGTGTGCCTGTGTCTGTGTGTCTCAGCTTGCCTGCATACACTGGTGCAGGAGCTGTGAACACTGCATTTACCTACAGGAAGGTTTGCTGATTTTCCAAGGATTTGAGGGTGTGTTGCCCTTCTGACCTACTTGGAGAGAAAGAGAGAGAAAGAGAGAGAGTGTAGAGCAGGAGGGTGGGAAGGAGGTGAGGGTAATACTGGAATAAACTTTTTCAGACAGTGCTTAGGGCAGGAAGGGAGGTGCCAATCCTGATCCTCTGTCTGCTCTGCTGTCCAGGGCTTGTTTGTACGAGAGGAACCCCCAGGCCCCTGAAGTAGGGCTTTCAGCGTTTTAACCTAAGCATTTGCACCGTGCACTGCCATCCCAGAGCATTTCTTGGGGCTCTTTCTGTTCTTCCACCTTGACAGTGAATTTGTGTTGGGGGGGCGCTCTTCCAGGCACTGTAGATAAACACACTCCAACTCTCAAGACTCTCTTGACTGTGAGGAAGGAGACTCAGCCCTTATCTGGGCTGTGGGAGTCAGACACTAGGCCCAGAAGTGGGCTCTGCTGTGGTTCTCTGGTCAGCCTGAGGGTCTGCAGCCCTACTGCCCTATGCTCAGAATGAATGGGAGGTGGGAAGAGAGTTTCTTTGGTCAACCAGGATGAGAGGTGGGATCACCTCTGGACGTTCTCTTTCCACTGCCCACGTTGAATAACCCTCAGGATGCTGTTAGTAATGACAGCCTCATTCCTGTCTCATGAGGCACGGCATTTCCTCAAGGGTGTCCAGATCCCAGCCCCACTGCAGCCTAGAGAGCAGGGAACTCAGAGAGTCAGACTCTTGATGCCGGAGCTAGAAGGAACTTCTTCATTTCACAGATGGGAACCTTGAGGCTGGGTCACACAGGAGTGGAGAGAGGTGGGGTAGGGGGAAAGGGGTGAGGTGGGGTAGGGGGAAAGGGGTGAGCTGGGCCTCACAAACCCGCATCCAGAGTGCTTTCCAGGGCATTCGCCCATCTGCTTCTACCCTCTCTGCCTGCCTTGGGGGCTCCTCAGCAGCAGGGGTATGCTAAGGCCACCTGCTCTCCACACCAGCTCCTTGGACCCCTAGAAGGGGCAGGAGGAGGAATAGGAAGGAACCAGGGTTGACATCCAGCTGGAAGGTCCTGGCAGAGATGATTTGCTTGTTTATGGCCAGTTTCTGATCTGATTAATCAGTGCCCCTATCAATGATTGTGAAACATCCTGAATGTCACCCTAGGATTGGGCTGTATGTCCTCTCTAGTGGATTGACAGCTGCCTTGCTTCCCTTGGTTTGGACACTACCTCCCTACAAGCCCGGAAGCCCTGCCCTCATGGCGAGCACATCACCATCACCCTCCTCATCCCACTGGAGCCTCATGACCTCTGGGAGGTAGGAAGGCTGGGACCACTTTCCCATTTTACAGAGAACGGCACTGAGCTGATGGTCATGGTTATGTGATTTGCCCAAAGTCAGTTACTATCTGCTAATGCCAGAAACAAAAGGCAGGCCTCCTGATTTCAAGCCAAGGGCTTTTCCAGGATACCAGACTGCCTTCCCCAGTCAGCCAGGGTTATTCCCAGGGCCTGGTCAGAGACAGGTCCAGCTGTCGGCCACACTCCTCCCCCGACCCCTGAGGCGCCCTCAAAGGTTACTGGGGCTGCAGAAGGGGCTTCCCCGACTCACCAATGACCATGAGGATGCCTGTGGCCTCTGCCGAACCGAAGGTGTTGGTGACCTCACAAATGTAGGTGCCGCTGTCCTCGGTCCGCAAGTCACTGATGGTCAGCCCTGTGATGCGCTTGGTCCAGCGGCTGTCAGCCGGGAGGGGCCGGCCATCCTTGAGCCAGCGGATGGCGGGGATAGGGTAGCCCGAGGCGGTGCAGGGCAGCTCCACGGTGTGGCCGGCCCACACTTCCTGGGAGTGGAAGCCATCCAGGATGGTGGGGATCGACTCAGCAGGGTCTAGAAGGCAGAGAGGGTCGGCAGCCCTGGCCAGCCCTGGGTGGGATGAAGTGGCGCTGGGGGAGGGAAGGCAAGCACCCAGACAGGAGCCTGCTGCCCATTGGCGCCCATAGCGAGCAGTTTCCAGGGCGGCTCCAGAGGAACATTTCAGGGAGGGTGCACTGTGTCTTCTGTGCTCAGGCCAGACCAAGCCCCAGACAACTTTGACTGGGATTCCCAGCAGGGGCTGGGAGGAGGAGAGGATATGATGGAGTTCGGGACTAGAGTGACAGAGAGACAGATGGAAGAAGGGAAGAAGGCGGAAGAGAGCAAGACGTGCAGGGAGGGAGAGGGTGTGCATGAGAACTCCTTTCCCACGGAGAGTCCCTGGCTTCTTTTTTTTTTTTGAAATGGAGTCTCAATCACTCTGTCACCCAGCCTGGAGGGCAGTGGGTGATCTTGGCTCACTGCAACCTCCACCTCCCAGGTTCAAGCAATTCTCCTGTCTCAGCCTCCCAAGTAGCTGGGCCTACAGGCACGCACCACCACACCCAGCTATTTTTTGTACTTTTAGTAGAGACAGGATTTCACCATGTTGGCCAGGCTGGTCTCGAACTCCTGACCTCGGGTGATCCGCCTGCCTTGGCCTCCGAAAATGCTGAGATTACAGGCCTGAGCCACCATACCTAGCTCTGTCCCTGGATTCTGGCCCAGGCTGTAGAGCAGTGATGTGTCATGACGTCTCAAGTTTGCAATTCATGGTAAGTATCTCTCTAGGCCTACTGGGAGATGGGAGGACGATCTATCTGTTCCTGCTCTGTCTTCTGCCTAAACTCTGGACAGATTCAGAAATGACCAGTGCATTTCCATCAGAGCCTAGAAGGATTCAGAAGCCCCACCAGTCACCTGTGACAATCCTCTATTTCGCATTCCAAAACCAAGAGAAACCAGCAACTACGAGACCTGTGGCCTGAAGCTGCAGAAAACCATAGCGCCTGCGGGCAGGATTCTGTGTGCAATGCCCAGGCATTTCTGAGTGGTGTCCTGTCGGCCCTCTCAGGCTCGTTCCCACCCTCCAAGGCCTCTCTGGGTTTCCTGCCCCTGGGAGACCTCCTCCTGTTTTAAACCTCCCCAGGATGCCCCTCACCTACACAACACACCTCCGCCGCTTATCCTGAATGCCAAGGCCTTCTATGATCTGGGCCAATGAGTCGGCCTGGCCTGCCTACACTGTCCCCTGTCTCCATGGAACCCTGCGGTGGTGTGCTGGGTCACCTGGGTCACCTGGATGCCCAGCCAGCCTGCTCTGCCTGGCCAGCTCCTACTCATCTTTCACAAACCAGCTTAAATGTCACCTCTTCTGGATGCCTTCTCCAGGCCACTCTCAATGACTCCCACAGATTTTTCTTTTTCTTTCATTTTATTTTCAAAGAACTCCCTGTTATTTATTTTTATTTTTATTTTTTTGAGACAGAGTCTCACTCTGTCACCCAGGCTGGAGTACAGTGGTGTGATCTTGGCTCACTGCAACCTCCGCCTCCCGGGTTCAAGCAATTCTCTGTCTCAGCCTCCCAAGAAGCTGGGATTACAGGTGCCCGCCACCATGCCCAGCTAATTTTTGTATTTTTAGTGGAGACGGAGTTTCACCATCTTGGCCAGGCTGGTCTTGAACTCCTGACCTTGTGATCCACCCGCCTTGGCTTCCCAAAGTGCTGAGATTACAGGCATGAGCCACCGTGCCCAGCTCAGAACTTCCCCTTCTTTTAAAATAAATGTTTTAATAATAGGTCAGGCATAGTAGCTCATGCCTGTAATCTCAGCACTTTGGGAGGCTGAGGTGGGAAGATCACTTGAGCCCAGGAGTTGGAGACCAGCCTGGGCAACACAGTGAGATCCCATGTCTACCAAGCAAACAAACAAAACCACACACACACACGACTATAGTGCCAGGTGTGGTGGCACAAGCCTGTGGTCCTGGCTACTCAGGAGGCTGAGGTGGGAGGATCAATTGAGCCAGAGATGTGAGGCTGCAGTGAGCTATGATTGTGCTGCTGTACTCCATCCTGGGCAACAGAGCAAGATCTTGTCTCAAAAATAATGATAATACTAATACTAATACAAGCTTTAAAAGTGTTTTAACAGATAAAATAGATAACATATGGACTTGGCAAAACTTCAGAAAGTATAGAAGAGCATGTCATAAAGGGAGTCTCCCCATCTCCCCACCCTCCTGCCCTCTGCCACCCCACGTGACTCTCCAGAGGCAGCCCCCATCAGCACTGCCCCTTCCAAGGGCAGTCAGCACCTGGAAGACCGAGCTCCTCAAGGCAGCGTTAAACTGCTGCTGTATCTCCCCAGGCTGCTGAACCATAAATGTCTAGGGAGGATGAATGGGGCACTCAGGCATGGGCAGGCCAGTAGTCTGATTTTTCTGGATAGAAATCCACATTGCAGAACTGTATAGACTTGTGGAATTATAGAGCTGGCTTAGGGAGCTTGAGGCACAAAGAGATGAGGATGCTGAGACCAGCGATGTACAGGGACCTGCCTGGGATCACAACATGGAGCTAAGATCAGAAGCCAGGTCTCCCCCACCCTTGTTCAGTAAATGGCGTCTGAGATGGAGTAATCTAAAATCCTAAATTTTGCTTAGGAGTGGATAGCGGTCCCTTCACTAATGGAAGCTTTCCTCTGCCCTCAGCAATTGCCCTGGAGAGGGGTTGGGGTGAGAATTCTCCTCTCTAGGGGAAAGAATCTCTGTTCTCTTCCCACCTTCCAGTGCTCGTCAGGGGCTGCCTGTGGGCTACAGAAGGAGCCCGGGTTAGGAATCAGGCTCTCCAGGGGCAAGTTCTGCCTGGGTCACTGAGAAGCCCTGTGACCTTGGGCAAGTTTTGTGATCTCCTAGAGCCCGAGTTTCCCACCTGCCCTGGTGGAGGTGATAACATTGCCTCCAGACTTCACAAGGCCGTTGCAGGCAACCAGTGGTATAGGTGTGTGGAAGCGCTTTAGACGCTCAATCCAGCTGCAGATGCGTGGGACAATTACTATCTAGAGCCCATGCGCCCTGCCTGCCAGATTCTGTGGCCTCTCCTCCCACCCCCAACCCGGTGGGAATGGCTGGGATAAACAAACCCAGTGCCAAGGAAGAATTACTCAATGTGACACTTAATTGATGCAAAATACACAAATTCCGTGGCACACTGCAGAATTTACAAGCGGAGGGGCCATCAGGGTGGTGGAGGAAGGGGCGGGGGGAGGGAATTAATCACCGAGGCTCAGGCGTGAAATTAAATTCTGAGGGAAAGAAACCTCTTCCATTACTCCAGAGCAGAAGTAAAATGCTGCGGCGTGTACATGGCGACACCCCGGGGGGACTGGGCGCTCCTAGCACTGAAGCAGGGCTGGGGGAGACAGATGGTCAGGCTTGAGAAACTGCTGGGGGTGCACTGGAGCTAGGCTAGGCTGGCTGGGGATCTGAGACGCCCTGGGGAGGCTGCTGGGAACCCCCGCCCCCATAGCCAGCTGAACAGCATCGCTGTGGTTAGGTGGTTAGGGCACCACCAGGAGCATGGCTTCTGCACCTGGCTCTGTCCTTTGTGAGCTGGGGATCTGATTCCAGTCCCTCAGCCTCTCTGACCACTAGTCTCCTCCTTTATAACTGCAGGTGACAATGCCCATCCCACTGAGTTATGGTGGGGACAGAGTGAGTTAATACACCTGAAAGCACTTGGTAAGCTCTGAAAAAGCACCTAGATGTCTGGAATGATTATGATTTGGTTGTCTTTTGTGGAGGCACAGACTATTCTTGCAACTGCCTCTGCAACTTGGAAAATACAGAAAAATGAAAGTTGCCGCCCCCCCGCCCCTCCCTTGGGAATGTAGTAGGAATAACAATGTAGCAACAACCACCACTGACAATAATAATAGCAGCTACTGTCTGTCCAGAGCTTCCTGTGTCAGGCACTAGCTAAGCTTTTTATAGGCGGTATTTATTTATTTATTTATTTATTCTGGAGACAGAGTCTCACTCTGTCACCCAGGCTGGAGTGCAGTGGCATGATCTCGCGTTCTCGGTTCACTGCAACCTCTGCCTCCCTGGTTCAAGCGATTCTTTGCCTCTGCCTCCCGAGTAGCTGGGATTACAGGTATGTGCCGTCACATTCGGCTAATGTTTGTATTTTTAGTAAAGATGGGGTTTTGCCATGTTGGCCAGGCTGGTCTTGAACTCCTGTCCTCAAGTGAGCCACCTGCTTTGGCCTCCCAAAGTGCTAGGATTACAGGCCTGAATCACCACGCCTGGCCTTTCTTAATAGGAGATATTCTGTTTCATTCTCATGGCAACCCAGTAGGAGTACATTTTGTTACTCCCATTTTCCGGATGAGGCAGCTGAGGTTTGGAACATTATTTTATGCCAGGCTGCACAACTAGTGAGTGTTGAGGCGGAGATGGAAAGTTTGGCCTAATTCATAACTGCCATCTTAATAATACACCTCGTTATCTCTCCCCACCCCCAACAACTTTAGCCCTGAGTGCTGAAGAGACCACAAATGTGCTTCCTGTTCTCATGAACTGACCACCTCCAATGCACTGCCATTTGTGCCATTCTCACCCGCAACAAGCCCCAGGAGCTCTCGGGGGTCCTGGCCTCTAGAGACTGAAACATCTCAGTGGACACTCGTGCCCTGCCTCTCTCTGGGGACTGATCTCCACCCTCAGCTCTGGGGAGTGGAACCCAAGTGCAATGGGGAGGGGCGGGTGAGCCCGAGACGGGCTCTGGGCTCCACAGTGCCAACCCCCTCGGCACTGCTTGCTCCAGTATCAGTTGCATTTTTGCCGAGACAAGCAGCTTGCAGATCGCCTTGTCACATCCCATCACATCAGGGCCCCGCGTCGCTACATGTGCCCCCTCCCTGGAGCCCCCTCGCTCGCTTCCTTTGTCTCTGTGCATGTCTCTCCGTTCTGCCTTTCCTGTGCCCCGTGCCAATCTCTCTTTGTGCCGGGGCCTCTCTCTTGTCTGTCTGGGTACCGTCCCATCTTCATGCCCGCTTTTCTATTTGGGCTTTATCTGTGAGTCTCCTCCCCCTCGCCCCTTCTCCCGGAAGCTGGTGGTGAAAGAGGAGGGGAAGAAGGGCTGGCATGGCCTCCAGTTCAAAGAATGTCTCTTTTTGAGGGACTCTTGCCTAGTGCCCCCAAAAGCTAGAGGTCCACCCAGGAGACTAGAGGATGAAGGGGCCAAATATTCACGGAGGAGAAGGGAGCAGGCCTGCAGGAAGGGGATTTCTGTGTCTTTCCCACATTGCAGGATAAGCATGCAAATGAGATGTAAAACACCATACACACAAGTCCCTGTCATTTTGAGGCGAGCCCTTTGGAAATTGGGCTGCAGATTCCAAAGTCAAGCCACAAAGATGGGGCTGCACGGAGCAGCCCCGTCCCCTATTCTTATGACAGCACGGTTTCCCTCGGCATTGATTAATGCCATAAATATTTACTTGGCACCTACTGTGTGTTAGGCACAGGGCCAGGCGCTGAAGACACAGGGGTGAATCGGGAGCCGGGTTGTTGCCCTCCCAGCTCCTGATCTCCTGGCCTTGCCCCACATGTGACAGACAAGTGGAAGTGGTCCTGGAGAGAGTCTTTGTGGGTCAGGGCAGAGCTCATCACCAAACCACCAAACTCAGGGCAGAGCTCTGAGCGGCAGAGGCACACAGAATCAGAGCAGCCACCTTAGACTGGTTCCTTTTCCAGAGGCCTAGAGAGGCTGCGAGATTTCATGAGTCTAATCCCAAAAGCCGGGTGTTCTGACTTAGCGTTCATCCCCGTTCCAAAAACTCCAATCTCAAGACAGAGATTTTCAACTCGCAACCCGCAAACTTTTAGGAGGTTGTGAAATCCATTTGGTGAGTTGTGACCAGCATCTAGAGAAATCAGAATTAGATAGAATAGAATAGAAAATTCCAGAGCGCCTTGCAACGAGCATGGTAGAAAATGCCAGTGTGCATCGCGCAGGCTGTGATAAGAACGTCTGTCTGGGCATTGTGGTCAAAGAGTTTGGAAACCACTGTTCAGAAAGCCTACCTCGAGGAGCGCCTCTCTGTGACCTCAGCATGGGTATGGGCGTTCAACTGACCCCTTCTATGGGGTCCTGTAGCTGGAAGGACACCGAGGCCAGGGGTTCAGAGTTTGAATTCTGGCTGTGCCTCCCACTGGTTAAATAGCTCTGGCAAGTCGCTTGGCTTCCCTAAGATTTGGTTTTCTCGCCTGTAAAAATAGGGGCAACAGCACACACCTCACAGGGCTATGACGGTCCCTGACAGAAACAAATGAGGGAATCCCAGATACACAGGAGGATTCAATAAACACCAGTTTCTATCCCTCCCGAGAAGCTATAATCACCCCAAAAGAAGAATCCTCTATTCTGTTTAGAAATATTTTGTTTATAAATTATGTTCTGCCTGCTTTCAAATGTTGCGAGGTGGCCTATGACAAAAGATACATATGTACTCATTGATCAGATAGAATCCTCAGGCCGGGCGCAGTGGCTCATACCTGCAATCCCAGCACCTTGGGAGGCTGAGGCAGGCAGCTCACCTGAGGTCAGGAGTTCAAGACCGGCCTAGCCAACATGGTGAAAACCTGTCTCTACTAAAAAACACAAAAATTAGCCGGGCGTGGTGGCGCATGCCTGTAATCCCAGCTGCTCAGGAGGTTGAGGCAGGAGAATTGCTTGAACCCAGGGGGCGGAAGTTACAGTTAGCCAAGATCATGCCATTGCACGCCAGCCTGGGCAACAAGAGAGAAACTCCGTCTCAGAAAAAAAGAAAGAAAGGGAAGGGAAGGGATGAGGGAGGAGGGAGGGAGGGAGGAAATAAAGAAAGGAAAAGAAAAGAAAGAAAGGATAGAATACTCGAAAGCACCTAGAGGCATGGAAATGCAATGCCCCCACCCCCAGCAAAAGCAACACTAATAGTTACTATGTTTGAGTATCAGATTTTATCTATCAGCTTCCTGACAGGAAAGACAAAAAAAAAAAAGAAAAAAAAAAGGGAAAAAGAGGGTGAGTCTCGTAGCCTCATTATTTGAAAATGAAAACATAGCAAAGAGGTCTTCCTTGGTGGTTTCAGTACCTGATTTCTTTAATCTCTTTCTCTGATTTCCCTGAGTACACAGGGGGCTCCTCCATCTGCGGTGGGGCATGCCAAGTTCCAGGGATGGCCTGGTGTCCTCCCTTCCCAGCCTGCCCCGTTCTCCCCAGGCCCTCTCCCCTACCTGTCACGGAGAGGCGTGCCCCATTGCTCTGCCGGGTCTCCCCGCTATACTTGTGCTTGGTGATGCAGCGATAGGTGGAGAGGGCGTCCTCCTTCTGTACGTCAGAGATGTACAGCCCGCCGTGGTAGGTAATAAAAAACCTGTTTTCTGGAGACACAATCAGGACATAGTTCGTTACTTCCCGGTTTGGTACAGCCTCAGAGGCAGGGTAGCGTCTCTGACAGATGAGGATTTTCACACACAAACAAAATGACAAATAGAAATGGTAGTCATTCTTCCTTTCAGTGTAGATGCTCCAGGGTTTAACAGAAAGAAGCTGGGCTTTAGAGTTAGACTGAGATCTGGGTCCCGATCTGGCTTTTCTACTTATGGGCTGTGTGACCTTGGGAAAGTTACTTAACCTCTCTGAGCCTTATCTGTACAATAGGATACAAATAATTGGGTGGGTGTACAGATTTAAAAAATGGGGCAGGTGTGGTGGCTCGCACCTGTAATCCCAATGCTTTGGGAGGCTGAGGCAGGAGGATCACTTGAGACCGGGAATTGGAGTTGGAGACTAGCCTGGGCAATATAGGGGGAGACCCTCTCTATTAAAAAAAAAAAAAAATTAAACAATTAGCTGGGTTTGGTAGGGCACGCCGCTAGTCCCAGATACTTGGGAGGCTGAGGCAGGAGGATTGCCTGAGCCCAGGAGGTCAAGGCTGCAGTGAGCCGTGATCACACCACTGTACTCCAGCCTGGGTGACAGTGTGAGACTCTTGTCTCTAAAAAAGTAAAAATAAAAATAATAAGGTGTCTGGTGCAGAATAAGCCCTCACTAAGTGAATATTAGTTCTCATCTTTCCTACCTCTTTGCAAGTTTGCAAAACTCTTTCATATTCCTTGCTCGTTGGCTTTTACAACTGTTCGAGATGCTAACTCTATTTTACAAAGAAGGAAACTGAGGCTTGTAGTAAAGTAACTGGCCCAGGTCGCACAGCCAGGAAGTAGACTGGAACTTCTGACTCCCAGTTGTCCTTCTGCATGGAATTATACATAAGCCTCCATCCCCTTCTCTCAATTTAAATCCTTTATTCACTCAACAAATGATTATTGAGGCAAAGCTATACCAGGATGGGGACAAGGAGGTGCAGATACACAAAAATCATTCAAACAGTTCTCAAACACCCGTTGTGTGCAAGGCAGTGAAGAGGACAGGCACGGTGCTCTATGTCTCCTGCCACTGCCACAGCCATCTCTGCCCCGACTGTTGGGACCTAGCAGGAGAGCAGGAAGCACAGGTGGCAGCGTGCCCACTTTGCAGACTGTGACACAAGACCCCCCTCTCCATCCCAGAGGGGAAGTGAATTTCCTTGTCTAAGGTCCTAAGGCTCACCCTGACCTGGAGCTGATAAAGGCTGATTTAAAGGAGAAAACTGGACTTGAGGGTTGGGGGGCGGGGTTTGCACTAGACTCCCTAAGCTCATGGATGTGTCCTCCCACTGAGGCCAGACTGAGATGGAGAGGAGAACCCTGGGGTCCTCTGCCTCCTCTTTGGGGATTTCCCAGGCAGACCCGGAGGGCCCAGGCTGCCATTTCCATGGGAGGGGGCCTTGGAATCAGGATACTGATAGTGACTTCAAAGCTGCAGGGGAGAGGGTCATGCTGAACCCACAGGAAGAACCCGATAGCACCACATGTCAGGCTGGCAGAGGGAAACATTTTGGGCAGTTCCATGCCCTTCTAGCCCTATTATTTAGAGGTCTGCTATCTGAGGCCTAAGTGACATCCCCTCAGCCAAGATGAGAGCTCTGCTATTGTGAGGAATATTCTGTGGTATCCCACCCATCTCCCTCCACCATCCCAAGCACAAGTCCAAGATTCTCAGCACCTGGAGGTGGGGACCTCACCGTAGGGCACCTTCTGCCACTGGAGGCCATAGAACTGCAGGGCTGAAAAGCTGAGTGCATGACGATATCTTTGACAAAGGTTCATCAGCCTTCGTTTGAATATCTCTGGGGCTGGGGAACTCCCTCCCTCACTCAGCAGCCCATTCCAAAGTTGACTTTTAGATCAGTCTTCCTTGGTGACCACTGATCTTCTTGGCGCTCCCTCTGTGTGTCCTGCTTTGACTCACTGGTGCCCCGCTGAACCAGCCGAAACCCGTGTTCCTGACATACTCCCTCATACACTGGAAGGCAGCTGTGATGCCCTTTGAATTTTCTTCAGGGTTAACAGCCTTAGGATTTTATTTTCATTTTATATATTTTTTGAGACAGACTGTCACTCTGCCACCCAGACTGAGTGCAGTGGTGTGATCACAGCTCATTGCAGCCTTGACATCCTGGGCTCAAGCGATCCTCGCACCCCAGCCTCCCCAGTAGCTGGGACCACAGTCATGCACCACCACAACTGGCTAGTTAAAAAATTTTTTTTGTAGAGATGAGGTCTCGCTATGTTGCCCAGGCTGGTCTCAAACTCCTGGATGCAAAGGATCCTTCTGCCTTGGCCCTCCAAAGAGCTGGGATGACAGGGATTTTATTTTTTAATATTTATTTATTTAATATTGTTTCAAATAACTTCATCAGTCTGGTCTCTTGCTTCTGAATGAACTTTGGTTTATCTACAATTCCAATTGCCCCTCCCTCCCTCCTTTCTTTCCTCCCTCCCGCACATCTCTGTATAGGACTGGACCTACCATGTGCCAGACACTGTGCCCCACTTTGAGAGCCTCTAAGATTAGACTTAGCCCATCAGAGCAGAGTAGAGCAAGACTACCAACACCCAGCCTCAGCCTGCATCACCTTGTCATGGGGATGGTGTGGGAGGAGGGAGGCACCCCCGTTATACTACTCTCCTTGCAGTCAACTAAAGACCCTGGCCCTGTCTCTGTGAGCTGCTGCCATGCCACTTTCCCTCTCTCTGTCCTTGGACAGTGGTTATGTGGGCCAGAGTCTGGAACTTCCCATTGATCCCGGTTGAGCTACATCTTGTTGGGGATCCTCCCAGATGGGCACTCGGCCATCTGGCAGCCTGCCCATCTTCTGGAACCTAGAGTTTGTGGACACCCCGCTCTGCCCGGCTCCAGCACACAGACCACAGCCGGGCGGACCCTGCAACTAGGCAGACCCCCACTCGGGGCTGTGGGTGAGGACGAGAAGGAAGGTGGAGGGCGCCAAGCCCTGCAGCTGGCTGTCAGAGGAACCGAGGAAGCACGGAGAAAGCCAGCTCCCCAGTGGACTCTGCATGTGCCGTTTTGTCTCCATGTTGTGACATCCCAAAGTCAAACGCGGAAGCTCTCTTGTAATTTATTATGTAACTGGGACTGGAATGCAGAACTACTGGAGGGCGTTGCTGCCAATCAGAAGTGCCAGTGTCGGGAGGTAGTGATGGTGGGGTGAGGAAAAGCAGGAAAGACACAGAAATCAATGCTCACAGCCGACAGGTGCTCCAGCCCTGGACAGCTAGGACCCTGTGATCTTGCATCTCCCGGCACCTCAAGACAAACAGAGCACTTGGCCCTATGAGGATTTTAAACTAGGGGTGGAGGGTGGGGGGGCTGATGCTGCCTTGATGGTTGTGGGGAGCTAGGGTTTCTATAGCAACAAGCAGCTGCTGCATCTGATGTTTCACATCCTTCATTGTCCTCATTTTCCCCTCCCTCCCCCCCTTCTTGTGCATATTTAATTGCAGTAACGTTTTCAGACACAGTGTTTTGCTCCTCCTGAAACAAAGGCAGGCTGCAGCCAGGGGGATGCACAGTGCGAGAGGGGAAGGAGAAATCAGGGGTATGATGTTAGTCCCCTTGGGGGGGCTTGTGCAACATCAGTTCTGCATGTTTGATGAGCATCGGACGGTGGACCCTGCTGGGGAACGAAGGAGCAAGAGGCATGTGGAGTGAGCCTCATACAGTGTGGAGAGCGGAGGGAGGCCCGGCCCGCTGTTTGGGGATGGAGACGGGCCAGGGTTGGACAACATGGCTGGCCTCCCGGGCTGGCAGCCCATGCTCTGCACCCCAGATGCAACTAGCCATCCCTGGGAAGGGAGAGGAGTAGCTGGCCCACATTCTCTGCTTTGAGGCAGGCTGGGTCCCACAGGAGAAGGATAAAATGGCAGCCAGTACCTCCGAGTCCAGCACCAATCCTGAGGCCACTTGGACAGGTTGGGGGAGGTGGGACATTTGGGGTTGACAGCATAATTTGGGGTTGCTAAGGGCATTTAGTGGTTAGGGGCTTGAGTCACAAAGAACTGTTCCACCCCAAATGCCAACAGTGTCCCTGTGGGTTTAGGCTGGAAGGTGCCATTCCTTTAGGCTCTAAGACCAAGACACAGAGCTACGTTTAAATGCTGACTGTGCCCTTGACATTGCTTGATTGACATATTTCAAAGGCTGTGGTATCATCTATCTACATGCTTATGACTAGGGGAGTGGTTGGTTTCTGCTTTTCTTCCTTTTATTATTACCACAAAGACCCTGACCTGTTTTGCCATCCCCTTTTCTCTGTGATCTCGAGCAGGACTCTACTTTTTTTAAAGCTAAGTATTTATTGAGTAGCTATTACAAATTAGGCCAATGACTTTACATACATTGTCTCATTTAATCCCCACAACCCTTTGAAATGGATACAATTATTATTAACTGAAGCACAGAGAGGTTACATAATCCATCCAAGGTCACACAGCTAGAAGGTGGTAGAGCCGGGACAATTAGTCGACTTCCTATGCTCTTCCAAAGCTCTGTGCTGGACTGACTCTCCTAGAATGACAGCACCACTCATAGGGACATATGGTCAGCCAGCCTCTGCCTGGTCGCTTCTGTCAATGAGGTCCTCACTGCCTCCTGGAGGAGCATTCATCCATCCAGCTCAGTTTGGCTGAATCTATCACGTCTTTCTGGAGTGTCTCCAGTTCTTGGTCTGGGCACCATGGGAGAAGTCCTGGACTTGGTCTCTGCCCTCTGGGATCCCACAATTAGGAGACAATATCCTTCCACCATGGAAGGTGTGGCCGTCAGTGCTGGGGTACTGGGGAAGGCTGTGGAAGGTCTTGCGGAAGCTATGAGTAAAAGGAGCTGTACAAAGGGGGTGCTGGGCCACCAGGGGTGGTGGGGAAAGCCCAGGGTGGGGATATAGGAGGCCAGGTTGGAGTCCAGGCTCTGCCACTCATGTTGGGGTGTATCCTGGGTTGAATAGCATCCCCCCAACAAATTAATGCCCCCTAGGATCTGTGAATGTGACCTTACTGGAAATACGGTCTTTGCAAATGTAATCAAGTTTAAATGGGGTTCTCCTGGGTTAGATTGAGCCCTGAGTTCTAACAAGACTAGCGTTCGTCTAAGAAGAGGGCGATCTGGACACAGACACGCACCCAGGGAAAGTGCTGTGCAGAGGCGGAAGCAGAGGCAGGAGGATGCACCTAACAGCAACGAAACGCAAGGATTGCCAGCAGCCACCAGAAGCTAGGAGAGGCCAGGAAGGACCCTCCCCTAGAGCCTGTAGAGAGACGCTGGCCCTGCCAGCACCTCCATTTTGGACTTCCAGTCTCCAGAACTCTGTTGTTTAAAGCCACCCAGTTTGCAGTGATTTCTCATGGCAGCTCTGGGCAGCTCACCCAGGGTGCCTTTAGAGAGGGCCAGTCTTCTCTCAGACCCTCAGTTTCCCATCCGTAAAAAGAGGGGAATTTGGATTTGGTGAGTGTTTTCAACCATGTTTGTAGATTAGAATCATCAAAGGATCTTTTCAAATGGAACTCTGAATCTCTGAGGGTGTGGTGGTCTGGGAATGGATTTTTTAAAGAGCTGTAAGGAGTGTCTAATGTGCAGGGCAGAGAACCCCTGGATGAGATCAATTTGCAGAGACTCTTCGCACTCATTGACAATTTGATGTCTCCATGATCCCACTGTACTAGTGCAAGCCCCATTTCTTCTTCAGGAAAATGGAGAAAAGAAATAGAACTGATGTCACAGGGCTGTTGGGAGGATTAAGTTAAATACTGAGTATGAAAGTCCCCAGCACGTGGGTGGCTGGCTCCATGTTATCTCAGGAAGATGAAGGGCCGGAGTAGCTGAGGTTGGGGCTGCCGGGCCCCCAGCGCCTCCTGCGGTCAGGCCTCCTGCAGGTAGACTCCCTCCTTCCTCCTCAGGAGCTGGGTTGGAGAGCAGGGAGCTTGGAGATGAAGAAGCCTCCTTGGCAATTCTGAGGCCCTGCACACAGGTGTTAAGTGAGCTGACAGCATCTTTTCTGTCTTTTTCTAAAAGGTCAGAGAGCTGGGCTTTGGAGACTCGCTGGAGCTGCAGGAGCCATGGAGAGATAATTGATAGAAACCTCTGGGCTTCTGGCAGCCCCAGAGGGCTGGACAGAGAGAAGCCACCCTCTGCAAAGGTGGGGCCCTGGCTGCTCTGCTCTCAGGGAGGGGTGAGGGGGAGTGTGGTGGGGAGAAGGTGATAGACAGGGGAGGAGGGGGAAACTGGGGGTTTGGGGGAGGATCTGAACTGGACAGATCCCACTGCAGTCTCTAGAGCAAAGGAAAGGAAAGGATTGAAGGAGGCAGGGGCCAGCAGCCTCCTGACTGGCCACCCTGAATCCACCCCTGCCCCTCCTCCTTCTGTCCCCAGCACACAGCCAGAGCAATGCTTTCAATCCACGTCAGATCCTGCGGCTCCTCTGCTCAGAATCCTCCAGTGCATTCCCATCTCAATCCGGTCATAAAACAGGCACTCAGTACGTGTTTCCAGAATGAATGCACGAAGAAATTTCCCAAAACTCTACGGCAGTTTTGTTCCCATTTCACTCACGAGGAAACTGCAACCCAGAAAAGTCTGATCCCAGCTGGAAATTCACCTTCCTCAGGAAGCCTTCCCAGATTAAACCCACTCCCATTTCTGAGTGTTTCTGCACCTGGCAAACCTCTTGTCCTGCTAATCACTATTTCTACTACAACCAGTTAGACCTTTAAGAAAAATGGTCTAGGCTGGGCGCAGTGGCTCACACCTATAATCCCAGTACTTTGGGAGGCCAAGGAGGGTGGATCACCTGAGGTCAGGAGTTCGAGACCAGCCTGGCCAATGTGGTGAAACCCCATCTCTGCTAAAAATACAAAAACTAGCCGGGCCTGGTGGTGGGTGCCTGTAATCCCAGCTACTCAGGAAGCTGAGGCAGGAGAATCGCTTGAACCCGGGAGGTGGATGTTGCAGTGAGCTGAGATCACGCCATTGCACTCCAGCCTGGGCAACATGAGTAAAACTCTGTCAAAAGAAAAAAAAAAAAAAAAAAAGGAATAAAGATCTAATTAGCAGTGGCAAGAGGTTTGCCAGATGCTCACAAAAGTGAGCGTTCAAAAGTCAAGATTAAATAGTATGATGGTTCCCCCCAAAATAAAAAATAGAATTACTATACGATCCAGTGATTCTACTTATGGGTATATATCCAAAAGAATTGAAAGCAGGGAGAGAGATATTTGCACACCCATGTTCATAGCAGCGTTATTCACAATAGCCAAAAAGGTGGAAGAAACCAAACTGTCCATCAACAGACAAATGGATAAACGACATGTGATATATACGTACAATGGAATATTATTCAGTCTTGAAAAAGATGGAAATTTGGGCACATGCTTCAACATGGATGAATCTTGAGGACATTATCCTAAGTGAAATAAGCCAACTGCAAAAAGGCAAATATGGCATGATTCTACTTTACTTATAGGAAGTATTGGAGTTGTCAAGCTCATAGAGACAGAAAGTAGAATGGTGGTTGCTAGGGGCTAGAGGGAGGGAAAAGGGGGAGTTGTTTAATGCAAGGGTTCCCAACCTTGGGGCTGTGGACCAGTACCTGTTCGTGGCCTGTTAGTAACTGGGCCTCAGAGCAGGAGGTGAGTGGCAGGCGAGCGAGCATTTCCTCCTGTCAGATCAGCAGCAGCATTAGATTCTCACAGGAGTGCGAACCCTATTGTGAACTGTGCCTGTGAGGGATCTAGGTTGCGCGCTCCTTATGAGAATCTAATGCCTAATGATCTGAAATGAAACAGTTTCACCCATATCCCCCTACCCCTGTCCCGTGGAAATATCGTCTTCCATGAAACCAGTGGGGGACTGCTGGTTTAAAGGGAATGGAGTTTCAGTTTTACAAAAGGCAACTGAACTTAAACATGACTGAACTTAACCCTTAAAAATGATTAAGATGGTAAATTTTATGTTATGTATATTTTACCACAATTAAAGTTGAAAAAAAATTTAAGTCAAGGCTATAAAAAGTTGGAATGAGTGATAGGTGGGATTTGAACAATGAGATCACTTGGACACAGGGCGGGGAACATCACACACTGGGGCCTGTCGGGGGATGAGGGGCTGGGGGGAGGGATAGCATTAGGAGAAATACCTCATGTAAATGACGAGTTGATGGGTGCAGCAAACCAACATGGCACATGTATGCCTATGTAACAAACCTGCACGTTGTGCACATGTACCCTGGAACTTAAAGTACAGTAATAATAATAAAAAAAAAAGTTGGAATGAGTGTCTTTGTCAGGTAGTGAGTCTCCTGTCACCGGGGGTATTTAAGTTGATGCTGAAGAAACCCTTGGCTGAGATATTGCAGAGGGGATTTCAGTCTTGAATAGAAGAAATAAACCAGACCATCCTTAAGAACCTTTCTCCCCCAGCGATTTAGAAGTTCACGGCTTAAGGAATGTTGGAGCTGCAATAACCCTTGAGGATCATCTACTACGGGGATTTTAAAATGCGTGTGTCTGCACGTGCACTTGCACACTTCCACCCCAAGGCCTTTGCTGTCACAATTCCTTTTGGCCTGAAATGCTCTTTCCTTGACTTACTTCTGGCCTCATTCAGGTCTCTGCTTAGTAGACAGCTCCTTGGAGAAGTCTTGTCTGACCACTCTCTAAAAATTAGACTGTGTCCCTCGTCCCTGCCCAACTCTTTACTCTGCTTTATTTGTCCTTGGAGCACATGCTGCTTCTGTTTGAGAGCAAGAAGTTATTTTGGTTCACCCTGTATGCCAGCTCCAGAAGACATCTTGCACACAGCAGATGCTCAGTGAACATCTGATGTGTTGAATCAATGAATCCTGGCAGTGGAGGAGGCATCTCCACATGGGGTGAGGCAGCTGAACTTCCAACCTGGACTCCTGTTCCCAGTATGCCCTGTGCCCTGGGGGTCTCCCCCTCTAGCCACTGCTGCCACATTGCAATGGTTTGGGCCACTATTTCCTCTTTGGGCCACTTTGATCCTTTCCTTGTTTCCCCAGCTTGGGACATAAAGCAAGACGGATGGTTTGGAGCTAACAGAAGATAAAAAGTACAGACAAGAACACAGCCCAGGTTGTCTGGACTGTAAGCCATGGTGGTCTTATCTTAGTGAGGCCCCTGCAGGGCCTCCCAGCTGAGCCCATGTGGGCAGTGGAACCTCACACTTCCCATGGCAGGGCCCAGGGGGAAGGTGGGAACAGACACTCCCTCAGTAGCATCCCGGCTTCTGTGTCCCTCCCCGACTAAAGATGTACCTCTTCGTTAGGTGATTAGATTGGAAATGCTACCCCTAGCCCGAAGAGGGACTACTAGCAACACAGGGCTGCTGGTTTCAGGATGGAACCACATTCAAGTCCAGGACCCAACATTCAGATCAGAGGTATGTGAAATAGAAGATGCAATGAGGCCGGGCACTGTGGCTCATGCCTGTAATCCCAGCACTTTGGGAGGCCAAGTAGGGTGGATCACTTGAGGTCCGGAGTTTGAGACCAGCCTGGGCAACATGGTGAAACCCCGTCTCTACTAAAATACAAAAATTAGCTGGGCATGGTGTCAGGCTCCTGTAATTTCAGCTACTCAGAAGGCTGAGACATGAGAATCGCTTGAATCCAGCAGTGAGCCAAGATCGCATGACTGCATTTCAGCTGGGGGACAGAGTGAGACTCCCTATCAAAAAAAAAAAAACAAAACAACAACAAGAAAAAAACAGTGCAGGTGATGTAGTGCTGTGCTCTGAGGAAAGAGAAGCCCTGGAATCAAGCTGCCTTGGGTGGTTCCATCTCTGCCTGTCTTAAGGGGAGCTCAATCTCTTACACATGAAAGGCTTCCACAGCTCGGGCCCTTGTGGAAGAAGCCCTGTGTCCGGGCACCAGCAGCTATAAACTTCCCCTCCCCAACTCTTTTAGGTACCTCTCTCCAAGCACTGTACTTTGGATTTGGAGACAGATCCAGGTGAAATATCTTAAATTGTTATAAAAACTCTGCGAGAAAAGCACCCCGAGGTGCATGAATCAGTGGGCACCCATGTGCTGAAATGCCTATCAAATACCAGGCACTCTGCCAGGCACATCTTCCCTCTCTTGACCATTGGTACACACCTAGGAAAACCATCCTTCTCTTCCTTTACAGATGAGGAAATTATGGCTCGGGCTAAGAGACTTGTTCAAGCCACACATCTCGTGAGTGGAAGAGCCTGGACTCACACCTGGGGCTCCTGAACACAAATTCAGAGCTGTTTCCTCCAACCCTGCTGCCAGGAAAGTGTGTGCTGCATGCTGGGGGTGCTTTGGCTAACCCCTTCCCTGTGAGGTGGACTTCTCTCTCCTTTCTGGGCAGAGGTTGGTCCCCTGGCCTCTTCATTCTTCCGATGGAGGCTTCCCTCTCACTAGCCAGGGCCAGAGTAGGTGGGTGGGCAAATGGTGAGATGAGACCAGTTTTGGAAGACATTACAGTTACTGAATGAAAGAGTGGATGAATGATCTCACAGGCTAGTGCAGAGTGAAGTAAGAGGTTAGGGGGACTCAGAAGCTGAGGCTTAGGGAGAAAAAAATCCTGCCATGATCAGTTGCCATGTGTTAGTGGGAAGTGTGATCTTGGGCAGGTGGCTGAATGTGCCTGCAAGGGAGCATGGTGCATGCACTGGCATGTTGTGTACCTGCGCTGGCATGTGAACCTGTGCTCGTGTGTGTACCTGCACTGGTGTGTGTACCTGTGCTCGTGTGTGTGCCTGCACTGGTGTGTGTACCTGCACTGGCATGTGTACCTGCGCTGGCGGGTGTACCTGTGCTGGCGGGTGTACCTGCACTGGCATGTTGTGTACCTGCACTGGTGTGTGACCCTGTGCTGGTGTGTGTACCTGCACTGGTGTGTATACCTGCGCTGGCGTGTGTACCTGCACTGGCATGTGTACCTGTGCTGTCATGTTGTGTACCTGCGCTGGTGTGTGACCCTGTGCTGGTGCATGTACTTGTTGGGTACACTTGCACAGGCTGATGGGGCATTGTAGGGGACAAGAAAGGGGCTGGCAGCTTAGGGAGGCATAGGTCCCAATGGGTACTATACAGAGCTCTGTATTTGGAGGTTTGAGACCTGCCACCTACCAGCTGTGTGGCTTTAGGAACACCTGTTAACCTTTCTGGGCGTTTGCTCACCCCCAAATTAGGGATTCTAAACCCCGATTTTCTCTGTTCGTGGAGTTCTTCTGTGGTGTCCATGCAACAATACTTATGAAAGGCTGTTGTGATGTATATGCACTGTACGCTTATAGGGCAGGTTTTTTTTTTTTTTTTAAAGATCTTAATACTAAATGGGAGGCAGGTCTATGATGCGTATGTAGTGCATAGGTATTCACATGGGGTTGGGAGCTGCTTTTCCACTATTGGAGTCAGATGCCTTCCTGAAGCAGGAAAACCAGAAGCTGAGGAAGGGGTTTCCTGCTTTGCCTCCCCCCTTTCCTCTGCAAGGAAGGTCCCGTAGGTAATGGGGGATATGGAGTCAGAGGGAGGAGGAAGCGAATAGGGTGAGGCTTTGCACTGAGACCAGGCTTTGGCCACAGGGTCAGAAAAAAATCGTTGTCTCTCTTGGAAGAGAAGAACTACTTAGTCTGTCACAGCTCAAGTCTGTTTCCTGGGGTAGCTTCAGGATGCCAGGGCCTCGAAGTACCTCAACTGGCCCCCAGGGACCTCCCAATTCAAAAAGAGAAATTGCAATCAATACAGGTTACCAGTTGCTGCTCCATGCAATACAGATTTATAAAAACAGTGTCGTCAGCCTGCAATGTGGAGCCTGCAGATAGTTCATAGGACTAATGAGATAACTTGCCCCACAATCAGGGCTGTCCTTTCCTCCCAAGCTATTTGTGCTGTGGGGCAGGGCAGTTGAGGGTGATGGATACTTCCTGGCTGGCGGGAATTAGCTCCTGCCTGGGGGCCCTGGCACCAGGGCAGCCTGCGGGGAGCAAGTCAAGGCGGACTCTGCAGGGCACCTTCCTTCCTTTCCTTTTGGTTCCACCTGCTGATGGTGAATATCCTGGGAGTCCCTGCCAGCCTGGGTTTGAAAAAACCAAGGGAAGCCAGGCCCATCCTTCTTCCTCTCCTTTCCTTGGACTCTGAACTCCTAGGATTGTAAACCCTCAACTCAGTACCCCAGAGGGAGATTTGTAGCAGAGTGAAAAGCACATGAGATGTGAGTCGGGAACTGGGATTCAAGTCCCAGCTCAGGCCAGGCTGGCTCTAGGTTTTAGATCCTCCTTGTTTTGGACTGAATTGTTTCCCCCAACATGTTATGTTGAAGCCTTAACTCCCAATGCAACTGTATCTGGAGATAGAGCCTTTAAAGAGGTGGTTAAGGTTAAATGAAGTCATGAGGGTGGGGTCCTGACTGATGATGCCCTTATAACAAGAGGAAGAGGCTGGGTGTGGTGGCTCATGCCTGTAATCCTAGCACTTTGGGAGGCTGAGATGGGTGGATCACGATGTCGGGAGTTTGAGACCAGCCTGGCCAAGATGAAAAAACCCGGTCTCTACTAAAAATACAAAAATTAGCTGGGCGTGGTGGCGGGTGCCTGTAATCCCAGATACTCGGGAGGCCGAGGCAGGAGAATTGCTTGAACCCAGGAGGTGGAGGTTGTGGTGAGCTGAGATCGTGCCACCACACTCTAGCCTGGGCAACAGAGCAAGATTCCGTAAAAAAAAAAAAAAAAAAAAAAAAAAAAAAAAAAAAAACCACATATACACACACACACAAAACACAAGGATGTGCACACACAGAGAAAAGGCCATGTGAGGACACAGCGAGAAGGTGGCCATCTGCAAGCCAGGGAGAGAGGCCTCACCAGAAACCACACCTGCCATGACCTTGACCTTAGACTTCCAGCCTCCAGAACTGTAAGAAATAAATTTGTTTAGGCCACCCAGTCTGTGGTATTGTGTTATGGCAGCCAGAGAAAATGAATACACTCCTCATCTGGACATGC